>NC_088685.1:118439100-118742130 GCF_028017835.1 Emys orbicularis | reverse complement strand
AGCTAAGAATGTTTCATTTATTTTTGGTTGTAAATCTCAATTTTTTGCAAAAAAATGATGAAAAATGGTGTGGGGGAGATAATAGCTACTATGTTTTGTTTTTTTCTTCTTCCATTTTATGACTAGTTTTAGGCCCTTTTGAAAAATGCTATTCCTAGTCTCCAAGTCCCTCTGATTTTTTTCAGTGCCAAAATCTCTCAGTAAGTCTCAATCTGGCCATGTGAATTTATGAAATCCAGTTTGAATATGCCTGTATCTTTGCATCATCCCTCAAGTTAAGGGCAGAGGGACTGGCACATGGGTATCTGCCCCTAAACAGGACATTTAAGGACCATCAACAATTGAATAATCTTGCTCTAGCAGGACAATGCCTAGGAGTTTACCAACTCACCAGGAAGAAAGGGTTCCAAGCAACAGATCACCTGGCCAGGGACTTGAAGTCACTGACGAGATCTGACAAAGGGAATTGCAACTTCATAAAAAGGACTCACTCAAACAAGTGGAGCAGGCCAGAACCAGAAGCAAACAAGGATGAGAAGAAGAGGAATCCTGGACTCCCTGAACAGACACTGACCAAACCCCAAAGGGCATTTGGAGCGGTGAGGAAAGAGAGGCAGGGATTTGCACGCAAGTTTTGTTTTTCCCATAGATCTGTAGATCTCTTGTGCTGCTACATTGGTCTGTGTTTAGAAATTCCTTGTCGAGCCTGTGTTACTTGTTTTCACTGTCACAATCCCTGAAGAGGGAAACAGTAAGTCCACAGCTTTGGTGGAACTCTGGGAATGTGTAGTAGTGACCAGGAAGGCTTGAACAACAAGGAGTCTGGTGGCACCTTAAAGACTAACAGATTTGTTTGTAAATAAATCTGTTAGTCTTTAAGGTGCCACCGGACTCCTCGTTGTTTTTGTGGATACAGACTAACACAGCTACCCCTCTGATAGGGAGGCTTGGGAAATCCAACTCTAGTTTCAGGGCCTACAAAAGTGAACCACAGGGTCCCCAGAGCCAAGTGTGGTGTCCAACACAGAATCTGCACCTGGAGTGAGAGTCTAGGTGCCCAGAGCCAGAGAAATAGTACCTAAACTCTGCCTGGCCCCAACAAGCCAATAGCATGTGGGACATGAGGGTTGGATCCAGTACAGCAGCCTGGTGATGTTTACCAGGGACCTCACCCAGGGTTGTAACACTTAAATTCCTAAATTCGATTTTCAAAAGTCACTTAAGCACTTTTGAAAAAACTTTACCCTAGGTCTCCAACAAATTCCTGTAGGAGTAAGCCAAATGTTTGCAACCCCTTCCCCAACATAAGTCTAATAAATGAAGAGTGTTCTTAAAGCAGGTCCTATATTGAAAGAATTGAAGAGAAATCAGCAGGAGGAGGCAAACTGACTTCTTCCTAATTTATACCCATGTGAAAATGTATCTCTCTAATTCTGCCAGTGTTGGCTTTCCCCTGTATTCATACTTTCTACTCTTCCTTTTTCTCACATAGCTGAATGTTTCTTAAGAAGGTCTGGGTATGCTTTAAATAGCTAGTGACTTTCCACGGTTTTCAACTCTGCCTTTCTAAACAGTATTTATTCATCATCCTTTGCCTCCATAGGCCTGGAGCATGCGGTTTACTTGCTCTGCTTTGACTTGTCATGAAAGCTGGTTACGTTTTCTCCAGCCACATATTTGACCAAAACAAACATATATATATATATTTTTTTTAGAAAGTGTTTATTTGGGAAGGGGGTGGAGGTGGATTGCAGCATAACAAACCCAGAAACTTCCAAATTATCAACCAGCCCCACTTGCTGTCTATTCCCTCTCCATTGTAATTCCCTGACAAAAGTGAGTGATTACCTTCTCCTAGCTAGATCTAAGGATATCTTCTTTATCCTCATCCTTTGATGTCTGCTGCCCTTTCATTTTCATGATGTTGTCACTATTTGGTTTCCATGCCTTTGCTTTCTTTGGGGCTTGGTGTTTGCTCCTTAACAGGGAAAGTGAGGGTAGAAGAGAACTCTCCTTCTTGAGCCTGTACTGCTTCTGTGGATGTGACTAGCCCAATATCTGACCTTTCATCAGTGTCTCTGATTGTATAACCCTTGTCTGTGCCGGCAGCCTGCATGGAGCTTAGGAGGTGCACAGGTTGCAGGAGTGAAGAGTATGGGGGAGGCATTCATTAGTCGGTCTGCATGCACATGGTTCGAATGCTAGCTACAGTTGCAGTGCTGCTTTAAATAATTCTCTTAATAAAGAGCCAATTTAGTTTTAGAAGCATGTAGTCCTTTCATGTTATCCATTATACAGCACATGAAACGTGGTGGTAGCGATCAGTCTAGCAAGACCCCTGGTCAGGAAGCATAATTAACAGGTAAACAATACAGCAACTAGAAGCAGAGCATGGAAGAACTCAGACCACAATGAATACTGGATTTCCAGACAAATCCCTTCAATAATTCTGGAAGCAAGAACTGAGTCTGCATACAAAACTGACCATTAGGGATAAAGATGAAAAATAAGGGTAAAGCTTTTTTACTACCTCATTTGAGGGCAGAAGGTGATGAGAAGTGAGTGAGACGCTGTTGCCAGGAATAATGCCGGAAACACTGGAACACTGATAAGTGTTTCAATACTGTGACTCCAGACAGAATGAGACTGTAGATACTGTTTTTGTTTTGTTTTGTTTTTTGCCTGAAACCAAGAAACAGAAGAGGAAATAAATACTAACATTAGAGCTGAGAAGGCTGGTAACCATGATCCATAACTAGAGACAAGATCATTTGTGGGATATGTGGTTCCAACATATGGGGGAGACAGATTTGTTTCTGTCAGTTAACCTTAGAGCAGGGTTCAGAGTGGTAGCTGTGTTAGTCTGTATCAGCAAAAAGAACGAGGAGTACTTGTGGCACCTTAGAGACTAACAAATTTATTTGGGCATAAGCTTTCGTGGGCTAAAACCCACTTCATCAGATGCATGGAGTGGAAAATACAGTAGGAAGATATATATATATATATATATATATATATATATATATCTGTGTATATATATACACAGAGAACATGAAAAAATGGGTGTTGCCATACCAACTCTAACGAGACTAATCAATTAAGGTGGTCTATTATCAGCAGGAGAAGAAACTTTTGTAGTGATAATCAGGATGGTCCATTTCAAGCAGTTGACAAGAAGGTGTGAGTAACAGTAGGGGGGAAATTAGCATGGGGAAATAGTTTTTACTTTGTGTAATGACCCATCCACTCCCAGTCTTTATTCAAGCCTAATGTAATGGTGTCCAGTTTGCAAATTAATTCCAGTTCTGCAGTTTCTCACTGGAGTCTGTTTTTGAAGGTTTTTTGTTGAAGAATTGCGACTTGTAGGTCTGTAATCGAGTGACCAGGGAGGTTGAAGTGTTCTCCGACTGGTTTTTGAATGTTATAATTCTTGACGTCTGAGTTGTGTCCATTTATTCTTTTGCGTAGAGACTGTCCGGTTTGGCCAATGTACATGGCAGAGGGGCATTGCTGGCACATGATGGCATATATCACATTGGTAGATGTGCAGGTGAACGAGCCTCTGATGGTGTGGCTGATGTGATTAGGTCCTATGATGGTGTCCCTTGAATAGATATGTGGACAGAGTTGGCTATGGACTTTGTTGCAAGGATTGGTTCCTGGGTTAGTGTTTTTGTTGTGTGGTGTGTGGTTGCTGGTGAGTATTTGCTTCAGGTTGGGGGGCTGTCTGTAAGCGAGGACTGGCCTGTCTCCCAAGATCTGTGAGAGTGAGGGATCGTCCTTCAGGATAGGTTGTAGATCCTTGATGATGCGCTGGACAGGTTTTAGTTGGGGGCTGAAGGTGACGGCTAGTGGCGTTCTGTTACTCTCTTTGTTGGGCCTGTCCTGTAGTAGGTGACTTCTGGGTATTCTTCACACTAACCCACAGAAACCTTCCTACCAACACTACAAAAAATTAAAAAAAAATATTCTTGAACAAATATCTTGCTTTCCTTACTCTAGTCAAAATTCTTCGACTGACCTACTTATTCTAATTGTTAAATTTCTGATGACATTGTACAGGATCTATGCAGGTCACAAAGCAGTAAAATAAGTAGAACTGTGAAATGAGATCTGGCGTTTTTAGTGCACTGAAAAATCTAATGCTTATGTAGGAGCTACAACAGTGGTGGCTTCAGCAGAGCTGCTTGCTTTCTGTGTCATTCAAGGCTCCCGTGAGTAAGCTCTCAGTGGAGTACATTATAGACTTGACCAAAGACGTCTATGTCAGGATCTGCAAGCCCTCTCTGGAGGGAAAATAACTTTTTCATCAGTTGCAACCAGCGGCTTCATTTGGCAAAGTCAGTACGAGCCAGAGAAGCAGGATAGATACGTGAAGCACCAAATGGGAATCTCCAATGCTGTGCCACACATACAAATATAAAATATGCTTGGGAAATATGGAAGGCTTCCTGGTGAGTTTTACATCCTGCACTTATAAAATGCTCCTGAAGGCTGCAGAGTGCTCCTCATAATTTTAGCACAGCTTGTTTAATGTTTTAAACACTGAAGCAAAAAACTGTTCATGTACCCATCTCAAACTTTTAAATAATGCATTACTGTCAGGCTTAATCTTTAGTAGCTGGGCAATACTGTCTGATTTAGAAGTATTAATCCATAGCTGCACTGTAATGTAGAGACTTAAGTGGGGCTTCCTAAGGGTACTAAATTCACTATAAAATGATAACAAGACATCTCAGTCAACCTTCTCAACCATGAAGGCTGTCTGGCAGATTCATAAAAAGGCATTGTTGTACACAGAGCAAGGTCTCTGTAGTGTCCAAACAAATTACACAAGCTGGTTTTGGTAGGGCTGAGTTAGCATTCCCAGATAGTCCAATAAAATATTAAATATTTGAACAGCTTCTATATAATTTCTTAATATCCTAGGAGGCTTTGTCTTCGCTCCTGGACACAAGGGGTCCAGTTCTGAAAAGAGGCCTACTTCATGTGGCTAGCATTTAGGAAAACAATTTTGTTTTTGTTTTTTCAAAAGATTGACTTGCTTAGGATGAGACCAAATTATAACTCTCTGACAGCAATTCTTCCTCTCCCTACAATTCCACTTATTGTATTCAGTGATTCACAAATTGAAAAATGCTTGCTCCTATAACTGAGGAAACAGACAAAAATGTATGAAGAATAGACTCTTAAATGCAAGAGTTTTCAGGGCTTGTGTACCAGAGCAGGCTAGGATCAATTTAAATTAGGGATCAAAGATCAGGCATTCTACATAGATGTAGGAGCCAGCTCTACAAATCATATGACTGCCAGTGAAAACTGATGCAATGTGATGCATGAATGCAAAAATACTGTGCTTTTGAGAGTATCTAACACTGAAATGAATTACTGCTAGGGAGTTTGTGTGACTTCAAATTGTTTTATGACCATGTTCCAACCGGTTTTTAAAAAACCATGATGAAGGGCCAAACATCCAGAATAGAAGGGCCTGACATAAGAAAGATGTTTTATTTGCAGAAAACTCACATTATCTTGGAGTTCACTTGGGAAAGAAATAGGTGCAGCAAGAGCAGCTGCAGTCAAAACTTCTAGTCATGGGGAGGCAATAAGACTACTTATGAAGTTACTTGAGATCTCCAGCTTCTGAAGAAAAGTTAGTAGGCGGAGAAGTAGTCTGCTCTCAGAGACAAGCAAGTATTTTACAACATAGAACTGTAAAAGGAATGGACCAAGAGGAGGCTTAGACCTGTCATTCATAATGGAAAGGAGGTAATTTGGGGGAGTACAAGTATTTGAGGCAGGATGAGGTATTTACATGACCCCTCTGAAAACTAAAGAAAAACAAGGCTTCATAATATGATGGCTGCCATCTTGGCAAACACTGGGAGGCCTTCAAAGTGTAAAGCATTAGTCTCTAGGACTTAGCTAGAAAGCCCATCTCGCTAGCTCAAGAGCTATAATGTACACATCCTCTGGACTGACCTCTCCCATTCTATGTTAACACGCTGACCGGCATGTTACATTAACACTGTATATTATGAAGTTGCAGCTTGTAACTCCATAGCTCAAGCAGTTTATTTTGCACTTAAAGCAGGATTCAACCTCGTGGTTTGGGAGGGAGGGAGTTGGTACAAAATAGTGTATCCTCAAATGTACAGAACTTATGGAGTGCAGAATGAATTTCTGGAGAACTTACAAGTAAATGTGTTAATCAGTTTGAGTTGCAATTTAAAGGGGTCCTTTAAGAAACTTGGCATCTGTCAGTCTCTTCTTCCCAAATGATGTTAACAAGTGCATAATGCAAACACTTTCCATATAATTGCAATGCATTTAAATCTTATGCATAATTGATATTTTAAGAAACTAAGTGGCAGTTAAGCTAAGTTAATTGCTTCTAACGTCTAGGCTGAGGTAACTCAAGTGGGGCCATTCATTGTGACATCGAAGGTAATTCAACCAACAACCATTCCTCTACACCTAACTTGCAAAGTCTATTGGTTGTAATGAGTTGGTGTGAGGGAGACTGAACACAAGTCTAGAGTTCTCATTGGCAAATTACTTGAGCCAACTGTCACTGCTCTTTAAAAATTCTGTAGCTGCATGCTAGCTTGGGCATCGGTGCTTGAAAGGTTCCCAATGGCATGCTGCCTTGGCTTCACTGTGCATTGAGGCAGCACTGCTAGGAGAAAGGAGGCAGGAGTGCAGGGATGGACAATAGGACTGTATTCTCCCTGCCTGCCTTCACTTAGCACTGGTCTCACTAACACAGCCCCCTAAAAACATGAGTACATTGTAAAGGAAGGGCCAGATTTGTTCTGCTTTGCATCACAAGAGCAGCGCAAGCTGCTGTAAACCAGCTTAACAGGCTGGTGCACTCTGGCAGCTTTGCACTGCTCTGATATACCAGTGGGTCCGCCCTTAAATAAAACACTATTTTAAGACTTATGCTAGGGGCAACATCACTACGATAATAGAATCATAGGACTGGAAGGGGCTCGAGAGGTCGTCTAGTTCAGTCCCCTGCACTCATGGCTGGACTAAGTATTATCTAGAACTTCCCTGACAGGTGTTTGTCCAACCTGCTCTTAAAAACCTCCAATGATGGAGATTCCACAACCTCCCTAGGCAATTTATTCCAGTGCTTAACCAACCTGACAGTTAGGAAGTTTTTCCTAATGTCCAACCTAAACCTCCCTCAAACACTGCCTCAAACAAGGACTATTGCACCGCATGATGGAATAAAGAGGGTGGGTTTTATTTGACTAAATGGATGTTCTGGTTAACTTCTTGTAGATGTTGCAGCAGAAGGGTGATGGGGGAGAAACTTGAATGAGGTGTGAGGGTTGGGGAAGGAGGAAAAAGTTTGCAAATCAGGAAGGACTTTCCAACATAAGGGGCAGTGTGGAAGAAAGTGCAGGGACATTTATAGGAGATACAGGTAAATGGGGTATCAAAACTAGCCCAATTGATGGGGGACGAGACAATATCAAAAGAAAAGCTCAGATACGAGGAGGGACTGTTCTGCGTGGCTTTGAAGCAGGGACAAGAAGCTTGATCTTGATGCATTAGAGGAGAGGAGCCAATAGAACAATTGAGTTGATGTGGTCAGGGTCTGGTGCAATGTCCAAAAGGCAGGAGAGTGAAGAACGCTGTATCTTGGGGATTTCTGGGGAAGAGATTTAAGAATTTAAGTGTAAGTCCCATGTGAGATGGTGGGGGACAAGAATGTGAAATGGGTTGTGAAGGATCATCTCTTTATCCTCTAGGATGAATCATTTGGGGTTTGAACTCCTCAGTCAATATCCATTATGCTTTCCCAGTTGTAAGGTGTGTAATGAAGCAAATGTTTCTTAATATATTCCCTTCTTTTTGAGGTCGCGTCCCAAGATATTGCTCTGTGCTAGGGGATTTCTGTGCTAATTACAGTGAATTTTGTGGTAATTATGTCCTAAATATGTCAGTAGGAGTCTTAGTGCAGTCAACTCCATACAACTGACAATGAGCCTGACTCCAAGTTTTACAGGGTTTGTTCATTTCATTTTAAACTAATATGGGTCTGACTGCACACAAAGGATACATATGTTTCTCTTGCTTTGCTGCTTTAAAAAATTATGTAAATGTTACTAAATTACTTAATCTACCCTGTACCATACTTTTGCATCTGTAAAATGGGGATAGTTCTTTCCTGCCTCACAGGGGCACTGTGAGGATAAAATCCATTAATTATCATGAGATGCTCAGATGCTATGGTGATGAGGGCATAGTACTTAGATAACCCCTAGAAAGTGAATTGAACCTCTTGTGTAAAATGGTGCCAGATTCTGATCTCACAAATTGGAGGTCATAAAATTGAAGCAAATGGAAATATCCAGATGTTAAAAAGTGAGAAGGGAATTGGGCCCACGGTGGGCTGCCTGATATAGGAGAGTCTATCTAATCTCCTTTGTAGTGCTAGGAAGAGATGCTGCTTCTATTGGGCAGATGGACTTTTGCCCCTTATTTCCACAGTGTTCATGCCCAGCACAGAGCTAATTTCTCTCTGGGATCTCAAGAAGAGTGAGACCTTTCAAAAGCTAAAATGCAAACTCAAAATATGTAATTCCAGCTTGTATCACTATCACAGAATCTCTGTTCAAAATCAGGTCGCATAATTTTGGATCTCTATCGTCATTCCCTTACATTTGGTTCCAGTCAAACAATCATCTCACTAGATTGATCTGAGTTTAGAATTCTAAACTTCATTTTCATAACCTGGATCAGACAAAAGGCATCCCCATCATATGACTAAGTCACTGTTTACATTCCATAGCTCAATCACTGAATATATCCAAAGAATGAGTTTGATAATCCCTCTCCTACAGCCTAAACACTTAATGAAATCAATGGGAGTTTTGTCAGAGAAGACAATAGGATCAGGTCTGATATTTGCAAATACAGTA
Source organism: Emys orbicularis (assembly GCF_028017835.1). Taxonomy (NCBI): domain Eukaryota; kingdom Metazoa; phylum Chordata; order Testudines; family Emydidae; genus Emys; species Emys orbicularis. Next base: position 118,733,191 of record NC_088685.1, on the reverse strand, counting down.
GTTAACTGCCAAAGCAAGCAAAGACGAAAAGCTTGACTCCTGATCACCCCCGCACCTCTGTGCTCAGTAAATGAATGTCTGGCTTGCACCACCACCCTTGGGATTTGCTGATTGCTTGTAAACTTTCCCTTATAGGATCTGAGGGAATATCATGCTCACAGAAGTGTAGGACTGATAGCATTGACTTGAGCCAGGTGCTGTGTAAGCTCTGCAAATGCACCTCAGTCAGTGGGAGCAACACCCTCTGCTATTCTAGTCTTGAACGTCGATAGAGCAGACTGCCAGTCACGTCAAATTAAAGCAATGTTTTGTATTTTCAGATAAATGTACTGTGAAATGAGGTTGAGGCTCCAAACTTGTATCAACTGTGACCAAAAATGAACTTGATGGGGTTGCAGAGAGCAAATAGTGCCCAAGCCCTCTGTGCCACCAAATTCCCTGAACATTACAAACGCTCCCTGGGTTACGCAAGACCCGACTTACGCAGATCCGCATTTATGGAAAAAGTTCTGTAAGCTAGAAATAGGAGGTGTGGTGATTGTTTGTTTTTTTGGCATAATGGTTGGAGATACGTTTCCGACTTATGCAAAATTCAAGTTACGCAAGGCGTTCCGGAACAGAATGCTTGCGTAAGTCAGGGAGTGTCAGTATATTGGGACTATAAAGGCATGAGTGTGGTCAATCTACCACATTCTCGACCCCCCACAAAACACAAGCCTTCGCACCACTGTATGCCCTGCCATCATGCTTAGTGTTTTCTCTTCACCCTTTACATCAGCCTGTATAGCATAGTCAGAGCACTTGGAAGCGACTGTGCCCCCTGAACCTCTCTTTTGTTGCTCTTCCTGGGGAAATGTGGGGGATGGGTATTTCTGACATGCAATAATCCTACATTTCTTGTACAACTTTAAAGATATGTGGAATATGGAGAATGTTTTCATTTTTATTCTACTGGCCCAATATTTCTTTGTTGACAAAGACCCCAATCCTGCAAACACTTAGACCCATGAGTAGTCCTGTTGATTTCTGAGATTGCTAAATTATGGGAAGTTATGTCCAAAAGTTTCTAGAATTCAGGTGTTGGCCTCAAGAAGAGAACATACCATATGAAAGATCCTTCGTCAGCACCCATATACTAGTCAGTGCATGGTTTCTATAGGTTCAATTCAGAGCATGGTATGGTAATTATAAAGCAGGTTAACTGCATCATGCGTGCACAGCAGAGTCGTCCCTATATGTAGTTCAGGGAAAGTGACATTATACATGTCAGAAACTTTTGAACTACATGTTGTCATGCTGTAGCACTCTTCCCTCCTTCTGTTATTGGCAAACAAAATATAACACTATCACAAGAATGAAGGCATTCTTCTCAGCTATGGCAAATGTATAGTGTTAATAAACACTTAGAGCTGGCTGAAACATTAAGAATTTTCCTGTAACTTTCAATATTTTACAAAAAATTGACCTTTAAATCTTCAACCAGCGCTACACAAGTGTATGGCTCCCTATAAATTGCAAATATAAACCATAAGAAATAGCATCAGTAACATTAACACACACCTTCATGCAGGGCAGTTGACTTCTGAGATTCATACCTGAATGGTGGAAGTGATAGTTCTTTTATATATATGTATATGTATGTACGTAGTGCCTTTCACTTAAATCAATCACTGTTTAATATGATCTTTCATTTTAACTTGATCAAATACTTGAGTCCTAAAAACTCCATGGCCCATCTGTGCCACAATAACTGTTTTTCTGCATATAAAAGCCAGGAGTTAGGGGGTAGGAAGATGAGCAATTGCCTGGGGCCCCAACCACAGGGGCCCCCATGAAGCTAAATTGCTCAGGCTTCGGCTTCAGCTGCAGGTGGTGGGGCTCAGAGTCCTGGACTTAAACCCTGTGTGGCAGGGCTTCGGCTTTCTGCCCTGGGCCCCAGTGAGTCTAATAACAGCCCTGCTTGGCGGATCCCCTGACATCTGCTTGTAGCCTCCTCGGGAAGCCCCAGACCTCTGGTTTAAAACTGCTGGTGTAGAGAGTTGTGGGGTTTTGGGGGGGGGAGGGGTTGGGAGAGGGGATGGAGATTGTGAGTAACTGACTTAAGAAAGGTATGAGAGTCTGAAAGCACACCAGTTCTGGCAAAAGATTGAAATGCTTCCAAGCCCCAGTCTCTCAACTTGACTTGATGTAATTAATACCCCTGTCACATGACAGGTGGGAATGTGTGGCTGTATAGCCACAGACTCCCTTAGCGACTGTTATGAAATGTAGTGCTGAAAATACTTCAGTGATTTTAGAAAGAAGCCATTTAAGGTTTAACTTTCACTGTTCCTGTTTCGGTGTATGCAAACTGAGTCATACTGTGTGCACCAGTGGAAAAAAAATCCCTTAATAAAATCCCTTAATAAACCTAACTTTACTCTTATTCTCTTCATATGAAAAGTTCAGCTAATTCATGGAATATTAATTCCAGCTGGAATAAGTACAAACCACTGGAAGGGAAAAAAAGCTTGGTTTCAGAAAATCTGGGAAGTACTGGTGATGAGGGAAGGAAAAACTTGCCTAGCCAAAAAGCCTAACACTGGGAAAGATTTTGAAATGTTTATTTTTCCTTGGATGCACAGATAACTCCAGTAGCCAAACCCACAGTAATGCTAATCTGGACTAATTAATGGTAAATAATAGGTATTAGCCCTGACTGATGCATCACATCAGTTGTAGTGTTCCAATTCAGACTTCAGGGCAGTTTAATTCTAGCTTACACTGGAATAACAAAGATCAAAGTCAGGCTCATGTTTTTAAGTGAATTACCATCTTACAATAGTTTTAGAGAGATGGAAAAAACAAAAAAAAGTTGGATAGTCATATTGTCATTAATATTTTAAGCTCTAACAAGTGCTATACAATTGGTGAGGTGTGTGCTAGTGATTGTAAGGATAACAAACAGCCTTTTATTCTAGTCAAAGTGATCAGAACAGGAGCATAAGCACGTCACTGGAATGTATTGTTTTAGCAAAATGTTTTTATTGTAAAATTACTACTTAGGCAGCACAGATGATGGTTATTTGTCTTTATTGCCAAAAGTTTTTGAGAGACTTAATATAATTAATGTAGAAAATGTGATTGTACTTCATGTTTGTCTGTAGTAATTCTGTAAATCTCTTATGTCTGTGTTCTTGTAGCCACTTGGGTACTGAAGTAGCTGAAATGAGAAAAAGGCAGCAGTCACAAAATGAAGGAACATCTGCTGTGTCTCAAGCACCTGGAAACCAAAGGCCCAACAACACATGTTGCTTTTGTTGGTGCTGTTGTTGCAGCTGCTCATGGTATGTCCCGTAGTGTACTTGGTATCCTATTCAACACAGGTAACCAATGAGAGTGAAAACTGCCAGTTGCTGGGAATGTATGGAGTTCTCTGAGAGTGATACTGCTGAAAGTCAGACTTTATTTTTCTACATAAAAATTTTATTAAATAGTTCTCTGCTCTTTGGACCTCTTGTGTTACAGATGAGGCAGCAGGCATTGAAAACACGACTTTAATTTTGCCCCCTTTGCAAAGTTACTATCATAAAATGAGGAAGTAGCAGGTGTAAAACTCAGATGGGCAGATGATCTTGAAAATGTCTTAATTTTACATTTAAGACACTCTTGTTTCAGTTTGTATTTTTTAGTATTTACATTGTTCACTCTAAACTATAAGAAATGTTTCAAAACACTTTATCTTTGCATTCATTGGGAGGTAAATGGACAGAAATGGGAACTATATAGTGCTATAGCAATTTAGTTGTTGAATTAATAAACTGTTAACTAAATTCTCTAGTCTGAGAGCATAAAAAAATGGATTTCCACTGTGATCTTCCAACTAGCAAAAAGCACTATTTTAGCAGGGAAAGTCGTTGCTACTCAGCTATTCTTAAAGGAAGAATTGGATTGGGGAGTTTGAAGCTTAAATCTATGAACTTCTGTTTCAAAATAACTTCAATTAATCATTTTGCTGAGCTGTATGTCTAAGGTATCTATTGCCGTAATATAGAAGGCTCCAATTTATATACATACTTAACTTTACACAGATGGCTAGTCCTAATGAAGCATAAAGCTACTCTCGGAATTGCTCAGGGGCCTATGCAAAGATATAATCATCTGAGTCTTTTTGGAGTGGCCATTCTGTGTACATCTCTCCTATTTTACACTTAAGTCAGCCATTTGCTCCTTTTCCTGCATCTAAAAATGCACATCAGAGGGTATCACAATGGAACAGCCTCTTCTGAACCACTTCCCTGCCACGTCCTCCTCTTTGCCACAGGGGCAGAAACAGAATGGCACAAACTTCCAGCTCTCACAGAACCAGAGGATCCATGGGAACAAGAAAGAGTGAGTGAGAACATGCTATTAGAAAGCTATCCTGCTTCTTGCTATATGTTCACTCCATACAACACAGAGAGTCTGAAAGGGTCTTAAATGTGAAGACAAGCACTGTGCTGCCTCTGCTCTTCTGTGGCTTGTGTAAAGGGTATGCGGGGCCATAAGTATCGACTTTACTTATGGATCGTTATAGGCTGCACTGGGATAGATATTTGAATAATCAGTTCTCCTCACACATTCTTAGAGCTTTGTTTCCCTTGGAGAGCTTCCAGAGCAGTATGCAGTTCCCATACATTTGAACAGCGTGTGCATATTCAGTGTAGATATGATCCATCATTGCATTACAATGTTGGGTGTACTCTCAACTGCTTTTGTAGAAGTGTTTATTGCTGATCATATCCTGACTTTTTTTTCTTAATGTGGACTTGATTGTGCATGAAGAACCCTGTCTGGCTAAGCCTATTTTCTATCTTAAAAGTAAAGTCTAACAGGCTAGCTTGAGAGATGTCGTGGAAATGCCATTGCTTATGACTCTTAAAACTAACCTGGACAATATTTGGAAAATATAATGGTGAAAATAAATCCTGCACGGGCAGAATGATGACCTAATGGGTCTCCCACCTCTAACTTCTGAATCTGTGATTAAAGCCCAAAGAAGGCATGTGAGGGGAAGGAGGGGTTGAGGGGGAGTCATTTCTGAAAGGCAATTTTGGCCCTTTTAGAGCTTGAGTCAAAATGAAATATTTGTCTTGGTGTGGAATTTGTCTTGTGAGCTTGTTTATGGCTACAAGGAGCCAGCATGCTACTTTATTTCCCTCATTCATTTTCTCTAATAGCTTTTATATATATAAAAAAACCTACATGAGAAACCTGACTTGCTGATTATTCTTTCAGGCAAGAAATTCTCTGGAGCCATATTATGCAGGAAGTCATATTAGATTATCATAACAGACTATGCTGGCCTTAAACCTACCCAGACTCTCCCCAGTTCCATCAGTCCTTCTATCTGGAGTATTATGAATCTCACCAGATGTCTTTATGGAGACATCATTGGGTTCATTACTGGTGACAATGCTCTAATAGAACCTGCCAGTACTGACGCTGTTGGCTATTTCCAGCTCTGCCAGCAACCTGTGTGACGTTAGACAATTCAGATCACTTACCCTCTCTGTGCCTCAATCTCCTTGCTATTAAAAAATAAGTATAATACTTGCCCACCTTGGAGCGTGGCTTGCGCAGCTTATAATGAATGCTTTCACTTTTGTCAATAACAAGGCTGTATCTGTTCAAGGTGCTAGTTCATTAGCTGACAGCTCTGGACAAGTCATTACAGTTCTAAAAATATCCTAGCGAGTCATGTGATATTTCAGTTTTCTTTCATTCCACCCAGTGTTAAAGTGAAATGAGGATTAAGATTCTGTTTACATAGCAACTTAGTCAAATACCCACACCTTTGTTTGTGGATATAATATCTTTCCTAACAGAGAACTTGTTAGCAGCATTAGGTCTTTATTCAGAAAGCTATTCCGTGTACCTTATGAGAATGATTAGGTATGTTGTGGGTTATATTTTTTAAACTATGTATTTTTTAAATAAGTGTCATCTGTTAATTTTGGAAGCTATTTCCAATAGCACTGGAAGTCCAGTGATAGTAAGCATTAGTAGTTTAGAAGGACAAAACAGTGCTGGTCATAGGGGCAGGAACTATAGGTGCAGGGGGTGCTGAAGCTCTGCTCCTGGCCCCGCCCAGGGCTCCACTCCCAGCTGCTGGCCCCCTGCCTGGGGTTCCACTTCCAGCTGCCAGCCCCATGCCACCCCCAGCTGTGGCCCCAACCTTAGCCCCCTTGCCCCTGTCCGCATCCTCCTCTCCCGGAGCCATGGCCCCACTCTCGGCCCCAGCTCTGGGGGGCGGGGGGCGTGGACAGGGGTAAAGGGGGGCATGAGGTAAAAAGTTTGAGGACCACTGCTTTACAGTTAGCTGACTTTCTTCACCCCCACTATAAAAAGTGTTCCAGCGCTATTGGTGTGGGTTGTCAATGCCGGCTGTTACAGGGAGAGGTGGGAAAGAAACTGTCCCTTTCTGTTAACCATTTCACTACAGGTAAAAACACATTCCTAGAGTGCAAGGCTAGAATGGACCATTGTGATCATCTAGTTTCACGTCCTGTGTAACATATGCCATAGAACTTCCCCAAAATAATTCCTCTTGAAGTAGAGCATCTCTTTAAAAAAAAAAAAAATCCAATGTTGAGTTGAAAATTGCCAGTGATGGAGAATCCACCACAACCCTTGGTAAATAGTTCCAGTGGTTAATTATTCTCACTGTTTAAAATGTGTGCTTTATTTTCAGTCTGAATTTGTCTAGCTTCAGCTTCCAGCCATTGGATCGTATTATACCTGTCTCTGCTAGATTGAAGAGCCCATCATTAAACATCTATACCCCATGTAGGTACTTGTAGACTGTAACCAGGTCACCCCTTACCTCCATGAGGTTACCACTGTGAGGTATGTTTTCTAATAATTATTAGAAATTATAATTCAAGCATTCTCAGGGCTCTTCTCAGGACCTTCTCTAACTTACCAACATCCTTCAATTGTGGACACCAGAAATGGACACAGTATTCCAGCAGCAGTAGCACCAGTGCTCAATAGAGGTAAAGTAACCTCTCTGCTTCTACTTGGAATTCCCTGTTTATGCATCCAAGGATTGCATTAGCCCTTTTGGCCTCAGTGTCTCACTGGGAGCTCATGTACAGCTGATTTATCCAACATGACCCCCTTTCAGTCACTCTTTTACCCCATCATGTAAGTATGGATACGTTTACAGTTAGCCATATTTAAATGTGTAGTTTGCTTACATAGAGCTTACCAGACAATCCAGATTGCTCTGTATCAGTGACCTGTCCTCTTAATTATTTACCACTCCCAATTTGTATGTCATCTGCAACCTTTATCAATGGTGATTTTATGTTTTCTTCCAGGTCACTGATAAAAATGTTAAATAGCGCAGGGCCAAGAACTGATCCCTGCGGGATCCCACTAGAAGTAAACCCACTTGATTAAGATTCCCCATTTACAATTACATTTTGAGGTCTATCAGTTATCCAATTTTTAAACTATTTAACATGTGCCATGTTAATTTTGTATTTGTTTAAATTTTTTAATAAAAATGTGCAGTACCAATTCAAATGCCTTACAGAAATCTAAGTATATTACATCAACACTGTTAGCTTTATCAACTGAACTTGTAATATCATAAAAAAAATACCAAGTTAGTTTGACAAGATCTATTTCATATAAATCAATGTTGATTGGCATCAGCTCTATTACCCTCATTTACTCTCTTAATCGAGTCCCATATCAGCCACTCTATTATCTTACCCAGGATCAATGTCAGACTGACAAGCCTATAATTACAGGGTCATCCCATTTACCCTTCATAATAGAGGTGCAACATTAGTTTTCTTCCAGTCTTTTGGAATTTCCCCAGTGTTCCAAGACATTGAAAATCAACATTAACGGTCCAGTGAGATCCTCAGCCAACTCTTTTTAAAACTCTTGGGTGCAAGTTACCTAGATGTGATTATTTAAAAATGTCTAACAGTAGCTGCTGTTTAACGTCCTCCAGAGATACTATTGGAATGGAAAGAGTCTTATCATATGATATGACTACATCATCTGTTCCCCCCCAACAGAAATATTTATTGAACAGTTCTGCCTTTTCTGTATTATTATTGATAATTCTACCATTTCCATCTAGTAATGGACCAATACAATTGTTAGGATTCTTTCAGTTTCACAATATACTTAAAAAGACTCCTTCTTCTTGTCATTAATTCTGCTGGCCATCAACTTCTCCTTCTATCTCTTTGATTCCCATATCAGTTTTCTACAATTCCTGGCTTCTGATTTACATTCATTACCATCAACTTCCCCTTTCATCCATTTGTTATATAAATATACACATTATTTGGTTGGTTGGTTGATCACTGCATTTGCTTCCCCTCTAAACCAGTTAGGTGTTTTTACCAGTATGACCTTCTTCCTTGATTGTGGAATTATAGCTTTTGGGGCATCTAGTAAAGTGTTCATGAACTATTCCCAATTATCACACACATTTTCATGGTTTAAATTCTTCCTCTACATTGATTTATCTCATAATTCATTTAATCTTTGTGAAATTGGCCATTTTAAAGTCCCAAATGTATATAATTGGTTTGGACTTTGTTCTGTTTGCACATTAGAAATGTGACCAAATTATGATCACTTGTACCTAAACTACCATTAATGTTTAGTTCTGTAATCAATTTCTCTTTCTCTGTCAAGACAAGGTCTAATATAGAAATCACAGATGTTGGCTGCAAAGCTTTCTGAGTTAGGAAATAGTCACCTATAATATTCAGAAATTCCAAGGATGTTTTAATACTGGCAGCATGAGCTCCTCATATGTCACTCAAATTGAAATCCCACCGCCCCAATCACGCAGCTTTTTCCCCCTACACTTGATAGTTAGGTGCATAAGCAGGCGGTCATCCTGTTCCCTAGGGTGATTTGGTGGTCTGTAACAGACACCAATTACTACCCCATCTTGTGCTTTATCTGTTAGGATATTGATCCATAAGCATTCAAGATAATTTTCTTCTGAGTTAGCAATGACTTGGAAACAGATGATGCCACTTTTGACATAGTGTCACTCCTCCTCCCCTTTTGCCCACTTGATCCTTCCTAAAGAGGTTAAAATCAATGACTATAACATTCTAGTCACGTGACTCCACCCTGTAGGTTTTGGTGATACTACCTAGATCAAACTTATGTTCATAAATGAGCAATTCCAATTCCTCTTGTTTGCTATCCAGGCTCCTAGCACTGGTGTGAATGTAATTTAAAGAATTTCTTCTCCTTTGGTCCTTGATTAATTTTGTTCTCAAATCTCATTTTTGTGCTAATTGAGAGCTCATGTCTTCCTGCCTTTTACCATTCCCTTTTGTTGTTAATTTAATGCCCTCCTGACTGCTCTAGCCAGCCTGCCCCCGAGGAGATTGGCCCACCTTCTATGGGGAGAGGGGACTGTATAGTTTGGATGTCCTCGACCTCAGCAGGAGGGGGAAACCAATGTTCCACAAAACCAAAACTCTCCACCCTACACCACTTATCTAACCAGTGGTTCACTTCCAGAATCTTCTGCCTTCTGTCTTCATTCACTCACAGGACAGGAAGGATCTCCCTGGAGATTGTTTGTTTGTATATGATTTTTCTTCAGCACTCTTCCCTGAAGTCATCTGTTGTCTGAGACCTATCCCGTGATGAACTCTCATTACTCATTTGCTGATAGGAACCACCACAAATGGATCCTTTCCCATCAATTTCAAAAGCTCATCCTATCTTAGAGAGAGATCTCATGTCTTGGCTCCAGGAAAAGAGCACATAGTCCTAAGGCATGCCTGTCTCTTGCAGAATGTTCATTTGATTCTTCTTAGTATAGAATCCCCAGCAAGGATCATCTGTCTGTCTTCTTGGATAGTTAAAGATTCTTTGTGAGCAAACTTGCTGTGTTGTCAAATGTACAGTAGCTAGAATGTCTTAATGCTCTATGGAATGGTGGTAGCACCGCAAGAAACCTGGAGAACCAGAAATGACAGGCTTAGCCAACATAAACCACTTTGATTTGTTTGACTGGCCCTAGAGATGCAAAACTTACAAGAAGTAAAGACTGAAGATGATTAACTTACCATGTTAGGAGATTAACTTTTTCGGTGTTGCCTCCACACTGTGGGAACTGCATGCCTAGCTCTAATACTAACTAATCATTTTTAGCTATAGTTGGCAGTTAGGGGATTGGAGCTTTATATGCCAATAAATACACATACTCTTTACATACCTACTTTCTTTAACAGTCCCTTGTTTCCACTTAACACCTAGTAGAGCAGTCACAGAGCCAGCTCCTTTCTGTCATGTTAGTATAAATATTTGTAAATTGCAAAGTTCAAAACATTCTAAATCTGAACACATATATGGAAGTTAACTATTTTGCCTCTTTTAGTTGGTTTCTGCTGAGGTTTTACCCAAGTTGGCAGGTGCATCTAAAGGATTTTAAAAGGTGTTCCTCGTGAATTTAGCAGGACAACTTGCACCTTTGAAAGATACTCTGCCAAAGTATGATGTCTGCAAATTCCTCTTCCTTCAACACCAAAACCAAAAGATTGGTTCAAGATCTGCTCCTGCAAGAGAACCTGGTAACATGAGTTTGGGAGACCTTCTAAGATGGCTTCCCCAGGAAAGAGTAAGCTAGCCACAAAGCCTTCCTTGGTTCTGAAGCCTGATACAAACTCCCAGGCTGAAAGGCCTTATCTGTTTTTTTTAAAGGCCTCATTCAAATAGCTTCTGAAGGTTTCTCTCGAACCCTCCTCTTCTGGAAGATGGAAAGGCACCACTCATATCAACATCTCTGACTTTGGAGACTTAGAATGGAAAAGAAATTTGGACACGACTCCATTTTATTACACTATGGGGATTGGAGGGGAAAGGGGAGAAGGCGATTTAAAAAAAAATGTTGAATAGAAATTGTTCCATTTCAAACCCTGCTAAACAAACTCAGAATAGTTCACAATTCTTTTTTTCCATTTTTTGACCAGGTCTAATACCTTGATGGAAACATCACCTCTCTTCCATGGGAATTAATTTATTCTAGGTCACAATGGGCTTAGCTGGTTCAGTTCATGCCTCTTACCTCCATGGGCCAGTCTTGCTAGATTTGTGTCAGAGTAACTATAAGGGAGTGCACCTGAGCTCCCTTCTCAAGCAAAATTCCCAATGAAACCAGTAAAATCTGAATAAAACTCACAATCTGGGCCTAATTCTCACACTATGCAGAAAATGTTCTTGTACATACAATCTTCTAAATTGTCTTCTCTTTGGATCCATTAACTCATATTTTCTAGGTTGCTAGACAGAGCTGTCTAGCAAAACATTCTCTTTTTTGCATCACAAGACTGGGGGGACAGGGCAGAGATTTAACTACTTAGTCCTGGAAACTGGCCCCACTCAAGGTTCTCCAAGCTACCTAAAATGGGAAAACTTAACTTTCAGCATTGGACAACCAAAAAGAAGACATTCTGACTGTTAGAGTACTCTTTTCATGCCTTAATTGGTTAAATTAATGGTACTTAAGCAATACTCCAAACACTTCTTTGAAAGAAAGAAAGAAAGAAAGAAAGAAAGAAAGCTGTTGCCGCAACAGGGAAACAGCAGAGGGGGGGAAACATGTATAATCCTAGAGTATATAACATTAAAAATAAACATGCTCACTCTTCAAATCATCATTCGGCAGGGGCAGGGATTTTTCCTGCTGATTGTACTGGAGCCTTATGAATGTTTAGTGCTTGTAACAGGGCTAGAGACAGGTGGCTCTGTGCACACTGTTTACACAACTCTCCCAGGGCATCACAATCTGCCTTGCAAACCTTTGGGCCTGGGCCCTGCCTGATATACTGTGCCAGATTGTGTTCTGGTTTAATGAGAAGGGCAAACTTCCAGCAATTAGTAGGCTGAGATTAACAAACACTTCTCATGTGTGGTTTAAGCGAGAGAGAAAGAGAGAGATCTGGGCTGAAGAACTTCAAAGATAACCAAGAAACTGACAGATCATTGCCCCGCACCTTATTGTCACTTACACCAGTGCAAAATGGGTGTAAAATGGTACCATTCTAACTGGTAGTACTTCATACCCACTCTGTGCTTGTGTAAATGATTACACAAGGTGTGGTGGGGGTTCAGTTGGGTACCACGTGCATTACTTAACTACTTAAGTAACTATTCCACAATGACTTCAGAACAAGAGTGAGTTATTTGGTTTGGGGTTTTTGGAGGGGGGGGGGGGGCATTTAAAGCCACAGCCTACGTTCAGCCATTCCACTTGTGAATTTGAGTTTTGATTCAGATGAATTGGAGAATCTAATATATAGCAATATAGAACAGACACTATACTGCAGTACTCTAGGAAATTGTTGCACTGTTATTGGCCAGTTGTTAGGGTGGTGGGAGGGAAGGGGTGTGTTTCTGAAACGGTAACCTAATTTTTCTAACCTCAAAAGTTCACATTAGTTCTGAGATGCATTGAGGTTCGTGTCTGTATTTACTGTGACCTGTCCATCTGTGGTAACCCAGGAAGGATGGGCTGAGGGGAAAAACCTAAATGTATGGAATTAGCAGGTAGTCCATAACTTAAACTGAAGTGTCACAAAACAAAATGGAAAGACCTTTGTGTATACCAGGGGTCGGCAACGTTTGGCACGTGGCTCGCCAGGATAAGCACCCTAGCGGGCCGGGCCAGTTTATTTACCTGCTGACGCGGCAGGTTCGGCCGATCGCGGCCCCGGGCCAATGGGGGCGGTGGGAAGCCGCGGCCAGCACATCCCTCACCCGCGCCGCTTCCCGCCGCCCCCATTGGCCCGGGACGGCGAACCGCGGCCAGTGGGGGCCGCGATCGGCCGAACCTGCCGCGTCAGCAGGTAAATAAACTGGCCCGGCCCGCTACGGTGCTTACCCTGGCAAGCCGCGTGCCAAACGTTGCTGACCCCTGGTGTATACAATAGTGCTAAATTCAGAACCCCCCTCATTCTGATAGCAAAGTCCGAAAAAATAAGAAGGAGAGTTGAAATCCCCCAGAATGAAAATCTGGTGGCCCCATTTCAAACAAACAATTGGAAATTGCTGGGAAAATTAGGGTGTAAAAAATCAGACCCACAATCCCCCTGATTTGAAGAGTAAATATGTAGGATCACATTACTCTTAATCTTATTCAGCCACACCTAAGTTGCTGGCAGTAGTTTCTTAGAAGGAGATCTAAGACTAAACCTAGTTAATTTTAGAAAGTGATCTTGATTCCAGCCTGTTGCAGCACCACTTGTGCATGTAGAGGTAGCTGACCTTGAGGAGAAATTCATCCCTGAGGGGAAGGCAAGGAGTGGAGGTACCCCCTCCATCAGAAGAGGGTAGCTTGAAGACCCTCAGGGAGATGTGCTGATTTAGCACATCATGCTGGCTTCACAGCCAACCTTACCCACCTCCTGGGCAATGTCATTCAGCTCCAGGGTTGGGGAGAACGGGCTGTGGGAGGCTTGAAGTGTTATAGTCCTGCCATGGGTGGACTTTCTGCCACCAGGACAGATGAGCAAAGCTGTGGTCTGGAAAAGAAACTGGAGAGCTAGGGCACCAGAGTCCTGTTCACATTGCAGTTTGTGTGAGTTTCAGTGGGTAGGAGCATTGGCCCCATGTCAGTCCAGAACATATTGTGAAGAAGCTTTGTCTTCTCCTTTCAGGTGTGACATTTATATAGCTACACAAAGATGCATTGACTTCAGACCCTGGAAAAAACACAAAACTGCTGCAAGGGGAGAGGCTTAACATAAGCCTAAATTGAAAATAAAGTGGGAATTAGGACACTCTGTATGGTACCTTAAAGGACAAGGGAAAATTCTGTAAGTTTTCAATTTTATTCAACAGTGGCATATAACAGGACATTACATATTTAAGTTTCTATCAGGAGAAATTCTTATCCAAATAAGACACTGGTTCCTAACTGAAAGGGAAAAGGTACTAGCTCCAGTCAATTTGTTAGCAGCATAACTTCCAACTGGTAAAGGTTTATCATGTAACTATGTATTATTCCAAATCAGTTTAAAATGTCAGTTAAAACAGGAATAAATGTCTAGGGCTTTTAAATAAAAATGAGGATAGATCATGGAAATGAGTCTTTGGAGGCTAAGTCCTAGTAGATAAAACCCAGAAGATGGAGAATCTTCTGCTAAAAGTAGGCCAGTTACTCATCAAGGCAGAAAAAAGGTGATGACAGTCTTATCTAGTCATCTTAATATGAGTCGAAAATACAAACACGTAGCCAGTTGGCAGCATTCGTGGTTATAAACTAGCAAATTTAGGGTGCCCTCAACTCCCTTTGATGTCTCTGTGTTGGGGGCACATGCTCCCTCAAAGATTGAGCCCTTCGCTCTATGGAAAATTTGAAAAATAGCAATTAAAGTCCATTGTGAAACAGTGCAAACTTCTGTCTATATCCAGACCAATATAATGATCTCAACCCAGCAGTGTGTTTAAAAATAAATTAAAAAATGAATGGTTGAATGAAAATGAAGGGGTAACATTCCTAATTTGACTTGAAGAGTATAGGCAAGTATATAAACACTCATACTTAACTCTGCCAATGTACTTCAGTCCCAAATAGCAACACCTCTGCTATAATCCAGTCTTGAATCTCTCTCTTGCTAGAGACCATCTGTACTAAATTGTGTGGTGGCTATTTTAAATGCTCCTCTCTGTAGGTGAGCTACGGGAGGTTTCAATCTGTATCTGTGGAAGTGGAAGACTGAAGGTCCTACTTAACCATTTAATCTGTTATTTCAAAATTGTAACAAAATATAATGCAATGCTGTGCAAAACCGGTTTAATCCTATTTAATTTATTAAGAAAGTATGTTCTTCAATCTCATAATAGGAATCTTTATAAAAAACTTAGACTCCCTAACCCAAAAACTTAATAATGCCTTTGAATAAAGCTATGAGAGCTTAGCAGGAACATTCCGGTCATCTCTCCCCATTGTGAAAGAAGCAACAAGAGTGCAACAAGCGGATGGACTTAGCAAAGCTAACTCTCGTCATGCCCTTGGCAACTTCCTAATGGGCTCCAATTCTCCACTGCCTTATATCTTGGATAGTCACTCACACCTGTACAAAGCAAATGTAAGTGGCTATACAAAGTGTAAGGCAGCAGAGAACTGAGACCCAATGTGCACTTGTTGGAATAGCATTGGAATCACTAAAGTCATCTGCCAAAAGACTGCTCCAAACCACTCTGATGGTGAAGCTTCTGTTCACCTGGTGTCCCTTTAAATTAGTGTCCTTTCTAGTTCTCTGAGACCTAGACAACAGGTGCCTTTATGTCTTTCAAATATACCAATCACTTGTAGAATAGCTGCAGTCAGTACTAAGGACTCGGGGGCATGTCTAGAAACTACACATACCCTCTGCACGCAACAGAATATAAAGAACAACAATCTTTTGAAGGAAGAAATGAAACTGACAGGGAGACAAGTGGACTGTTGGGTGAGTTGGTGGGATGGAGATCAAAGTAGGGTAAGGCCACCCCAAGTCTAATATTTGCCTAAGTTCATGAACTAGAGGCCAGCCCTGCTATAGTGAAATAGAACCAGAATAATTCCATTAAAATCAGTGGTAAGAGGACTTAGCACACCAGATTGCAGTAGTAGATTTCTTAAAGTGCACTCCACATTTGAGTCTAAAATAGGACACCTTTTCTGAGAGAAGACTAAAAGTTTCCAAAATATTTATTTAATAGCTTCTGCTGTAAATACTACATAAAAGCAGTGTGATTTCTTTATGATGGAGGTCAGTTGAAAATTTTTTTCTTCCATCAGTGTTCACTATGAAATTCTGGGAGGAGAGAGACAACTAGGAAATAAGCAGGGTATAGTAAAGCCCCCTTGTGGACAGTGTTGTATCACTAGACCTTTTAAAATGCTTGTCTGCTTTTGTATGTCCTCAAATTCACACGTGTCATCAATGACCTCAAAATCATCTCCCACCATCACCTTTTTTATATAATAATATATAAATAATATCCATATAATTTAATATAAAATATAAAAAATAATATATATAATAAAATTATAAACAGGTATTTCTTCATTTAAATTTTGTTAAAATAGCCCCCAAACTGTAACATTTAACTCAAATCTTTCTCTATAAACATGATCATAGTGACTGTAAATTACCTGAAAAAGACTAAACTCATAATCTGAATTTTTATTAAAGCTAAGGTTAAAATTCTATAATGCACAGGTTAAGGGAATTGCGTTGGTACATCTGGGTATAGTGCTTAAATCATTCAAAAGTACAATGTATGCTTTAAAAATCATAAAATATATATAGTACATAATCAGCAATAACCCAAATTTAGATTAATAAATTTAATTACACAGTTTAGGTGTTAGCATCCAAATATTCGGGTATATCAGTCATGAAAAGTTTTACAGAGAGTTGGTTGTAGAAAGCAAATATAGCAATGAGTGGAGATTGTCCCTCAGTAATTGAGCATTTAGGACTGGTTGTCCCTCAGTAAATACAGTGCATCAGAGAAGTATTTATCTACATATTGCCCTTAGCCCGAAAGCCAAGAAGTAGTAATATACTGGCACATATGGAAAAACAACTTCAAAACCTGAAAATAAGTGCATATTTGTAAGTAGAACTATTAGGATGCTGTACCGCATCGGCACCTAGGCTCATACCTGACAGCATGGTACTAAGATGAGTTTAGAGGTGCCATACTGTAGAGAAGAGGGGGTCCCTTCTCCACATCTTTGGCTATCTTGGCAGCAGAGAGATTCCACGGCGCATTCAGAGTTGAGGTGGGAAGGGATAGAATTTCAGAGTATTGATCAAAGTTCCTTCAGTAAAATACAGTCTAATACTAAGGCTGCTAACTGCAGCTTGGTGCATAATGTTTGCTGTGTCTGCCTTCATGGCAGCACCACCACCAGCATCTAATGACATCTTAATGGATTTGAGATGATGAGAGTATGAAAGGCTCCACTTAAAACCAGAGTTTCTTGTAATATAGATTTCTGTTATCTAATTAGGAAAATGCATATGAATGTACAGAGCAATAAATTCCTCCCTACACTCTTATTAAACTCATATTATATAGAAGTACATAGATTGTATACTGCAATAGCAAATATACGGCACCAACACCACTTCATATTAAAACTAAAACACTGTCTAAACCAAGGAAATTCACAATAAAGGCTAAAACTCTCTCCTCTATTCATTCCATTGTAGCTAGTTTATTGAAAGACTTGCAGAATCTCATGCAGGACCACATTACCCCTCTCTACCCCCAGGTTTAGGAAGACAATTCAACAAAACTTCTTGCTTTTGTAGGTTCTGTTAGGGTGAGGAAGTATCTAATAGAGACCATACTTCAGTTTGACATGTAGAAATAAAAGGCATGCTCCTAATCTCCTTGAAGCCAATTGCCAATCTCTCACTATCCTCAATGGGAAGAGAAGAGTAAGGGTATGTCTACACTACGAGAGTAGTTCGATTTTACTTAAATCAAATTAGTGGAACCGATATTACAAAGTCGAACGTGTGTATCCACACTAAGAACAGTAATTCGACTTTTGAGTCCACACTAACGGGGCAAGCGTCGACATAGGAAGCGGTGCACTGTGGGCAGCTATCCCACAGTTCCCGCAGTCCCCGCTGCCCATTGGAATTCTGGGTCGAGCCCCCAATGCCTGCTGGGGAAAAAAATGTGTCGAGGGTGGTTTTGGGTAACTGTCGACATTCAACCGTCACTCCCGCCCTCCCTCCCTGAAAGCGCCGGCGGGCAATCAGTTCGCGCACTTTTCTGGTGAGTGACAGCGCAGACGCCACAGCACTGCGAGCATGGAGCCCGCTGCGACCATCGCTGCAGTTATGGCCGTTGTCAACACCTTGCACCCTATCATCCACCTTTTTCAGAGGCAGATGCTGAGAAATCGGGCGAGGAGGCTACGGCAGCGCGGTGAGGACATTAAGTCTGAGAGTGGCACAGACCTCTCGCAAAGCATGGGACCCCGCGCCGTGGACATCATGGTGGCAATGGGTCATGTTGATGCTGTGGAATGGCGATTCTGGGCCCGGGAAACAAGCACGGACTGGTGGGACCGCATAGTGCTGCAGGTCTGGGATGAATCACAGTGGCTGCGAAACTTTTGCATGCGTAAGGGAACTTTCCTGGAACTTTGTGAGTTGCTGTCCCCTGCCCTGAAGCGCAAGGACACCCGGATGTGAGTAGCCCTGACTGTCCAGAAGCGAGTGGCCATAGCCCTCTGGAAGCTTGCAACGCCAGACAGCTACCGGTCAGTCGCGAACCACTTTGGCATGGGCAAATCTACCGTGGGGGTTGCTGTGATGCAAGTAGCCAACACAATCGTTGAGCTACTGCTCTCAAAGGTAGTGACCCTGGGAAACGTGCAGGTCATCATAGATGGCTTCACCGCGATGGGATTCCCAAACTGCGGTGGGGCTATAGATGGAACTCACATCCCTATCCTGGGACCGGACCACCAGGCCAGCCAGTACATCAACCGAAAGGGCTACTTTTCAATGGTGCTGCAAGCACTGGTGGACCATAGGGGACGTTTTACCAACATCAGCGTCGGATGGCCGGGCAAGGTTCATGACGCTTGTGTTTTCAGGAACTCTGGTCTGTTTAGACGGCTGCAGGAAGGTATTTACTTCCTGGACCACAAAATAACTGTTGGGGATGTGGAGATGCCTATAGTGATCCTCGGGGACCCAGCCTACCCGCTAATGCCCTGGCTCATGAAGCCCTATACAGGCGCCCTGGACAGTGAAAAAGAACTCTTCAACTACCAGCTGAGCAAGTGCAGAATGGTAGTGGAGTGTGCTTTTGGACGTCTCAAGGGGAGATGGAGAAGCTTACTGACTCACTCTGATCTCAGCGAAACCAATAATCCCAATGTTATTGCAGCTTGCTGTGTGCTCCACAATCTCTGTGAGAGCAAGGGGGAGACGTTTATGGCGGGGTGGGAGGTTGAGGCACATCGCCTGGCTGCTGATTATGCCCAGCCAGACAGCCGGGCGATTAGAAGAGCCCAGCGGGATGCACTGTGCATCCGGGAGGCTTTGAAAGCTAGGTTCCACAGTGAGAAGGGTAACCTGTGACTATTAAGTTTGTTTAAAGAGAAGCTGAACCTGCCCCCATTTCTTTACCCACTTAATGTTGACTATCCTCTCCAGTTACATACCCCCTTCACCCCGTTGCCCCCCTTCCAACACACCTTTAAAAATAAAATAAATGGAACTTTGTTCATTAACACCGTTTTCTTTATTAAGGGTTTCGTGGTAAACGGTTGAAACTGGGACGCAGACTGTGGTGGGGAGCGGGTGTAGTGATAGAAAGGACGCTTCTAAACTCGAGGAATGACAGGCTCCTGCTCCTAGAGCGGTCCGCAGTGGTGGACTGGTTGTTTCAACGGAGCCTGCCACCCCTCCTTTTCGGGACTCTGTGTGTGGGGGCTATGTGACTTTGTGGCGGGGGAGGATGGTTACAGATCCCCTGCTGCGTGGCTCTGTCATCCAGGCTAAGGACCGCTGCATAAGATCTGTAACCGCCCTCCCCCGCCACAAACTCACATAGCCCCCCCCCCCCCACAGAACATGAAAACCACCTCCCAGACTGACCAGGGTGCCTAGTGACTGCAATGTGTGTGTGACCTGCTGCTGAACCTGCCCCCGTGTCTGTACCCTGGTAAAGGTGACTGTCCTCTCCAATTACCAACCCCCTTTCCCCCCTTCAAACACACTCTCCTCTAAAAGAACCTGACGGAAACAGTAATTAACAGAAACGTATTTTTTTATTAACAACTACACAGTTAGGGGATGACACTGGGACGGGGGCTTGGGTGAGGTGCTTTTGGAGTGAAGGAAAGGACTTATCAAAACTTTGGGAATGAGAGCCGTCTGGTACTTGAGCAGTCTGCAGGGGTGGAGTGACTGTTTTCATGGCCCCTGCCGCCCCTCCTTCTTGGGACTTCGGGTGAGGGGGGGATGGGACTGTGTGGCGGGGGAGGGCGGTTAGAGAGAGACTGCAGCGGGGCTCTGTCCTCCTGCCTCCGGTCCTGCAGAACATCTACAAGGTGCCGGAGCATGTCCGTTTGCTCCCTCATTAGTCCAAGCAGCGTTTGAGTCGCCTGCTGGTCTTCCTGCCACCACCTGTCCTCCCGTTCGCTGTGTGATCACTGGTATTGCGACATGTTCTCCCTCCACTGGGTCTGCTGTGCCGCCTCGGCTTGGGAGCAGCCCATAAGTTCGGAGAACATCTCATCCCGTGTCCTTCTCTTTCGGCGCCTAATCTGTGCCAGCCTCTGGGAGGGGGATGCTGGGGTAGGTCAGGAGACACTCGCAGCTGTGGGATGGGAAAAAGGGAGTGAATTCCTCACAAAGATACATTTTTGTGAACAATGAACATAGTCTTTCTCTGTGAACAAGACCATGCACAGCACCTATCACATGCGCACTCAGGACAAGGTCGAATTTTCGGCCTTCCCATTCAGTGCCTGGGGTCTTGGAGTACAGATCACACAAGCGGGGCAGGACAGCGGAATTCGGGTAGCAGGCGGACATGGTAAGCCGTAGACTTTTGGCTGCTGAAAGCTTAATTTATAGCAGTGCCCTCCTTTCACGTTCAAAGCAATGCCCCTAGCGTTGGCCAGTTCCTGCTGCCGGCAATCCGGCCAGCATGAACTCTGCCCCTGCCCCACCCCCCTTGCGGCTGTCCCCGGGAAAGATCCCTGTATGCTGCCCCTGTCCCGCCTCCACCGCGTGGCTGTAAACCGCCGGTTACAGTTATGTAAAGGAACAAGCAATCAGTCCCAATACTAACATTCCCCTAATTTAAAGCAGGTCACCATGAGTGATATCACTCTGATGAGGATTTCGGACACAGAGAAAGACCGCATGCTGCGTAAATGCCAGCAAAAACCAGGGCCGTATGCGGCCATGCTGTGCGAGGCACTGATCCCAGAGTACTTGCTGCTAGCCTGGCGCGGAAAAGTTTCCTACCATGGAGGACGCAATAAGGCCGCTGTGGTGGCGGCCGCACCTAGAATGGAATGCAGTGCCTCGTAGAAACGGCATGTCTGGGGCTGGGATCCAGAGCATCCGTTTGCCGCTTTGGTCTTCTGGTAGCCTTGTCTCAGGTCCTTGATTTTCACGCGGCACTGCGTTGCATCCCGGCTGTATCCTCTCTCCGTCATGGCTTTGGAGATCTTCTCGTAGATCTTCGCATTCCGTTTTTTCAATCGCAGCTCCGAAAGCACGGACTCATCGCCCCACACAGCGATCAGATCCAAGACTTCCCGATTAGTCCATGCTGGGGCCCTCTTTCTATTCTGCGATTGCATGGTCACCTCTGCTGGAGAGCTCTGCATCATTGCCAGTGCTGCTGAGCTTGCCACGATGTCCAAACAGGAAATGAGATTCAAACTGGCCAGACAGGAAAAGGAATTCAAATTTTCCCGGGGTTTTTCCTGTGTGGCTGGTCAGAGCATCTGAGCTCGGACTGCTGTCCAGAGCGTCAACAGAGTGGTGCACTGTGGGATAGCTTCCGGAGCTATTAGCGTCGAATTCCATCCACACCTACCCTAATTCGACATGGCCATGTCGAATTTAGCGCTACTCCCCTCGTCGGGGAGGAGTACAGAAATCGATTTAAAGAGACCTCTATGTCGAACTAAATAGCTTTGTTGTGTGGACGGGTGCAGGGTTAATTCGATTTAACGCTGCTAAATTCGACATAACCTCCTAGTGTAGACCAGGCCTAAGTCAAATTATATGAGAGCTTGCTCATGGAATATGAGCCAAAACTAATTGCATGCTAATACAATGAAACCTGCCTCAAACTACCTGTTAGGTTTTGCCTAGTAGGAGGTGACCTTTAAAGGTTATAAAACTTTTCTAAAAATCATGGAGACTCTTACTGCATGCTGAAGACTAACTTGCCTGTTCATGGTGATGTGCATGTTCATGCATATTTCACTGTCTGAATTGCTGTCTTCTAGCAGGTGGCTAACAAACCTTTTTGAATAATACACTAGTGATTGTGGAAGACAAAACATATATATACAAAACTACAACAAGCCACAGACCAAATTGATCATGGACATCAGTGTTTGGCCCTTGAATGTGCAGTAAGGGGTAGTATACTGACTGGTCACCTCATATTAAGAGGGAAGCTAAACAGCTTAAATATATAACCTGTAAAGAGACCTTCTTGAGAAGAATTAAGCAAAAATAACTGATCAGGAGTGAAATACATGACACTTTATTTTTTAAAATGCTTTGTTCAGCTGTCCTCCTAGTGCGTGAGTGAAGTTACCTGGTTTAGTTTTCAGAGTTCTTGTATTAAAATCCAGCAGATTTTTTTGCAGTCTCCAGAGCAACAACTACAGGAAAAGACCCGCTCAGCCCAGGATGGTGCATGCACAGTCTGGTCAGCAAGTGGGATCTGTGAGGAGCTGGATCATGCTCAGTGCAGATAGGTCCTCCGGAAAATTTAGCTGCTGAACTCTTAACAAGTCTTTACTGAGCATGCCTGAACTTAAATTTTCAGATGCTCACAATTTGCCCCAAAGAGGGTGTATTTTCAGAATGCAAAAGGCACATCCCTGACACCAGAGGAATTTCCTACCATCAACAACCCACTGAACTTCTAGTCCCTGCTTCAACGTATGGAGATGCTAGAGCTTCTCAATGAAACAGTTATAGAATTTTTTTTTAACATGGGCAAATATATATTTTTCCTTATAATTGTTTGGAGAAACTGTTATTTGCTGAAACTTTCCAGGAAAAGTCAGTGTGAGGCAGACACTCAGAATGGAAAACTTCAGGTCGAATGGTTAAAGTTTACAAAGTTATAGGCAACTGAAAACAGGGTCAGGTTCTGAGAAGTATCTCTGCATGCATCACCTAGATTAGAAGAGAATATGAACTGCTCTAACATGAGCTTTCTGAAGCTGGCACCAAAGTAGCTGCACCATGCAGAGTTCTAAAAACCCACGATACAGAGCCAGCATGAGGATTTAATACTGCAGAGCCCAAAGTGCATGCATGAACTAACTTTAATTTCTAAATCTTGCTGAGAAACCCCTCTATACCCAAAAAACTAGCACCGGGTACCAATTCTTGTGAAGATCAAATAAACATGGAGTCTCTAGGTCTTAGGAACTGAGACAAGCCAAAAAAGTTCAGAAAATATTAAATTAATTAATACCTAATACTGATATTCTCCTTATGGCCTCATATTTTCAAAAGGAAAAAAAATCTATCGCTGTATAAGATTGAGTGTGTGAAATTTCAAGCAGATAAGTTTATTTTTGGCAAACATAAATAGTGAGATAGGAGAGAGGTTTATTGACTAGCTAGGTTCTGTATAACATAGCTTGGAGGTTGCCTGGCTGTATCATTCATAGTTATACAGCTTTGTCAATGGATTTTACTGGTATTTCAGTGATCTTTTCATATAATAGAGCAACATTGTCATGCTTCTCTGCTCCTAAATAAACATTGTCCTGCCGAGTTTTCACTGGCCTATGGCTCAAAACTTCCAGCTGACTTACAAGTAAGATGCCAGACAACTTATTCATTCTCTTTTCTACTGTATAAAAAAAAAGCCAATAGTCATCTGCTCTTATGCACTGCAATATCATGGCACTACATTAATCTCTAATTCCAATGGCTTCAGAATCTGTCCCCTAGTGTCTTGAGATGTATTCAGTTTTGTCTCGATTTGGGGATGACCATTCCATCACTACTGCTTGCTATAGGGCATAGTTCTTAGTCTCCCTGCCAATGCAGGAGCTAGTAACTAACTGGAGGACAAAGATATAAGAAGATCCTCCAGGTGGAAGCTGAAACTAGAAAAAAATCAAACTAGAAATAAGGTGCAATATTTTTAACAGTGAAGGTAACTAACCATTGGAGCAACATAGCAAGGGTTGTGGTATATTCTCTATCGCTGTGATTTTTGTAATTAAAATTGGATGTTTTTTCTAACAGATATGCCCTAGTTCAACCAGTTATTGGACTTGAAGTGGAAATTAATTCCTGGCCTGTGTTATACAGGAGGTCAGACTAGATGATCACAATGGTCCCATCTGTCTTTAAAATATATGTATCTATGACCTAACTGTCTTTTTTCCCCAGTCTCTTAATTCTGTGATAATTAGACTTCCCAGCAGCAGGAAGTGTCTGTGAATACTATGAATTATAACCCCAGTGAAACAGACACTTCCTGAGGACAAACAGGTTACAGAGAAACATGTGAGAATGTCTGTCAGCCCCCAGTAAGTTTAGCTGAAAATATACATTGATACTAAATGTATACAATGCTGATTTCTAGTTTTAGAGCCAAATTCTGTCCTTGGATGCATGCAAGTTCCATCGACTTCATCTGGTCCTTAGGCTGTGGTGAGGATAAATTTCTTGTTTTTATTACAGCAGTGCCCAGAGGCCCCACCAAGATCAGGACCCCATTTCACTACTTATACAAATGCATAGTAAGAGATGGTCCCTGCCATGAAAAGCC
Source organism: Emys orbicularis (assembly GCF_028017835.1). Classification (NCBI taxonomy): domain Eukaryota; kingdom Metazoa; phylum Chordata; order Testudines; family Emydidae; genus Emys; species Emys orbicularis. The sequence goes on along the minus strand of NC_088685.1, from coordinate 118,708,639 downwards.
TACAATCTAAACATACAACACAAAGGATGGGATGGAAACAGGTGCAAAGAAGTGATAGGATTTTACCCAAGGTTGCAGAAGTGGGAATAAAATACAAATTTCCTGACACTCCAGTGCTTTTGCCACTAGACCAGTGGTGGGCAACCTGCGGCCCGCGTGCTGCCCATCAGGGTAATCTGATTGCGGACCACAAGACATTTTGCTGACATTGACCGTCTGCAGGCATGGCCCCCCGCAGCTTCCAGTGGCTGCGGATCGCCGTTCCCAGCCAATCAGAGCTGCGGCAAGCGGCAGCCAGGACGTCCCTGCAGCCTGCCACTTCCCGCAGCTCCCATTGGCTGGGAACGGTGAACTGCGGCCACTGGGAGCTGCAGTCGGTGTTGGGGTCTGCAATCAGATTACCCTGATGGGCCGTGTCAGGGTTCCTTCCCCACTCTGAACTCTGGGGTACAGATGTGGGGACACGCATGAAAGACCCCCTAAGCTTATTTTTACCAGCTTAGGTTAAAAACTTCCCCAAGGCACAAATTCCTTCCTTGCCTTAGTATCACTGCCACCACCAAGTGATTAAAACAAACATTCAGGGAGGGCCACTTGGAGCCCTACCTTTCCCAAATATCCTCACCAATTGGTACAGGTGAACACAGACCCAAACCCTTGGATCTTAAGAACAATGAAAAATCAATCGGGTTCTTAAAAGAAGAATTTTAATTAAAGAAAAGGTAAAAGAATCACCTCTGTAAAATCAGGCTGGTAAGTACTTTACAGAATAACAAAAGACTCAAAAACACAGAGGATTTCCCCTCTAGGCAAAACGTAAAGTTACAAAAACAGGGATAAACCTCCCTCTTAGCACAGGGAAAATTCACAAGCTAAAACAAAAGATAACCTAACGCATTTCTTTCCTATTACTCACTATTTCTACAGTACTAGATGCTTAGTTCAGATATGCTTAAGGAGATGTAATTTCCCTGTCCTGTTTCCTGGCTGGCTCCGAGAGACACAGACAAAAAACCTTCCCCCACAGATTTGAAAGTATCTTCTCCCCTTATTGGTCCTTTTGGTCAGGTGCCACCCAGGTTATCTGAGCTTCTTAACCCTTTACAGGTAAAAGAGGAATTAACCCTTTACAGGATAAAGAGGGATTTTATGCTACCCTTAGCTGTATGTTTATGACAGGCCGCATGCAGCACGCAGGCCGCAGGTTGCCCACCACTGCACTAGACTATGCTTTCTTAGTTTGACTTCTACTTTCCATATACCCTGCAGCATATTGAATGACACCAGGGAAAGGGTTTTAATAACTTCCTTATTTTATGTTGATAGAGGTATAGAATGTGCATTGATGGGTATGTAGTGATTTCAAAAATACCTTAACGGTTTGGAGATGATAACTGAGATCATGCTTGTATAAATACTAACTGATGACAGCCATGCATGGATAGGACATCAGCCTAATCACCGGGTTACAATAACATAGATTCATAGATTCTAGGACTGGAAGGGACCTCGAGAGGTCATCGAGTCCAGTCCCCTGCCCGCATGGCAGGACCAAATACTGTCTAGACCATCCCTGATAGACATTTATCTAACCTACTCTTAAATATCTCCAGAGATGGAGATTCCACAACCTCCCTAGGCAATTTATTCCAGTGTTTAACCACCCTGACAGTTAGGAACTTTTTCCTAATGTCCAACCTAAACCTCCCTTGCTGCAGTTTAAGCCCATTGCTTCTTGTTCTATCCTCAGAGGCTAAGGTGAACAAGTTTTCTCCCTCCTCCTTATGACACCCTTTTAGATACCTGAAAACTGCTATCATGTCCCCTCTCAGTCTTCTCTTTTCCAAACTAAACAAACCCAATTCTTTCAGCCTTCCTTCATAGGTCATATTCTCAACACCTTTAATCATTCTTGTTGCTCTTCTCTGGACCCTTTCCAATTTCTCCACCTTTCTTGAAATGCGGTGCCCAGAACTGGACACAATACTCCAGCTGAGGCCTAACCAGAGCAGAGTAGAGCGGAAGAATGACTTCTCATGTCTTGCTCACGACACACCTGTTAATACATCCCAGAATCATGTTTGCTTTTTTTGCAACAGCATCACACTGTTGACTCATATTTAGCTTGTGGTCCACTATAACCCCTAGATCCCTTTCTGCCGTACTCCTTCCTAGACCGTCTCTTCCCATTCTGTATGTGTGAAACTGATTTTTTCTTCCTAAGTGGAGCACTTTGCATTTGTCTTTGTTAAACTTCATCCTGTTTAACTCAGACCATTTCTCCAATTTGTCCAGATCATTTTGAATTATGACCCTGTCCTCCAAAGCAGTTGCAATTCCTCCCAGTTTGGTATCATCCGCAAACTTAATAAGCGTACTTTCTATGCCAATATCTAAGTCGTTGATGAAGATATTGAACAGAGCCGGTCCCAAAACAGACCCCTGCGGAACCCCACTCGTTATGCCTTTCCAGCAGGATTGGGAACCATTAATAACAACTCTCTGAGTACGGTTATCCAGCCAGTTATGCACCCACCTTATAGTAGCCCCATCTAAATTGTATTTGCCTAGTTTGTCGATAAGAATATCATGCGAGACCGTATCAAATGCCTTACTAAAGTCTAGGTATACCACATCCACAGCTTCTCCCTTATCCACAAGACTCGTTATCCTATCGAAGAAAGCTATCAGATTGGTTTGACATGATTTGTTCTTTACAAATCCATGCTGGCTGTTCCCTATCACCTTACCACCTTCCAAGTGTTTGCAGATGATTTCCTTAATTACTTGCTCCATTATCTTCCCTGGCAAAGAAATATATGGAGATATACCTATCTCATAGAGCTAGAAGGGACCGTGAAAGGTCATTGAGTCCAGCCCCCTGCCTTCACTAGCAGGACCAAGTACTGATTTTGACCCAGATCCCTATATGGCCCCCTCAAGGATTGAACTCACAACTGTAGGTTTACCAGGCCAATGCTCAAACCACTGAGCTATCCCTCCCCCCTCCAACTAATAGTGCTCTTAGTTACACCTGTGTAAATTTGCTGTAACATCACTGACTTCACTGTACTTAGACCAGTGTAACTGAGATTAGAATCTGGCTCCTGATGCATCAGCTGAAGTCCACAAGAGTACTGGATTCCCAGAGCATAAAGGATCAGGTCCCAAATGTAAATTACTTCCATTGTTTCAGAATAGCAGGAGGACAAAAGTGTCACTGTAAGGACATTCTGGAACTTTTTGAGTGGCTGAAAGAACTGGGTGGAATTATCAAAAGAGTTTTGGGGACTTTCAGTGGAATTTGTGCTCCTAGATTACTTAGGCTCTTTTGATATCTCTACTCAGTGTATTGTGAGATACAAAAACTACTGGCTTGCAATATTGGCCTAGTAAAATAATTACTTGACAGGACAAATATTTAATTGCTGAACATAGAGACTAAGGGAGAGTAGTATCTTAAAAAGTTAAATGTTGTACATCTGAAACACCAGGATCCCCAACAGCTGATCCAAAATCATTGACAAGGAATTCTGAGCAAGTTTAACCTGGTATTTGCTTGCATTTGAATTTGTACATTTATTTTAAATGGTGTACTGCAGTGTCTGATTAGTCAGATGTTTAGATCCTATGGTCATGAAGTTCCAAATGAAAACATGAATTACTCTTTCAATAATATTATTTGCAGTTGGTAAGATGATTATAGCTATTGCAGAAAGCTGGAAGCTCATGGTGTATTGAAAGCAAGAACAAAGTCACCCCATTTGGCCCTGTTGTAATGTTTTTAGTATTTTCTTCAGAACAATAAAACAACAACAAAAATAGGCATGGAGCACAACCTCTCAATGAACTGGAACTAAAATCCATTAAGTGGCAGCACTTTTCATTCCTCACTATGCCCTTATGCACTCCAGACCTATCCACGTCAAGGCATTATTATTTCTGATGCAACTTTAGCATGTAGAATCTGTGTCTATAGACTACACTTTTTTCAGGGAAGTTAGCTGGATGTATTTGAATAAGTACAGTACACTATAAGGGCACTATCCACTGATTTATGGGGTCCGACTGTTGATCAGCTTACTATTGTTTCACTGTTGCCTGACACCTTCCAAAGGACACACTTTCTCTTCCTAAAAGCTCACAATCAGTTGCTTGGTAAAACTGAGTTTTATCCTGTTTGTTTAGTTTTCCATAACACAACTTGCTTGCAACTTGTTTCCAACGCAGACTACTGCATCTATGTTAACTTGAGGTTTTCAGGTCCCCCTAAATGAGGAATATGCAAACACTTTGCCATTGTGGACTGCTTGATTTCCACAAAAAGAGAGGAATTAATTTTATTTATTTATTTTTACATTATCACAAAAGTTGCAACATAGCTGATATCAATGCAATATTATTAATGAAGGTAACAAATAATGAAAAGTAGAAAACTGGTACTGGGCTCACGGTTATTCATGTTTCTGTAGGTACAGCCATAACACCCAGATTTGAATATCTTGCCCCAGGTGGTTTCACTAAAATTAGATGCATTCAAAATATTCATCTCAAAATGAAAAACTGCTTGGCATTCAAAGTTCTTTACATTTCATTACATGGCTGAAAATAGACTCTCTTTGTGGGGAAATGGTAGATCTCACAAACTTTATGCAAATGTATTATTTTTTTAAATGAAAGTGAACCAGTTTCTAGAGCAAAAAACAAAGAGCTACCCTGAGTGACATTAACTCATTTGTTCAAATGAAAGTTGCCTTCAAATCAAGATGTCATATGTCTGATGAAACACTAACCTTCTGTCAAATGCAGAAAATCAAGTTGGACTGTACTAAAATCATTCAAACCAAGATAGCCAGAAATGTAATGCAAAATGTCAGTCAACAACTATTGTGAACTTAGCGCATCTCTCACTAAAGTAATTGAATTTGAGAAATTGTTCCAACTGACCATATCAACCCGTCAGAGTTTTCTGAGCTTTCCAAGGCTAATTCTAATTTTAATTCTAATAATGACTAATTCAGTCATTGAACTTCATTTATTAACAATGAGGTGAATGAATTAGTGCCAGTTATGTACTTGATACCATCACACTAGCACAAACTACAAAATCGCAGATGACAAAATATTCTTGGTTCTTCTTTAACCTTCTATCTAGATGTATACCAAAGCTCTTAACAAAGCAAAATATAGACTCCTATCCCAGTTTACTGCTCTGATAAATAACAGCTTTGGTGTCTAGTTTCCTATTTCTTTTTCGAACTCACTACCCTATTCATTTTTTTCCAACTTCAGCAGCCAGTCCTGATTCTCATACTTCAGCAGAAGCTTTGCATGAGCAAAGCAAGTAGCATTTGACCCCAAATATCTACTTAAACTAACAGTACAATCTTACACCTCTTGGCTGAGAAACCTGGAGCCCCATTTAAAACTTGGGGTGTGGGTGGTTTGGAGTGGCTCAGCCCTGAGGCAGGCTGATGAGCTCAGTGCAGTTTAACTGCTGCTCACATCGCAGAAGAAAAAAGACGGGTCATTTCATTCTTTTTGGGTTGAATCTTCCTCGTCTTACCCATCACGCGAGCGCTCCCATTAAAATTGCATGAATAAGATGAGTAGGATGTGGTGAATCATAATGCTTTAACTATTTTTAAAAAACTGTTTGCAATCATAAATTAATAAGAGCTTGCTGTACCTAGCAAGCAGGATTGTGTCTGTGATGAAAAGCTGTATTGTCCCAGGGGGAGCTTTGGGAGGGATTGTGCCTTGGGTACAATCCCTCAGAGAAGCACAAGGGAGAGCACATCTGTTGTACTATCCTTTTGTGCTCCTACCCTACACCAACCAGTGGAGTTGGCTGGGAGCTGCCGGTCACCTTTCTGTATCTCCTCCATGGAGTGACTTGTGACCACAGAGGCACTGAAGTCCCTGTATCTAGAGGAGTGTAGGGGCCATGACAGAGGGAGGGAGGCTTCTTGTGACATCTTCTCCCCCTCCTCCCCAAATAAACCTTTGTGCTCTAACCAGGTACAATCTGACCCTAAGCAGTTACACGTGTGGACTTAAAGATTACAAGATGTAAAAAGTGGATGGTCCATATTCTGTTCTTGTTCTATACATGGAACTCCCATTGGCTTCGGTGGGTGCTCCCTTTATAGCTTGACAGGAAATGGGTCAAAAGGAGATGGAAAAAGCTTTTTACCTGCCAACCCCAGAGTTCAGGATGTGTTGTTTCTCCTGCAGCAGTTGATGACATCCTAACACCTTAAGCAGCACAGGAGCTGCATTCCTACGCTGTAACAGGGGAAGCAGAACCAAGGGCCTGAACTCAGGTCTTGGCAGGTAAGTGAAGAAGCAACTGATTTCAAGCAGCTTTGTTTGAAAGTGTATATCTTTGTAATGTTTAAGTCTTAATATGTAATCTGCAATATTTGGGATTTTTAATTGTGGATTTTTAAAAGAGCCCTTGAGTTCACCATACGCTCTGCCAAACTGATGATAAAAGTGTTGATCACGCACCTGAGTGAAGAAGGGGTGGAGGGAAACCTTATTTACAGTTAGAGTGACTCAGAGATGGATTTCTCTTTCAATGTGAGTGGAAGGTACTCAACTCAATCGAAGAGGGAGAAACCATTTCAATTTTTTATACTTGCAACTACATAAGATGATCAGGGGCATTGTGGATATTTGTTATTCAAAATCTGAGCTATATTGGTTGTGGTTTTTTTCCATTGGACAGACTGTTCACGTGGTATGTTCCAGTTCCCAAGCCTAACTCTTATAATCAGATTTCCCATGCAAATATTGATGCCATACAAAAGTTGCTTCCTGTAAGCATCTTCCAGTATTCAATTAATTCTGTTTCTGTAAATCAGGGATCAGCAACCTTTGGCAAGCGGCTCGCCAGGGTAAGCACCCTGGTGGGCCAGGCCGGTTTGTTTACCTGCCGCATCCGCAGGTTCGGCTGATCACGGCTCCCACTGGCCGCAGTTCGCTGTTCCAGGCCAATGGGGGCTGCGAGAAGCCACGGACAGCACATCCCTCAGCCCGCGCCGCTTTCCGCAGCCCCCATTGGCCTGGAACAGCAAACTGCGGCCAGTGGGAGCCGCGATCGGCCGAACCTGCGGACGCGGCAGGTAAACAAACCGTCTTGGCCCGCCAGGGGTCTTACCCTAGCGGGCCGCGGGCCGAAGGTTGCTGATCCCTGCTGTAAATGTTCCTGCTAGTAATTTCACCTGCTAGAATATTCATAGACAGCAAAGAAAAATGAAGCAAATAGGATTCAAAACAGAAAAATATTTGCAGATTTTTTTTTTACATTTTCACCTAGCTTTGAAGATGTATGTATTTATTTATTTTAGAAAAGGAAAGTCATTCTTCTCTCAGCTCCAACCCCCCACTTCGGACTAAGGTATGCAAATTCAGCTACGTTAATAACGTAGCTGAATTTGAAGTACCTTAGTCCGAACTTACCGCGGGTCCAGACGCGGCAGGGAGGCTCCCCCGTCGATGCCGCGTACTCCTCTCGCCGAGCTGGAGTACCGGCGTCGACGGCAAGCACTTCCGGGATCGATCCCAGAACATCGATTGCCTGCCGCCGGACCCTCCGGTAAGTGTAGACGTACCCTCAGTTACAGAAGGCTAATGGAAGTCTTTCTACTGAAAAACCAATAAGTTTTATCGGTATGAAAAACTAATAGTACTTGCCATATGGACAAAATGGCTTACCACTTAATGAAGTGTAATCCATTTAGCACGATATTTGCTAAGTTGGCAGTCCATTAAAAATAAAAGTCAGTTTTCAAAGTAATGTGTCCAGGAGTCCTCACAAATTTGGTTAAAGAGGGAAGGAATTCTATGGGACAGCTACATGCTAAATCTTGTAATTGAAACCACACAACATAATCTTAATGTGGGGGAAATTTTGTTACTCAAAGAATGAATGAATCCCCAACATTGCTGGGGCATTTTTGTAAGTGCCCAATAAAGTCTCTCTCTCTCTTTTTTCTTCTTCCTTTCCTCTTACTTGTTACCAGTATTATTCTGACTTCACTTAGGGCAATCTTTCCAAAAGTGATCTCTAAATTTATGCCAGTTTTTGGGTGCACAACTATGAACTTGTAGTAAATTGCATCTGGAAATAGCATCTGTACCTCCTAATCTGAGTTCTGGGGCATGCAAAAATTTGTGACTGAAAAACTCTCCCAAAACTCGGTTCATATTTAGAGGCTGGTGTGAAACCACTTTGGAAAACGTAGCTCTAAATATATACATACTCCATACATTGGAACATTGCTATAGTCATTATTTTAAATTAACTTTCTCTAGACAAAATAAAGTGTTGTACTACATTGCAGCCTCACTGTTAGGAATGAAGATAGAGGGGACAATGCAGGAAGGCCAACACATACAACCAAAATGGAGAGTATCCAGGTCATAGAGGAATGGTAAGTTTGTCACGTTAAATCTTCCAGTGCTCACAATAGCTATCCAGTAAATCAAATGTCTGTATCTCTAACTTGTCTGTAAGTAATATCAAAACCTCACTTGATCTGAGGCTTCTAGGAAGTTATCTGATGTTCCCTTCTTAAATCTTTGGATAAAAGGCAGTAAAATCAGACATGATGATGAAACGCAAGTAAAGGCATTCCAAGTCCTATCTTACCTACAAAAATAACTGTTTAAATACAGTTGTGAAAATGTTGTTGCCCAAACACATGGGGAGGAGAGAAGATGGGACTAGAGGAACTGTCACTACATATCTTCTGGCCCTCCTTCCATATACACAAATTCAGGGGTCATGCAGTTGCTGCTCCAACTTTGAGTGCAACTGCTGCTGTTCCAAGACCTTGGGGAACAGAAATTTTTCTCCTTCTCTCTGCAAAATTCCCTAGCATCCAGCTGAGTTATTTGGAATAAATGCTGGAGAAAGGATTTTAACCTTAACTTTCTGAACTTGAGATTCTGCTTATTATTCTCTTCTTAAATTAATGTAACTCTGGGGCATAGTGCCATCTTGCTCAGATATCTTCATCAGATTGTAATATTCACGAAGCAAGGAGGGTCCAGTTTTAGAGCAATGAGTTAATGGTTACAAAAAAGGAACTTAATGGATGAAACCAGATTCGATGCCCTACTCAATCCCTAAACTCTGAATAAATTCCAGACACTCTATCCTACTTCTACCTGTTTCTGAACTTCCTGGAAGTGCTGTCTTGTGGACACTGCATGTATACATGCCACAAACTCCTTTAGCTTCAGTGGAGTTGCTTCTTATTTTGACCATTCTGAGAAGAGAATCCAGGCCTCTGAGTCCAAGAAATTATCACTGACTGACAAAACAGAAAATATGGAGTCTGTATTAGTTAACTAAAAAGTTATACCCATTTTGCTCAGGATAGCTTTCTGGAAGTATAAATATTAAATAACTTGTATATCCTGTATTGCTTGTAAAATAAAGGTTGATTAAATGGATTTGAGCACTAGACATATGGTCGAATACTGCTTATTGTGTGACATGTATATTCAAAAGCTCTTAAACACTGGAACTTTCAGAGGCTTCCATCATGCAGGAAGGACAGGATGAGTACCCAGTATTAAATTTAATAGTAGTTAAATAACTTGAACGACTTAACCCTCCAGTTTATTATTTACATATTAAACAATGTAGTCTTCTGATCTCCTATCCAGTGCTTAAAGTATAACAAACTGGGGATAGCTTTCTTCTAAAAGTGGGAATGGGTTGGGTTTTTTCCCCCTTCTTCTGTATCCAATTTTACCAGTAGCATCTGGTGTTACCCATCAAATCATGTGTTAATAGATCATCATTCAGATCAGTAGCACCAAACAAAGGGAAACTTAGCAACTCTTAGGTACTAGAGACATATGCTAATTTAAAATATCTCTCAATTGGTATTTTGTTGGGCCTCATTAGTATGCCCTTGGCTGCCAAGGGCCTCTTTGTTCTTCTCAGCCCTACTGAACCAAATAATGCAGATGCACCTGATTGGCCTAGCATCTTCAGAAGCAAGCAGTGACATCAGATGTCATCTAAACTAGCCTTGAAAGAGAATCCATTATCAGCCATTCAGAATCCAATCTCCTTTAAGTACAGAGGCAGTAATTAAATTCTGCTGTGTCTTTGCAGAATGTCACTTTATTCTTGAGTTTTATGGGTAACAAATAATCTTAGCAGAAAATCAATAGAAAACCAGGGTACCCTGCCTCTTAAAATAAAACAAATTTAATTGGTATTGGGATTATGAACACAGAAGTGAACACCGTGCAAAACTCTACAGTTATGAATGAAGCCCCATTGTTTTCATTAGTTCTTGACTACAGTGTAACTGAGGAGAATTTGGCCCAATGTATGTAAACACTGTTACAAAAACAGAAGCATATTCTAATGATACTTTCTTTTTGCAGCCAAAACCCTACTGCAGATGAAATTATGTCTTGGGCTCAGAATTTTGACAAGATGATGAAAACACCAGCTGGTAGGAACCTTTTCAGAGAGTTTCTTCGAACAGAGTACAGCGAAGAGAACCTGCTTTTCTGGCTTGCGTGTGAAGACCTAAAGAAGGAACAGAACAAGAAAGTTATTGAAGAAAAGTCGAGGCTTATATATGAAGATTATATTTCTATACTTTCACCAAAAGAGGTAAAGCTGGAAATACTAAACTTTCATTTGCTGTAATCAAGGATGGCAGTGCTGCAGGTTCATGTGGTGGGGTCAGAAAACATACCTGACTTGCTAGATCAGACAGATTCTTCACACTGAGGATCTCCAGCCAATGAAAAGGGGCCAGGGTTGGGGTTGGGGGCATTTGGCATCATTCACTCCAGCTTCTCAAATCTCTGGGTAATGAAGCAAGGCTCAGTGATCACAAGGCCAGCAGATGTATGTTGTTCTCTGCTTTTGTAGCGGAAAGTTCCTTTTAGAGATAGGGAGTAAGCCAGGGAAGACGACTTGAGGAGATGGTGCCAGTCAACAACTGTGACATCCCAATGAATAATCTCTTATAATACTTAAAAAGTTGTGTGTGGAGTGATGTCCTGCAATCACTGTTGGAGTTTGTTTTTCTCAATATTTTAGATAAATGCTTGGATCGTGTCAAGTACAATTAGTTCCTTTACTTTCCCTACACTTTGGACAAGATCCTCAACTTTTGTAAACCATTCTAGCTCTAAGCCAATGGAGCTATATTGATTTATACCAGCTGAGGACTTGGCCCTATACATTTATCCTCCAGGATGGTCGCTAGAGGTAATAGATTCCATTGTCATTATCTTGCCTTTCTTATGTCTTGTAATATGCTATGTTGATGTGTGAGTGATACGACTGTCAGTATAGTAAGCTAATAATGTTTTTCTCTTTCACTTATTAATACTCAGATGGCTTTCTAAGCCATCATGTAGCCCACAACTCTCCCCAGCTTTTAGGACTGCTGTAGCATTCTAGTTTCATCATTAATAGCTCAAAAGTGATAACAAATTTCATGCTCAGTGTACATAAAACTTTCCATGCAGATCCCCTTCAGTTTCAATGGCTATCCCAAATCATCTCCTGTCATTACTGTAGATCTTAAGAGGCAAGCAGGAGACCTCTTGAAACCACTTAGACGGGCACGTGAGCTGGGAACCTTTGCCCCAGTCACTATGCACCCTTTTCCCTATGCTGCTATGGGTTTGTCTGAACTATAGCTGTTTACAAACCACTTTAGTGCAAAAGCTTTAGTGTTATCTGGACCGGTGATCTGCTAGGGCACTCCAATCCTTGACTCTGGGAGTCAGCCTTACCCTGCTCTGCTGTGAGAACCCCCACTCCTGGCTGTTCACTCACAGCCTCTGATATGTAAACTGCTTGGATTGTGCAACCAAATGACACTAGCCAATATCTCTGGTCCCAGACACAACCCTAGGAACCTCCGTCTTGCAGGGTCCAGTTATGCCTGCTGGACGCTGCAAGCTTATATGATTTCATCAATTTAACAAAGAAATTGATATGTACCAGGCTTGTTATCCCAAGGGGAGTCGCTGACACGCTTCAAACCAAACGCACTGTATCAGGCAGAATAAACAAACAAATTATTAACCACAAAAGATAGATTTTAAGTGATTATAAGTCAAAGCAGAACAAATTGGATTTGGTCAAATGAAATAAAAGCAAAATGCATTCTAAGCTGATCTTAACACTTTCAGTGCCCTTACAAACTTAGATGCTTCTACAACAGGCTGGCTGTTTGCTCTTCAGCCAGGCTCTCCCCTTTGATCAGCGCTTCAGTCGCTTGGTGGTGATGTCTGTAGATGGAGGTAGAAGAGAGAGGAAGAGCATGGCAAAAGTCTCTCCCTTTTATCATGTTCTTTCTTCCCGCTTGGCTTTGCCCCCCCCCCACACACACACACAATCATATTATAAGGATGAACGTGGGGATGCAGGGTGTTCCCCCAAGATACAGAGTGTCACAACCAACACTCAGTTATGCATATAAACTGCCTGCACACTTTACAGGGTCATTGAGAAAATTCTGGTCAAAATAGACTACAGGTGTGAAAGGTGACTTTTTTTAAATTCCATAAACTCAACCAATTTTCACCAGAACACTCACCAGCAAATATCTTCAATAAGGACTACTTGATGCCACTTTCTCTAACAAAGAGAATTAATCTGCTAGCTGCATAAAATGAGAGCCTAATGCTGTTAACTTCATGTACTCAAAGGCAAATCACCCAAGGGAAAAATCACTTACAGCTAAGAATTTCAGGTCTAGGATAGAGAAGTACAGTTGGTCAGGAGTTGAAATCTGCCCAAAGCAAGTTCCAAGGTTGCAATACTGCCCTTTGCAGCTGCTTCTTCAGTACTATAATACAATACAGGCGCATCTTAGGCGCATTTAACATGTGCGATTTCAGCTTTACGCGGTTGGCAAAAACAAAACCCCAAAAAAGAGAAAAATAACCATTTAAATACTGTTTCTGTAGTGCGGGTGATTCCGCCCGCCATTACACTCAATGTAATTTTGACTGTACGCGATTTTCGCTTTAGGCGCTGACTGCAGAACGTAACCCCAGCGTAAGATGAGACAGACCTGTACACTATCTTGTCTACAGCTTTAGTGATGCATGTTGCATCACATAGTGCTGTGTGCATGATAGGACAGAGTTCACAACAGCCATTTATATGAAAGTACATGGTAAACAAGACAAAAAATATTCTACAGAGTAAATATAAAAAAGTAATAGAAAAACTTGCTAGGAATGTGATATTTGCAGTTAAGTTGGCATCATAATAATGCCTTGTGACTAAGAAATGATTAGACTATAGAATGCATCTTGGAGAAGTGGACTTACTCTATACAAAGACTAAGCCAATAAAGATGTATTAGACTATTATGGCAATAGTACAAGCATACAAGAATGGAAAAAATACAGGTTGCTACATGTCACTCGTAAGGCTGTAGAAAAAACTTGCATGCTATCTTAACTATTTCAATATGGTATTTGGTTATATATTTAAAGACTTTATTGCAATGCATATGCAATATTCATTCCTGATTTTTTTTAATGCTTAACCATGTACCTTTAATGTTCCTCTAACATCAGGGTGTCTCTGTTGCTTTTGGGTTTATATGGACTAAATATATTTGGACAATACTTTTTTTTTTAATATGGGTACAGTGTAGATATATAGACCCAGATCCTCAGCTGATCTAAATAGCATAGGCCCATTGAAGTTCATTGCATGGCTCAAATAGAAGGATCAAAGCAACAAATTGTTCTTGGCTCTTCCATATCAATGCTCTATCTTTTTTCTCCACAACTAATATTTTCCTAACTGGACCCATTTAGGTTTTCCCTATTGCAGCCATATTTTACTTAATCTCATATGAATCTTGTGTTTTAGTAGAACATCAGGGGCAATGTCCCTCTGTCCTTCCTAGATGTCAGAGTTTATTACAAAAGGAATATAAGGTCAGAAATTCAAGTGGAAATTGCAAAATTGCTACCAAGTTAAATATGAATATAAAATTGCCTAAAAGAGGAAATTACCAGAATCTAAAAGGCCTTGAATGGAAGAAAAAAAATGAGACTTAAGACTAATAGCAACATTAGCACAACAATAAAAAAAAGAAACTTTTGGCAATTTGTGACTAGTAAGTATAGTGTTAAGAATAAAACAAAAAACCCAACAACCATGGTACAGTAAGCAGAAAATTTCAGAAGACTGAACAAAAGCAACTAGGAGAAAGCATTTCAGCCAATTAATGAGTCATTCAGTATTTCCCAGGAGGAATATGTTTAAGTTTGGAAAAACTGAGTAAAATGATCAATGTAAAATGAAATGTATATGGAGAGATCCATGTTAATGTATAGCTTTAACTTCCCTGCATTTTTGCTGTGATATAATGGCATCTTTTTCTCATAGTACCTAATGTGAACACAAAGACCAAGGCAAATCAAAATGGGTTTGGTAAGCTCAGATTGTAGTTTTGCCCATACTTGTATAAAATTGACTTTTGAAGAAGCCAAGTACACAAAAAATATAACTGACAAAAGGAAACTGAGCTCTTGGTCCTCTGTGGATTCTTTTTTTTTTTGGGGGGGGGGGGGAGGGGAGAGGGGGCGGAAAATATCTATGAAATATAGATATTTATACGGCCCTTTCCAAATCTGTTGTTTAACAGACATCTCTTTCTATTCTCTTCAGGTTAGTCTTGATTCTCGGGTGCGAGAAGTGATCAACAGAAACTTGTTGGATCCCAGTCCTCACATGTATGAAGATGCCCAACTTCAGATATACACCTTAATGCACAGAGACTCTTTCCCAAGGTTTTTGAACTCTCAGATGTACAAGTCTCTCATCGAAAGTACTGTAGGCTCTACTTCTGAAACTTAGTTCTAATTTTTGGATAAAATAATTTGGGTTTTTTTGGATGGGTGGGAGGGAATAAAAGTAGTTTAATAACATCTGGCGCTGAGTTCCTGGAGAACTACAGTTTAGCACTACTCAGGCTACTGTGAAGAAAACAAATACATATGATGGTCTCTGTCTACATTTTTACCAAGGTCCTCCTTGCTTGAGTTTGCGGGGGAGGGAACAATGGATTTGCCAAAATACATTTGTTTCACACTCCTTTCACTTAACTGCAGTCAAGATTGCAATGATGTATTTGTAGTTTTATGAACAGTCTCCTTGTGTATTCTCACACTGCATGTGCAAGATAAAATTGCTTCACATACCACTTAGTTGTTGCAATATTTAATTCAATAACATAAATTATATCTGTATTTAAGAACTTTTTTGTGCAATACAGTCTTATGGTACATAGAAATAATTGCAGCAAACCAGGAAGGGGCTTGCTGCTTTTTTTTTTTTTTTTTTTTTTTTTTTAACATCACTAACACAGAAAAAAGCCAATTTTTCACGTGTAGCATTATTCAACATGCTCTACTGAGTACAATACACTGACTTTTTGAAGCCAATAATTCTGTATGGGAAAAAGAGCTATTTATCACTGTTTATTTAAAATAAATCAAAGTGGGGATTCCTCTGGTTGGTCACTGCCAAAACTGGCATTTTCATTAGCGTTTGCAATGTCAAAAAAAAAAAAAGCACAAACCACTTAAAGGGATCCATGTCTGGGTGACACAATTTATGCGCTGATATTGTTTAATTGTTATAAGAACAAAGATTTTCAATGTACACTTCAGATGTCAGATACTGTAATTGATTTATTAAAGACTGGCGATCCAGTTCTAACACTGTTGTCTAATGTTATGTACTTCAGCAAAAAAAAAAAAAAAAGTTTATAATTTAGTTTTTGAATAAAGAAGTTTAATAAAAGATTGCCTACATGTAGCATTTTAGAGCATTTTAGAACATTTTGATGAATTGCATCTGTCCTGTAAGATATTTTTCTTTTAAAGAGAAATCCAGTGAAAAGATGTTTTTTTTTTAAAAAAGTAGTATTTTACAAAGGGGGAGAGGGGCTAAGGAAGACTTATCTCAGCTTGTTGTCTCTTTGATTTTGAAAAACTCCTTGAAAACAAGGGGTTGTAGAGATTAATGTTCAAGGGCTTATGATTTTACACTCCTTACCCAGGCAAAAGTTGAAGTTAACAGGTGTCTTTCTTGGGTAAAGAATTCTGAATATTAACGGCCCAGTACAATCAGAACTAAGGCGGCTCAAATCGCCTTGCTGCCAGGCTATTTTTTGCAGGTGTCTGGCTTGGCCTTTTTAAAAAAAAACTGTCCTATTTTGATATGCACTTTGATGTTTAAATATACCATAACTTGTAACTTACAAAACACCATCTTCATGCTTAAAGTACACAAAACTATATTCTGAGGGCTAGCATCCCCTGCAAACTATCTTGAAAGATAAATGATAGAATGGCTTTGAATAAAAGTTTTAAATGTCCTTATTACTGGGAACATTGTCCTTATACTAAGGCTTAGAGAGAGGCAAGAGTCTTCTCCCTTACACCCATAGAAATATGGAGTAACTCTATTAACTTTGGAGTTGACAGATTATACGGATTTGTAATGGAGCAGAATCTAGCCCTGAAATGTTGAGCCCTTCCCCTCAGTCTGTAAATTACTTCTGATGGGCTGACCTCTGTACAGAGCCCTATTGAAGTCAATATGATTCATACAGGCACAGGGATCTGCTTGCATGGAATAACTTGCAGGATTTGGAGTTTAGTTTATTTTCTGGGGCTTATTTTTTTCCTTTATTTTACTACCTCTCTCACACATTTATTATTATTATTATTTATAGAATATGTTTCAAATAGCCGGTTTGGGGAATTTTTTTAATTATCATTTTTACTTGAAACCTGTGTGCTTTTTCTGGATGAATATGAACAATTTGAAGAATTGTTTCTTAAACTCATTTGGTTTTGTAATTT
The DNA here is from genome assembly GCF_028017835.1 of Emys orbicularis. Classification (NCBI taxonomy): domain Eukaryota; kingdom Metazoa; phylum Chordata; order Testudines; family Emydidae; genus Emys; species Emys orbicularis. The sequence continues at coordinate 118,691,734 of NC_088685.1, read as the reverse complement.
ATATAGAATTCAGGAGATTATTAAAAGGGCTATTCTTTATTCCCTATGCAAATATTTTAAATGTTGTAGTGTATGACAAAATGGGATTTTAAACAAATTCTGCAAGGCAGAAAACAAAATTCTGTTTACAGTGGCGTTGCTGACTATCCTACTATATTCAGCACTTTTAAATATTGTTGTTTATGAAAATGTAGTTTAAAATGCAAGACATAATATTTATAAATATTTCTTTTAATAAATACCTGTTTTGTCTGAAAGTGTTGTTGTGTTATGACATACTTTATTCATGTTGGTTAGCTATTTACCATTATGAATAAAATATTCAATTATATTGATAGAGTAATAGCTATGATGTTTACAAAACTTTTCTTCCTGAAGGGGGGGATGGAATTCAACAAGGAAGAATTGCCTCCTTCTACTGTGAAATACAATTTTAAAAATGAATTTAAGATGCTTTTTCTTAATTAGAATTAAATTTGGTCCTACATATCTACGGTGCCATTTAGTTAGAATGATATTTACTATGGTACTATACATATATAGCATCATATATGTATATATTTATATGGCATGATTTTAGGTTTGCTAGTGTTTGAGGCACAATGCATTTTGGTGCAAACAACTAGACAATGTGTAATAAGACAATACTGCATGTATAAGCCTTTAAAAATGTAGACTTGAATATTCTTGATGTTACCATTTGATGGTGACCTGCTAGCCATAAGCTATCTTTATAAGATACTTTAGACAAGTAGATGTTCTTGTCAAAACAGACAGTTCATCCTTTTTAGGACACTTCTAACTAAAGCTAAAGATAAGGGCCCTAAAATACATGTTGGTTTCTAGCATAGGCATTCCAGAAATCTATATCTGGAAACTGTTACATTATTTTAAGAAATATTACATAGGTCTTCAGTGTAATATTGCAATGAGATTATGTTCTAAATCCCCTATTTTCAGGGATTTATAAACTGACCATTATTTATGACATAGAATCTTGCTTCCAAGGAGTAAATATTAATATAATTACTGTTAATATAAACTTAAATAATTGGTGTTTTCAAAATTATATGAATAGTCAACTACAGTCCATGTCAACTTATTGGATATCTCAAACTGTTTAAATTTCTGAAATTGATATTGACAACAAATTAGGTCATAACACAATCTCATTACTTTTGGTACAGTATTTTGAAAAAAATGTAAACAGCCACGCTATTAAACTTGAAAACTGATTTACTTGTACATATAATGTACAATACAATTTTTAAACTGCCCAATATGCTTACTCTATAGACTGGAATAACATATATGTATATACCGTGCCACTTCTGGTCTCATGAAAAACTGAAATGCAAGTTCAAAATATAAACGTAAGCTTTAAAAAAGAAAAAAATAAGTTTAAATGCACATACATCATAGGGCCTAATCCTGCAGACACCTATGCATGGCCCTGAATAAGCAAAGCATTTAAGCATATGCCTAAATCCCATTGGCTTCAGAGAAATTAAACATGGGCTTTGCTGAATTGGGGACCACGTGAGTAACTTAGGGTTGCCCAAATAGTCTTATTGAAGCCAATAAATGGTTCTGTTTAAATTATTCACATGCATAGTTGTTTTGTACTCTAAGCCAACAGTATGCAGGAAGCTACCCCCATTTTTCAGGTTTAATAAATATGGTCCAAATTCTGACTTGGAGCCATATTTTCTCCCCCTGGCATAGGATGTCTACACAGATTGCACCTACCTTCACAGGCAGGTGCTATGGAGGGGGATGCTCTCGCTGGGAGAGCAAGTGGATATAATTGCTGCCATACATCAGGCTGGGGGGCCATAGAGGGGAGAGCAACTTTAAATTACAGTAAGAGCTTCCTAGAAGGCTTGCTTTGCAGAGGCTGACTAGGATATGTGCTCAATGAGCCTGATTCAAAGCCTACTGAAATTGTTAGACTATTTTCTTCAATGGCCTTTGAATCAGAATCCATGTCCCACAAGGAGTAAGGCCTGCAGTATCAATGGCTGTAAACCTTCTCCTTGCAGCCAAAGACCCACAGCAGGTATCCTGCTGATGGAACCCAGTGACTGAATGGATTTAGACTTTACATACATGGATAACCAAAATGTCAGTTTAAACTTGCTTGTTCCTCCCTGGCTACCAACCCCAATGTGGGGCTTAGGAGACACAGGTTTTTAATATGTATGCCCACTGACTGAGCTTCAACCCCATTCAACCCTATCCTGCATACTTCTGCCAATAACAGTAGTAATCTGTGAGGGGTGGGAGGACAGTGCATGGTGGTGCCAAAATCCATAACTGTTTGGACTCACATTAATATTGTTTACACACTTGGAAAACAAGTACGCTAGCTTAATGCCTGGAGCCAGAAATTGACCCTACTGGTCCCATAAACTAAGATATCAGCACAAAAACTTTCCCTACAATTTAAAATTGTGATACAAGCCAGATAATTCAGCTGCTGACAGTAAGGCATTAATTCATGCTGGCTTTTTTCCTTACAAGCTTTAATTTACACTAAATCATCCTGTACTCTAAATTTCCTGGCTTTTGACTATTTGTCACAAAGCATGTTAATTATACATAGTAGTTATGAATTTCATAAATTCTAACATTCATAGGAACTCAAGTATTTGGTCCTATGAAATCCATAAAACTTCATCATTTTTCTTTTCTTCCTTTGACAACAATGCTTACTGTATTAAATTATCCATCATACTTCAGTGAACTCCACTGACAGGTACCAGTGGATCACAAAGAAGCTTTGCATGCATGAATAAGATTTCAGAGGCAGTGCTTTAGGCTATTTCTTAATGCCAGACTAACTTCAAAGACTGTAAATTCACTGCATATCCTCTAAGTGTAATTTTCTTATTTTAAAAATATTGCTGTTACAATGTATTTTGTCAATCCAATTGTATACAGTGACAGACTTGCTGAAAATGGTTTTCTAAACATTGCAGAATTACCATTTTTGATCACCCATTCATTTTAATATCCACAAACCATCTTCTCATGTTGAATGTATTTCCTGTGGATTTCCAAAATTGATCTGGATTACAAATTTTCATTTCTGACTGTTTCGGCAACTTTACATGAATATGCATTACATTAACTTTTTTTTAAAATAAATCTTTTGAACTTGACAACTCACTAATGTAAGCTTGGGAGAACTTACTGTTACTCTACAGGTGTGTGTTAATTTAGTTGTAAAGTATGCTTATTTACTTCTGTTAATTTAAGATGTGAATATGAAAGGAAGAACAGAATACTTTGATTTGATTCCTTCCAATGGCTGTACTATAAGATTATTGCTCAACACAATTTTACGGATAATTGCACCTTTTTATAACATAATAAAGTATATTCTTTAAACTACTTATGTTTTGAGTTTAGCTGAGAGTCTTACTTCTGATGTCATCCAAAAGAAAGTGACTTTATTGCAACCTGTTTGCACACAAGGAGATATCAGAAGGGATGAACTGATAATACCAGACTGCAAAAATAAAGTTAGCACACCACAGCCTCCTAAATGATCTCTTTGTATAGCTTTTACATTTCCAATTCAACTGAGCATTAAAATGTATTTAGCAGACGTGTTTTAGAAACTGGTCATCTTTAATGATGTCCCTATCCACTGAGCTCTGACTGAAATAATTCTTGAAAATTGCCCTTCTCTCTTTCTTACAAAACATTTTAGTTCTGCTTTTACTCTGAATGTTTGATTTTTGCATCTGCTGTAACTACAGGATACATATGCAAAGATGCCTAAACTATTTTAAGGACGTTCCTTCACCACTATATTTTGAGGACTCCTTATAGTAGGAGGAGTGGCTGAGAACTCGGAAATTATACATAACAAGAGCCCAATCCTGGTACAGCTTTTACATAGATTACAAACACTTCACGCCTATGCTTACCAGCGCCTCAGTAAACTGACTTGGGCCTTATTTATCCTTTTTTAAAATAACTTAAGGTATGAATTTAAACAAATATAGTTATACCAGTCTAAACATCATTGACTCTTATTCCAGTATGTCTTTTTCACGTTAGCTTATGTTGCTCAGGAAAGGTTTAAACTAAACAAAACAAACACAACAATTCTTATACCCGAAAATGTGTAAACATAGGATTATACTAGAATAACTGTTAAAACTCTTCAATATTGACAAGCCCTTATTTTGAGGATAGTTGCTCTGATGTGAGTATGGGGCTGAAGTGACCAGGTCTGAGCAGGTGTGGGATCCACAGTGTTTTTTGGGGTCTTAAGTTCAGATCCTTGAAGTATGTAGGTACCTAACTCCCTGAAATCAATGGGAGTTAGATACCTAACTACCTTGGAGGATCTGGGCTTTTCTGCTTGGGCTTATCTACAGTGTCCATCATATATCTAAGTCATAGGAGTTTGAGGAAATAAGATCCCTGTCCCTCAGATGTTTCCCCTTGTTTCTATGCTGGAATAATGGAGGTTCCTACTGTTACCCATATGGAACAGCAACAAAATGGAAGAAAGGGAGTGAGCTTACTCCCAAAGGAGAAAAGAATGCCTTTACAAGGAAAAAATAGCTAGTGCTGATTGGGGAGAGGGGGAGAATAGGATGACATATCTTCTGCCCTCTCTTCAGTCAAGGTGTGTTCTTGTGCAGTTAATCCTGGGAAGAAATCCTCCCTGCTACTTCCAGAGTCAACCTCTGTACATGCACAAAAGCTCCCCATCATTATTCATAGAAGGGTAGAGTCAGATGGTGGTCCTTCCATAAGTATGCAAGTGGTGTGGCAGCATTTGAGTGAAATTCCGCAGCCAGTGCTATGCAGGAGGTCAGGCTAGATGATCACTATGGTCCCTTCTAGTCTTAAAATCTACTAACAGAGTAAGATTGGTTGTGGAGTTCTAGCAGCCTTCACGCTGCCCTTAAGTGCATCAGGGTTAAGCATTAGAGACAATGAGATGATACAGTTACCTTACTGAAACAACATTTGACAGCTCATGTATGTATGTGAAGATGTACTTACTAGTAAAGAAATGGTTCAATCTATCTCCCAGTGGGCAAAAGTCACGTGTCAAAATCACTGCCACAATTGGTACTCTTGTTGTCAGTCTCCGCATTAAAGACAAAAATTCAGAAGGAATGGAGAATGAACTGTCATTATCCCATAGATATAGGGCCTCAAGGTCAGGACTGTGGACATATTGGTGGGCAGTGGATGGAAGCTTGCACTACTACTGCACCAAATATGGTTTGTGGAGAAACTGGAGGGGCTGTAGAGATGTAGGAGAGGGAGGTGAAGAGGGGCTGCAAGGATGTAGGGGAGGGAAGTGTACAGGGGCTTTAGCAATGTATAGATAGGAGGGCTGTATCAATCTATAGAGAGGTGGGGAATAGAGGCTGTGACAAAGTATAGGAGGGAGGGATGTTAAGAGGGAGGGGTAAAGGGGCTATAGGGATGTACTGGGGCTGTAGGGATGTATAGCTAGGAGGGGTTCAGGGGCTGTAGGGATGTTTAGCTAGGAACTGCACAGGGGCTGTAGGGATGTATAGGGGCTGTTGGGACGTATAGCTAGGAGGAGAGCAGGGGCTGTAGAGATGTATTGCTAGGAGGAGAGCAGGGACTGTAGGAATATATAGGGGTTGTAGGGCTGTATAGCTAGGAGAGCAGGGGCTGTAGGAATATTTAGCTAGGATGGGGGCAGGGGCTGTGGGGATGTATAGCTAGGAGGGGGGCAGGGGCTGTAGAGCTAGGAGAGCAGGGGCTGTAGGGATGTTTAGCTAGGAGGAGAGCAGGGGCTGTAGAGATGTATAGCTAGGAGAGCAGGGGCTGTAGGAATATACAGGGGCTGTAGGGATATTTAGCTTGGAGGGGGGGCAGGGGCTGTGGGGATGCCGGGTGATGATCACGGGTGCCTGTCTCGGACCTTCCCCGGGCGTTTCCCAGCCTATGGCGAAGGCTCCGGCTGCCGCGTACTGGAGCGAGGGAGGAGCCGCTGGCTCAGACACCCCCACATCAGTGTCGCCTGGGTCCATCTCCGCCCCGCCCCGCCCCCTTCTCCTGGCCGTCCAATCCGATCCCTGCTACAACTAATCCGAACCTCGTCGGCTATTTCCGAAGCTTGTGGGGAGCCGAGCGCCTTCGGCAATTTCCGGTATTCAAGGGCTGCCACCCGAGCGTTTCCGGCCGCGGCTGGAGACCGATCCGAGTCTCTTCGCTCTTTTCCGCAAAGGGTCCCTCGCCTGGGACATGCGGCTGCTCGCGCGGACTCTCCGCGCGGCGCAAGGGCTGCGCGAGGCCCCGCCCCCCGCCAGGAGCTGCCGCGGGGCCGCCCCCGGGGCCGGGCTGTGCGGGGGACGTGCCGCGCAGCAGCCGCGGCGCCCGCTGAGCTCCTGGCCCGGCCTGGAGACGCTGTTCGCCGCGCCCGCGCTGCGCCGCTTCCTAGAGGAGCAGGCGAGGGGTCGAGCCGGCCCCGAGCTGGGAGCGCGGATACAGCGGCTGTGGGCAAAGGAGCAGGAGTTGCGGGACACGCAAGAGCTGGCACGAGCAGGTGAGAGACCCCCACCCCCACTAACGGCCGAGCGCGCATGGCCCCGCCCCCTGGTTCTGGCCCCGCCCACCTGCTCTGCTGGATACCCCCCGCGCGGACACGCAAACTCCAGGTGCTGTGACTGAGCTTGCTGTGTGCGCGCGCCTGTGGCTGCTAACTCCGGGGTTTGTCTACACGGGGAGTTAATTCCTGATTAACTCCGGAATGAAGAGTGTCGTATTGCATTTTAGCTTAATCCAAATCAGATTAAGGCACTTCTGTTGCAGAATAAGAGCGTGCACACAAGGAGTTAATCAGCAATAGCTGTTCCGCTTTAAATTCACACTTTACCTTAATCTGAAATAATGTCTCCAGTATCAGTGAGTGTTCACTGGGCTTGTGTTCCTGACGGTCCTGTCTAGGATTTAAATCCCCTTGGGGATCTGGGCCATAGTTCCTGCCATTGTTTTTATTCAAGTGAGAATCACAGCTTTCATTTTTGAAAAAAGTTTCCAGCCTTCAGAGATGCAGAGAAAAAATTGCAAATGTGAACCCTAAAGGCGCCATAACAAAAAAGCAAATACTAAAATTACTTTTAGAAAAACTAATGTTTTTGAGGGGCCTGACTCATGATTTTTTAATGTTTGCATGTTGGCAGTATTGTGTTAAAATGTGCTAGCCAATGCAGTCTAAAAACACTTACCTTATCCCTAGTGTGTGCAGGCCCAAAATTAATATTTTCTAACATGGTATATTTTCCCCAGACTATAAAAGATCATAACTGTCAGTTTTCAAATATCAGGGGGTAGCCGTGTTAGTCTGTATCTACAAAAACAACAAGGAGTCTGGTGGCACCTTAAAGACTAACAGATTTATTTGGGCATAAGCTTTCGTGGGTAAAAACCTCACTTCTTCGGATGCATAGAGTGAAAGTTACAGATGCAGGCATTATATACTGACACATGGAGAGCAGGGAGTTACTTCCCAAGTGGAGAACCAGTGTTGACAGGGCCAATTCAATCAGGGTGGATGTAGAGATGTCAATAGATGAGGAGGTGTCAATTCCAGGAGAGGAAAAGCTGCTTCTGTAATGAGCCAGCCACTCATGGACCAGTCCACACAAGAGATCCACTTCCTGGACACTACAGTGCAAATAAGTGATGGTCACATAAACACCACCCTATACCGGAAACCTACTGACCGCTATACGTACCTACATGCCTCCAGCTTCCATCCAAGACACATCACACGATCCATTGTCTACAGCCAAGCCCTAAGATACAACCGAATTTGCTCCAACCCCTCAGACAGAGACAAACACCTACAAGATCTTTATCAAGCATTCGTAAAACTACAATACCCACCTGGGGAAGTGAGGAAACAGATTGACAGAGCAAGACGGGTACCAGAAATCACCTACTACAGGACAGGCCCCACAAGGACAATAACAGAACACCACTGGCCATCACATACAGCCCCCAGCTAAAACCTCTCCAGCGCATTATCCACGATCTACAACCTATCCTGGAAAATGATCCCTCACTCTCACAGACCTTGGGAGGCAGGCCAGTCCTCGCTTACAGACAACCCCCCAACCTGAAGCAAATACTCACCAGCAAATACACACCACAGAAACACCAACCCAGGAACCAATCCCTGTAGCAAACCTCATTGCCTACTCTGTCCCTATATGTACTCTGGCGACACCATCAGAGGACCCAACCACATCAGCCACACCATCAAGGGCTCATTCACCTGCACATCCACTAATGTTATATATGCCATCATGTGCCAGCAATGCCACTCTGCCATGTACATTGGCCAAACCGGACAGTCCCTCCGCAAAAGAATAAATGGACACAAATCAGACATCAGGAATGGTAACATACACAAGCCAGTAAGTGAACACTTCAATCTCCCTGGTCATTCTATTACAGATTTAAAAGTCACTATCATTGAACAAAAAAACTTCAGAAACAGACTTCAAAGAGAAACAGCAGAACTAAAATTCATTTGCAAATTTAACACCATTAATCTGGGCTTGAATAAGGACTGGGAGTGGCTGGCTCATTACAGAAGCAGCTTTTCCTCTCCTGGAATTGACACCTCCTCATCTATTATTGGGAGTGGACTACATCCACCCTGATTGAATTGGCCCTGTCAACACTGGTTCTCCACTTGGGAAGTAACTCCCTCCTCTCCATGTGTCAGTATATAATGCCTGCATCTGTAACTTTCACTCTATGCATCCGAAGAAGTGAGGTTTTTACCCACGAAAGCTTATGCCCAAATAAATCTGTTAGTCTTTAAGGTGCCACCAGACTCCTTGTAGTTTTCAAATAGATGATGGGCTAAAATTTGCTTGTATAGGCTCTTCATTGAACAATTACAAATGAAAAGATTTAAATAGAAATAATTCAGCCACCTCCACCTGGCAATCATTTGACTTTTTAATTATAGGCTATGTCTATGCTACGGGGATGATAGTGGCATAGTTTTGGCGGAATAGCTATGCCAGCATAACCTCATAGTGTGTAGATGCAGCCTACAGTGATGGAGTAGGTTTTTCGGTTGCTGCAGAAACACTTCCTTCCCAAGCAACAATAGCTAGATCCACACAAGTATTCTTCCATCAGCCTAGCTGTGTCTAGACTGGGGATTAGGTTAGCATAACTACAGTGCTCAGGTGTGTGGATTTCTCACAGCCCTGAGCTCTGTAACTATGTAGAAATAAGTTTTAGTGTAGCTCAGGCCCCTAGATTGTTTTGTTGTTGTTGTTATTGTTCTTAGATTGTTTCGGTTGCATTAGTTATTTCACTGCAAAAAGGTACCCACCTTTTTTGGCAGTGAAGATATAGCCTTAGACCTCATTGTCACTAGGAAAAATGTGTATTTTAACGTTAAAATCCTAGTGTAGACAAGCAGTTGTACTTTAACACATTAGCTGATTGAGGTAAACCATAGTGGGGAGCCTACAGTTTACTTGACCAACTAACATGTTAAAACTAAAAATAACGTTGACTGCACTAGGGTTTTAACACATGTTAAATTAATTTGTTAAAAGCATACCTTCTTTCCTAGTGACAGTAAGGCCTAACGGGGCTTTTGGTTGTGCTAAGATAACTTGACTAAGCTATCGTAATTCAAAACTTTTTTTGCCTATTAAGATATGGCCCTATAATTCACAAGGGGTAATAGATATTACATTACCCACTTTGTCTCTCTAATATCCTGGGACTAACATGGCTACTACGCTACATGTAATGGGTAATATTCAGTTTAGTGAAGAGTGCCAGTTCAAGGTTTTACACACTACTTAAGCCTTTAACATGAGGCTTACGTGGTGTTGAGAGCCTTTCTATAAATGCAGATCACCAGCTTTATTTAATGATCCATCCTTTTAAACATACTTGCAGGTCAATTTAGAATTGGACATGTGTGGGAAATAATGAAGCACCAGTAACTGGACAGTGCCCAGCATTTCCCTTCTAGACAGAGGAAGATAAAAGATACAGCTACTTTCTTAATCACAATAAAAAAAGCATTTATTGCAAATCAGTTCTGAGTCCATCCATCCTTGTTTAGAGCATCATTTGGTCTTTTGAGTGTGCATGACAATTTATGCTTCTAACCTGCATTAGCACATCTGGCAAATACCACTTTTTGCACTCTTTACCAGTGTTCCCTCGGAGGATATTTTTATTTTCCTGAGGCTGGCAATGTAACAGAGCATCTTTTCTATGTTACTCTAGGCTTGTTGTGTCAAAAGTTTAATTCAGACTTAAACTTGGAAGCCAACAGAAGTAGCAGGGGAGTGAAAGGCTCTCAGCAAAGAGTAGCAGTGCAGCCGAAGCAATGCAGTGTAGAGAGCAGACTCATTGAAAGAGATGCTCTGTATCTACTAACTGAACTGGGGAGGGAAGGGAGGGGTGTGTGTGTGTGTGTGTGTGTGTGTGTGTGTGTGTGTGTGTGTGTGTGTAACGCACACCTGCTTAATCCATGCTGATACTGTTTCCTTATCCCGCACTGTGTTCAAGCAGCAGACACTTGAGGGTATATCTACACAGGTGTAATTGTAGCCCAGGTAGGCATACCCACACTAATCTACCTAGCATGGATAACAACAGTAATGAAGATGTGGTGGCATGGACTTCAGTGCAGGCTAGTCACCTGAGTACAAGCCCACCAAGGACCCTGTGTACATACTTGAGCTCACCTGCCCTGAAGTCCTTGCTGCCATGTCTTCACTACTATTGTTATCTATGCTAGCTGGATTAAAGCTAGTGTGGATATGCCCACTCCAGTCACACCTTCATTTTCTGAGTAGACTGTACACAAAGAGCCTTCTCCTTTCAGTGGGGTCAGAATGTTCTCTTAAGAGATTGTTTTGGGTGTGGTGTTTTGTTGTATGTGAAACTGTATTTGGTAGCCTAAGGGCATGTCTACACTGGCAAAGTGCACTCTGGGCAGCTATCCCACAGAGCACCTCTTTCCCTTCTGCTGCAAAGACTTGTGGGAAGGCGGAGGGGATCGTGGGGCATCCTGGGTACTGTCCCAATGACCTGTGATGCATTGCTTCGCATCCCAGAAATCCCTTAGCTTCCATCTGCCTTTGGTGCCATCTTTCAACGGTTTGTGTACTGTGCACCCTGCCTCTTCAGGCTGCAGGAATGGATCCTGAGCTGTTGACCAGTATGCTGCTCGCTCTGACTAACAAGTCACAAGTGGCAATGGAGTTATTTCTTAAACTACAAAGGCAAAAGGAGTGCGACATTGTTCTCGCCACGCGTAGAAGGTACAACATGAGATTGCTTGTGGCATTCACAGAGGTGCTGACCACAGTTGAACGCCGCTTTTGGGCTTGGGAAACAAGCACCAAGTGGTGGGATCACATTGTCATGCACGTCTGGGATGACGAGCAGTGGCTGCAGAACTTTTGGATGAGGAAAGCCACATTCATGGGACTGTGTGATGAGCTTGCCCCAGCCCTGTGGCACAAGGACACGAGAATGAGAACTGCCCTGTCGTTGGAGAAGCGTGTGGCGATTGCACTGTGGAAGTTGGCTACTCCAGACTGTTACCGATCAATCACTAACCAGTTCGGAGTGGGAAAGTCGACCGTTGGACTCGTGTTGATGGAAGTGTGCAGGGCCATTAATCGCATCCTACTCCGAAAGACCGTGACTCTGGACAACATGTGTGACATTGTGGATGGCTTTGCACAAATGGGCTTCCCTAACTGCGGAGGGGCGATAGATGGCACGCATATTCCAATTCTGGCACCAAACCACCTAGCCACCAAGTACATTAATCACAAGGGGTATTTCTCAATGGTTCTCCAGGCTCTTGTGGATCACCATGGACGTTTCACAGACATTAACACAGGCTGGTCCTGAAAGGTGCACGCATCTTTCGGAACACTCGCCTGTTCAAGAAGCTGCAAGCAGGGACTTTCTTCCCGAACCAGAAGATCACCGTAGGGGAAGTTGAAATGCCCATTGTGATCCTGGGAGACCCTACCTACTCCTTAATGCCGTGGCTTATGAAGCCATAAACGGGGCAACTTGACAGCAGCAAGGAGCGGTTCAACAACAGGCTGAGCAAGTGCAGAATGACTGTTGAGTGTGCTTTTGGCCATTTAAGGGCTTATCTACACTGGCACTTTACAGCGCTGCAACTTTCTCGCTCAGGGGTGTGAAAAATCACCCCCCCCCCCCCCCCGAGCTCAGCAAGTTTCAGCGCCGTAAAGCGCCAGTGTAGACCGTGCACCAGCCAGCGCCGGTAGCTACGCCCCTCGTGGAGATGGGTTTTTTAGAATGCTGGGAGAGCTCTCTCCCAGCGCTCTGCTGTGACTACACCAGCCACATTAAAGCGCTGCTGTGGCAGCACTTTAACATTGCCAGTGTAGACTAGCCCTAAAAGCCCACTAGTGCTGCCTCTGTGGGAAGCTGGACCTGGCCAATGACAATATTCCTATGCTAATAGCCGCATGGTGTACGCTCCATAATATTTGTGAAGGGAAGGGTGAAAGCTTCACTCAGGGCTGGACCCCAGAGGCTCAGCGCCTGGAGGCTGAGTTTGAACAGCCAGAGACCAGGGTTATTAGAGGGGCACAGCGTGGGGCCATAAGGATCAGGGATGCCTTGAGGCAGCAATTTGAAGCTGAAAGCCACTAATATTTGTTGCTATGCACGGGGTTGCAGTGCTTGTAATGCTAGGAGGTGATTGGTGCACATGATGCAATAAGGGGGTTTAACATAGTTGTATGTTGCTTTGCAGTGCTCTTTTTACTTTCACTTAATAGAATGAAGATTGCTTTCAAACAAACACAATTATTTTATTAAAAGACAACAACCGGAGGAGAGAGTCAAACAAAAAAATACATCAGCAGTGAGGGGGGATAGGGGAAGGGAAGGTCCCAGGAGGAGGAGGGGTCCCGGGATGGCTAAAGATTTGTGTATGTCCTGGGATCATATCCAAACTTCTCCTTTGGAGTACAATGAAGCAGATGCTGTACTTCAGCAGGGCCAAACTGCAGAGGGATGGGTGTTGAGTGTAGTGGGAGTCCGCAGTGCTGGAGTGTGAGGAGGGAGGAGTGGAATGCTGCAGTACAGACTGGAGCCAGGAGGTTGATAAAAGTGTGTTGGTGGTGTCTGGGGGGGGCACATGGGAAAAAGTTTTGCGACAGCAGCTGCAGGGGAGGGCGGGCACGGAGCTGCTCGGTTTGAAGAGCTAGTATTGCCTGGAGTGTGTCTGCTTGGCACTCCATAACGTTTAAGAGCCGGTCCGTGGCTTCTTTCTGGTGTGCCACGTTCTCCTTTCGGTCCCTCTTCTCACTGTCCCGCCACTCCTTCAATTCCTGTTTCTCGGTGGCGGAGTGCATCATAACCTCATGCAGAAAGTCCTCCTTAGTTCTTCTTGGCCACTTTTAATTCTACGCAGCCGTTCAACCGCCGATAACAAAGAGGGAGGCTGGGCTCCCAAGGTCATCTCTGTGAAGTTTAAACGCAACATTTTACAGAAGCAGTATTGTTTGCCCCTACTCTACTTGCGCTACATTGATGACATCTTCATCATCTGGACCCATGGAAAAGAAGCCCTTGAGGAATTCCACCATGATTTCAATAATTTCCATCCAACCATCAACCTCAGCCTAGATCAATCCACACAAGCGGTCCATTTCCTGGACACTACTGTGCTAATAAGCAATGGTCACATAAATACCACCCTATACCGGAAACCTACTGACCGCTACACTTACCTACATGCCTCCAGCTTCCATCCAGGACACACCACTCGATCCATTGTCTACAGCCAAGCTCTAAGATATAACCGCATTTGCTCCAATCTCTCAGATAGAGACAAGCACCTACAAGATCTCTATCAAGCATTCTTAAAACTACAATACCCACCTGCTGAAGTGAAAAAACAGATTGACAGAGCCAGACGAGTACCCAGAAGTCACCTCCTACAAGACAGGCCCAACAAAGAAAATAACAGAACACCACTAGCTGTCACCTTCAGCCCCCAACTAAAACCTCTCCAGCGCATCATCAGAGATCTACAACCTATCCTGAAAGATGATCCTTTACTCTCACAGATCTTGGGAGACAGACCTGTCCTCGCTTACAGACAACCCCCCAACCTAAAGCAAATACTCACCAGCAACCACACATCACTGAACAAAAACACTGACCCAGGAACCTATCCTTGTAACAAAGCCCGATGCCAACTCTGTCCACATATCTATTCAAGTGACATCATCATAGGACCTAATCACATCAGCCATACCATCAGGGGCTCGTTCACCTGCACATCTACCAACGTGATATATGCCATCATGTGCCAGCAATGCCCCTCTGCCATGTACATTGGCCAAACCGGACAGTCTCTACGCAAAAGAATTAATGGACACAAATCTGACATCAGGAATCATAATACTCAAAAACCAGTGGGAGAACACTTTAACCTGTCTGGCCATTCAATGACAGACCTGCGGGTGGCTATCTTACAACAGAAAAACTTCAAAACCAGACTCCAAAGAGAGACTGCTGAGCTGGAATTGATATGCAAACTAGATACAATCAACTCAGGATTGAATAAGGACTGGGAATGGCTGAGCCATTACAAACATTGAATCTATCTCCCCTTGTAAGTATTCTCACACTTCTTATCAAACTGTCTGTACTGAGCTATCTTGATTATCACTTCAAAAGTTTTTTTCTCTTACTTAATTGGCCTCTCAGAGTTGGTAAGACAACTCCCACCTGTTCATGCTCTCTGTATGTGTGTATATATATCTCCTCAATATATGTTCCACTCTATATGCATCCGAAGAAGTGGGCTGTAGCCCACAAAAGCTTATGCTCTATAAATTTGTTAGTCTCTAAGGTGCCACAAGTACTCCTGTTCTTTTTGCGGATACAGGCTAACACGGCTGCTACTCTGAACACTGATTCAGTGCTTTAAAACACAGCCAGTACTCTCACACTATCTGGCTGACCCCAGGCAAGCACACATGAGCCACAAGACCCCCAAAATGATGAGTAGACGCAGGGGCAGGGTAAATCACTCTTTCCAGACCCTGCTGTACATTGGGCATGTGGCTCTGGGGGAGAGCCAACACTATGGGGGAGGCCTGATAATCATTCCTGTCCCCACACTTTCCACAGGATGTGATCATTATGGAAGGTATCTCGCTGCTGAGGGTGAACAGGGAATCAAGGGAGGGTCTTCTCCAAGCCTGCAGCTTCCGCCTGGCCCCTATGCAGCTCGTCTGTGTGCAGCAATCCCCCCACACCCTCCGCCTCCCCGTGACGGCACAATGGCGCGGGAAAGTTACTGTTAATGGGGCAAGAAACAAAGCAGCTCTGCCGAGGAACCTGCGGCAGTGGATTGCCCAGTATCTCCACAAGAGTTTCCTGGAGATCTCTGAGGGAGATTCCCGTGAAGTGAGGGAGTCAACCAACAGGCTGTTCCGCCACTCAGACTAGGCATGCGGTGGGAGACAAGCCTGCTTTCTGCAACCCTCCTGCCCCCAACAGCTCGCTTCAGCAATTCCCAAAATCAGATCCACTTACCTGGGGCCTCATCTCCTGTTTGTGCTTCGCCAGTCTCCGATAGCTGTGACTGCCTAGGCTCCTCCGGGATAGAAAAGAGCTCCTGGCTACATGCATCTCTGGCCTCCGAGTCACCTTCTGCCTCTGGGTACCACTCCACAGCCTCGTCCAAGATTTCCTCATCATGGCTCGGTCCACTCTCGACTGGCACGCGAGCCAACGAAGTATCCACAGGGGCCTTCGCAATGGAGGTGGGATTGCCGCCGAGTATCACGCCCAGCTCTTTGTAGAATCAGCAGCTCGTGGGCACAGCACTGGCGGTTTGCCTCCCACGCCTTGTGGTAGGCGTTCCGCAGCTCCTTCACTTTGACCCTACATTGCAATGTGTCCTGGTCATGGCCCCTTTCTGTCATGCATCGTGAAATCTGTCCGTAGGTATCATAATTCCTATGGCTGGAGCACAGCTGGGACTGAACAGCCTCCTCTCCCCAAATGCTGATGAGGTCCAGCAGCTCGGCATTGCTCCAAGCGGGGGATCGCCTGGTGCATGCATGGCCACCTGGAAAGCTGCACTGAGACGACTGCACGCATCACCGGGCAAACAGGAAGTGGACTTTCAAATTTCCAAAGGAATTTAAGGGGTGGGGATGATTGTTGGTCATCTGAGAGCAGGGCAGTAGAGTTCAAACCGATGACCAGAGAAGTGAGAACAGGCATTGTGCGACACCTCCCGCAGGCCAATCGCAGCACTGAAATCACCACGGTGTCAACACTGGCACCGCAGCACTGTAACCCTGGCGCAGAAAACTCTACGCCTCTCATTGGGGTGCTTTTTTTTAAAAGCACTACAACTGTGCCGTTTCTGCGCACTAAGTGGCTTGGCAGTATGTACACCTGGGGAGTTACAGCACAGAAAGCTGTTTTACTGCGCAGAAACTTGCCAGTGTAGACAGGGCCTAAGACTAGGTAACAGTGTTTTCTGGCATAGCTGTGACGAGCCCAGCAATACTGGCAAAACCCTGTGTAGACATAGTTATATCAGCAAAAGAGTCCTTGTCATTTGGGAGATCATTTAACTATACCTGCAAAGATCTCCTTATGCCCATATAAATTGCATCTCCAATCGGGGCTCTGCTGATATAGCTATACCAATATAGCTGTATCAGCAAAGCCTTTCTCCTGTCGACTGGTCCTAAAAAAAGCTTGTGTACAAATATTGGTAGTATCTAAAATCAAGCATGGTCAGGAATTTTACAGTGAAACACTATTCCAGTGAAATTTTTAACGATAGGTACACAACAGTTTTCAACTTTCAACATTAAATGTAATTTTTTTTAGCTGTTATACATCAAAAGGGCTTGTTTTTACATTGAAAAGAAACTATTGTTTAGAACTGTATGGTTTGAAAACATTTTTATAAAATGACTGTTAATGGGATATAAGGCCTTTAACTTCTGGGTTACCATTCAGAATCCAGTCAAGGTCAGAAGTGGCCAAGAGTTATTGCAATATAATGACAGGTTTGGCCTGTGTGCTAGATAAATATAAGTAGTATTTTTAGTTCAGTGTCTAGTGTACTGGTGTAAGCTTCACAAAAACTACCACCACATTGGCACCATTCTTGAAGAACAATCAAGGATTGAATGGGCATGACAAATATAACAGTCCCCCTTCATTGCTAGAAGTGGTAACTGCAGGCTGTTTAAAAGTCTGTCTGGGCTGGATTAATGCATTTTAAGAATTGCTTGTATTATTCAAGAAATGTTATCTGTGCTGAGGGGTGGGGTAGAGGTAGGAATGTTGTGATACAACCAAACCCTTAGGTAAATAGAGAATTTTAAGATTAACTCCTAGTTAGTTTTCACATTTCTTTCTGGAGAGAATAGAGAGATATTAAATAGGGTGGATCTCCCCATATCTAATCTAGACAATACCAGAAAATACTATTAAAAATAATTATTCATCTCTATCACATATTATGGCAAATGTGGGGGTAGCCCAATGTGCAGCAAAGCACGGGATGGACTAAGGTCTAAGGTAATCACATATCATATTCTTCAACTTTTAATGACATGCAAAATATGTTTTTATTCAGTAAGAAGTGTGGTTTGTCATACAGCTATTGTGGAGGGAGGATTAATGAGATTGTGTAAATCATAGCTATTGAGGATTAACCCACTCCAATATTGCAGATGAGAATGAAGATTTGCAGAAGCTTGCAGAAGAGGAAATAGTTTCCTGTCAGGAAGAGATAACTGAATTGAAGCGCCAGGTATAGTCCTTTGTAAAGTAATGTCATATATCCGTCTACTATCCAAAGTTAAATGAGCACTAGCCAAATCCTGTCCTCATTTACAACCATACAACTTCATTCAAATTAGTTTTTCATTTTTTATAGTTGATTGCTAGAAACATGGGATTGTGTTTCATTCTAAGAACTGCAAAGTTGACATATTATAGAATCACAGAAATACAGGGCTGGAAGGGACCTTGAGAGGTAATCTAGTCCATCCCTCCATGGACCAAATATCCTTAGACCATCCCTGAAAGGCATTTATTTGTATTTATAGAGCCCTATGTGGGCACTTCTCAAGAGTTTCAAACTATAAACGCTAATAAGGCGTCCTCCGTTCTCTGGCTGCAAGAGAAACAGTTAATTAGTTTTACTGCTTATATATATGTGCCCAGGGCCAGGGCAAATACACATAGGATCACTGTGAGAGTAAGCTATTGCTTTTACAAAAGACATGGGAACTGGTTACATAGTTTAAACACTTGTTAGTTTGTATAGGCATCTGCATAGTAGTAAGTTTCATCAAAATAATTCCCTCTGGAATGTGCACAATAACAAGGTAAAAAGCTATTGCTTTTTTCTAAATCTGATCTGTTAAAGAAAATTGATTAATTTTGCCACATGCTCATCCTGCACCAAAATGACAGTTGGTTTATATGTTTATTTTTTTGTAAACATACAAAAATGTATAGATTTACAGGAAGAACAGATAGGACAAAGATATATAGAGAAACTTTACTCAGTACCAGCAAGCAGTAATGGGTGGAAAACGTTACAGGGAAGTGTTTAAAGCGAGCTTGGTCCAATGTGTAAAATTGTTTTATAATGGCTATTAATGATGTAGTTTCAGGTTTTAATATCAGTGCATTTTTAATTTGTGATTCAATACAAATTCACATCTCTCCTGATTTAAAAAAAAATAACAAAATAAAACAAAACAAAAATCCTCAACAACTCCATGACATACTTCCGAACTTTTTCAGTCATAGAGCTACTTAGCTGATAAGCTAGTATTGAGTTAAAAGAAGATCTCAATTTAAAAAAGACTTTCCGTTTCCAGATATTGGTCAGTGATTTCTGTAGTCTCCAAAAGCAGAGTCCTCTTCTGGCTAATGGAAATCTGTACAAGGTTTTGTTGGTCAACTTGAAGAGAGCCTTTCACCATCACAGACAAACACAAAAAAGGCTTTTCTCAACAAATGCACACTTGACTCGAGTTAGTCTTCAGGGAGGTAGTGTATTAACAAAAAGGGCACTGACTGGAAGTCAGGAGATTTGGGTTCTATTCCTAGGACTTCCATTGACCTGCTGTATGACTTTAGGCAGGTTATTTCACTTATGCCTCAGTTTCCTACCTATAAAATGAGGATAATGATACTTACCTTCCTTGAAGTCTACAGATAAATGCTAGTAAATATTATATATTCATGTATTAATGGGAGTTGCCTGGGGAAAATTATGGTACAAAGAAAAGTAGGTTGAACTTAAACACTGAGTGGGGAGAAAGAGCATTAAGAAAACTACCTAGCTGGAGAATGTCAAGGAGCTACTTTAACAGACTGCAAAATAAAATGATTGACGGCTTGTATGACATTTTCATACCATCTGAACATAGTGAAATATTTAAAGTATGCATTGAGGTGTCAGGGGAAGAAAATATTAGGGTATGTCTACACTGGCAAGTTTCTGCACCACAAGTTATACCACTTTTATTAAAACGCTGGAATTAAACCGCTGTTGCGTGTCCACACTGTGCTCCTTGTGACGCTGGAGCGCATCCACATTAGCAGCTCTTGCAACGGCAAAGACAGTAGTGCATTGTGGTAACTATCCCACTGGCCGCAGGGTGCTTTGGGAAGGGTTTGCAATGCCTGATGGGGCAGGCACAGCGTCACATAATGCAGGTTTCCCAATCCCATTGTTCCAGGGGTATCCGACTACATTGCCAGCTGCTTTTTAACTGAAGGTGTGGCGGGGAAGAGTATGTGACAGGGAGTGTGTGTGTGTATGGAGGGGGGGAGAGAGACAATGTGTTCTGGGGGACAGAGCGTGTGTCAGCATGCTGTCTTGTAAGTTCAAACAGAGACAGGAAGCAGCCAGTCCTGAGGCAGGGAGAAACCCTGACATCAGCCCCCGTCTCCCTCTCTGGGTTCTCTGCACTGCAATCTCTCTCTCACACTCACACACACACACCCCTACCTACCTCTGTGTTCAACAGTGCAAGCATTCCACATTAATGGTTTGCTTTGTATCCCGGAGCAGATCAGCACAGCACACAACCGCTGTCAGAAACAGTGCTTTGAAAGGGAAGGGGCGCATGTCTCCAGGGCAGCCGAGTTCAAAACAATGAGCAGAGCGGTTACTTGAGGCATTATGGGACAGCTCCGGAGGCCAATTACAGCGCAGAAAGCAATCAAGTGTCTACACTGGCAGTAGAGAGCTGGAGCCTCTGTGCAAATAGCCTTACGACTCTTGTCGAGGTGGTTTTTTTGCAGCGCTGCAACTGAGGAGTTTCTGCGTACAAAGTGGTTTGGCAGTGTGTACACGTCTGCAGTTTGAGCACAAAAAGCTGCTTTACTGCACAGAAACTTGCTAGTGTAAACAAGCCCTTAAACAGGTAAAAAGGTGTGTAATTTTTGTATTTACAGATAGTATTGCATTTGATTCCTTCAGAAGAAACAGACAACAGTGATTTGGTCATGGAAGTAACTGCTGGAGTTGGTGGACAGGAAGCCATGCTGTTCACTGCAGAGATATTTGATATGTATCAACAATATGCTGCATATAAAAACTGGAGATTTGAAATACTGGAATATTTTCCGAGTGAAATAGGTTAGTAATTAATGTTCTAATAACTTGAATCGAAAAGTTGTATAGTAAAAAGCAATGTACTTACATGAGGGTTTTGTTGCCTGCCTATAAGCACTTCACTTCCAAATTTAAGTAAACAGAATCAGTAGAGCTGTTTTAATATATAAACAAGATTTTTCTCAATTTTTACTGTGAGAATGAAAGGATGAAAATCTATAGCTTCACACAATGTAGTTGGCGTAGCTTGAGAAAAATCAATATGAATTGAAGTTACATGTTTGGGGTGAAGATCTCTGCATACTGGTATATTTATATATTAAGTATATTTTTTATTGATTTGGAAACAGTAGTTTTATATAGCTATTTAATATTCTTGTTTTTATAATATATTCATTCTGTTCTGAATGTTTGTTCAGTGCTCTAGGTGCTTTGGCACAAAAAGGGGCACTATTTAATTAAAATTATGTTCAGTGTCTACGCTGAAATATCTTGAATTTATCTGAAATGTTGTCTTCTGCCAAATATTTTCTCATCCATTTAAGTTTTGTTTCAGTAAAAATGTACAATAAAACCTCACTAATCTGCACCAAAAATGCACATGCTCAGTATCACACGTGCTCAATTGTAAATTCACCTGAACAGTAAGTTTAAAGGTTGAGCCATTACATAAACCTCGTGATCTCCATTTAACCATATAACTCTTATGATAAAGGCTTAAATAGTGTGCAAGACCTTTCCCTGGAACTCTTCACTGAAATGAATATTACCCTTTGGGAATTATAGGGCCATATTTTAATGGGCAAACCTTGTACACATGAATTAGTTGTTGCATGCATTTGTACTTCTGAAAATGTAGGTCTGGTTCCTTTGTGAAACCCATCCTCTTCGTAAGCTAGACTGGTCACTTTCTGACTGTCGTAAAATAATCCTTGTGACTCCATCTTAATGAAGATCGGATTTATTAATTTGTATCTTTTATTCAATCTAGTAAAGTTAAATTGTGTAACAGGATTTTTTTTAAAAGCAGAAATATTCAAATATATAAAACTGGTCTATGCTACAGTCTTCTTCAGTTCTTTTCTCATTGTCAGCTGAGCAATTTGGACTGCTAGTTGCTAATGACACTGATGAGCTCAAGTTTTCTATTATTTCAAAATCTCCTTCTAGAGATGTTATTGTTAACTGGATTAAGCAAATTCCAAGTGCTAATTCTTAAACATGCCAAGATTTATAATTCAAGGACATCCATCCGGTAGACTAATTCTATCACAAGTAAACTGATTGTTGTGGTCAAGCATACCCAGTTTGCCAGTAAATTTTCTTTCCAAGTCACAGTACAGATGGTATAAGGCATTCCTGTGGGTATGCCTTAGGTGTGGGTGGTACTTTGTTTCTTAATCAAGTTAATTAATGTCCATTCTATTTTTTTTTTTTATTTCCACATGCTGTGGTAGCTTCTAATTAAATATACAATGGTTTACTAAAGCAGATTAACTCACTAAAATGTTTCACAAAAGACATGAATGTAGGTTCACCAAATGGTAAACAAATAAGATGTTTGACCTGTATAGCTTTAACATACATCTATTTTGGAAACATACTAACTTTTGGGATAAGACATGGGAAAGATAGAGAAGAAGCTGAATCACTAAAATCCACTAGAAACTAACTTAATAATCTAAATAAACTAATACCATAGTGCACTTTCAAATATTTTTACTGTGATCATCAATCAGCTTCCTCTTCAGCTTGCTATGTAGAAGTGATACTTATTTAGCTTTTTAATTAGAAATAAACGTGTTTAAGCATTAATATTATAGTAAGCCTAAATTCTATGTAATTGAGCAAGAATCCTTGAATATACAGCAATAAATCTTTTACTCAGTCTGATGATGGCCATATTATACAATTGAAAGATTTCACAAGAATTAGAGGGGTAGCCGTGTTAGTCTGAATCTGTAAAAAGCAACAGAGGGTCCTGTGGCACCTTTAAGACTAACAGAAGTCTTAAAGGTGCCACAGGACCCTCTGTTGCTTTTCACAAGAATTGTTAGCATGGAGAGCGTATGTTAAAGTTTCAGATTTCTTTGGCAGCCATTCTTATTTAACAGACATATCCAAACTGTATCTTGGATAGCTGTATTTATTAGTGTTGGTATTAAGTGGTGGATTTAACATACAGTATTAACATAATAAACTGATACATGCTGACAAATCACTTAAGCTATAAAGTTTGTTTAATTATGCATTGAGGTAACAAAGCGATACATTTACAAATTCATATAAAACCCTGTTTTATTGGCAAGTATGGGTAAAATTTAAAAAGAAATCACCACGATAGGTCAGATGGCTTTGTAAGGAAGCAGGGAGGGAAATGGTAAGGTTGGCATACAGACCATTTGGGCGGGGGGGCCAGAGGGGATGGTGTTCCCTACAGACTGACTTAATGGAATCAAAACTTATTTCTTTTTTGTGAGAAAATGTTAATAGAATATTAAGAGTCTGCAGAGAACAGCAATATTTGCAAACCCCTTAATTACAGTTGTCAAACACCAGTCCCACAATGTGGATCTGGCCTGCTAAATGTATTTTTGGTGGCCTAGATTGCATAGTCAGATTTCTGCACTGTTTTGGCTTTCATTTTAGAAAGCTTCTATCTAGCCCTTGAAGAGATAACCTAACATGTATACTGATGCAGGAATGGCTTTTAGTGATATGTACCGTCCCATTCCTATTAATCTCATTGGGTTTAACTCCAAATTCCAGTTGACACTTTGTCAGCCTTAACTATTTCATTGCTGTTAATTTTAGTGACTGGAAAGGGGTGGTTGGGAATTGAGGGTTTTTCCTACCTCTCAGCAGGAAAGGAAATGCAGAGAAAGAAGAAAGGAAGAGAAATACAAAAACAGGGAAGAGGGGAAGAGGACTAAAGGTGGATGGGAAAGAGACACAAAGAACAAAAATAGTCGTGGTCCTAAAGTTGACCAAATTTTTCCATTGAGTAATGCTGAATATGGCAAGATACTAACGAATAATAAGTAAGTTTGTTACTATACAGAGACCATATTCCACTCATGATCTTTTTGTAAACTTACTATTGACATCAGTGGGAGTTCCATGAATGGAGGGAGATATGTAGTTGTAAATATATATCATGGCCCATAGACATAATTTAAAATGGCATTTGGCCTCCTCCACAGAATGAATTTGACACGCCTCCCTTTAACAAACAACCTGCAGGGAATTTTTGTTCTTGGGCGTTTTTTTTTTTTTTCATCATTGGGTATAAACCTGACTGAAGATATTAGTTAAAACATTTTTCCTTGTTAACTGCTTGGTTTTTTTAAAAATTAGAAGATAATTCCTATGGAAATTTCCTAGTAGAACACTCAGCCAAGTCTGCCTCTTCATTGTGTAATCAGCAATCTTGATTTTCCCCAACACTGAAAGATACATGAGACAACATACAGAAAGCAAGAGTGCTGCAGAATGTTGAGGAATGGAACACAGGTTGGCTGGTGAGGAGGTACTTTATAATTAAGTAAAGCCTGATTCAGACTACACATAAGTCATTGATAAATTATTCCTAACTTTTTCCCAAGAACAAATGTCAGTATCATCTAAATAAAATGTTTCAAATTATAATAGGATAGTTATAGTAAGACAGTTTTCTTTTTGTCTTTAAGGTGGCCTGAGACATGCAGCTGCCAGTATAGCAGGTCTTGAAGTATACAAGCATATGAAGTTTGAAGGAGGCGTGCATCGTGTTCAACGAGTGCCAAAGACAGAAAAGCAAGGCCGTATTCACACCAGTACAATGACTATCGCACTATTACCCCAACCCATGGAGGTAAGATGTATTTAAATATAACTACTTGTCCCATGAACAACCCCCATTACCTGCCATCTTGAAGACATGTAAAATCTTTCCCTTTTCAATCTTTTGACCTCTCCCTGATTTTTATGGGGTTATTCCAAAACCCCAAGTCATGTTGTGTCTAATTATCATATTTATGTCCGGAGAGGCTAGATAGCAGGGGCACACACAAGTGTGTGTGTTTGTAGATTTCTTCACATTCCTGCCTCACAAAATTTTCCCACCAACAAACTGTTGTGAGTTCAATAGGATTTTCTCTTACAAAGTAATTTGCCACAAGCTATGTATGAAGTAAGATCTCTTTAGCTTCTATATTTTACATACATTAAGTGTTTGCTAAGCATGAAAAATGTTCCATTCAAAAACAACTTTTAGAACCAAAGTCTATTACAATTCCAGAAGAATGCTTTAGTATATGGGAAGTGGGAATACAAATTGGTCGGGGGCGGGGAGAGAAAGGTCTCAGGAATCCCTCATCCAAATTTTGGCTCTTCCTAGCTGGACTTCAGCAGAGGTATGTCAACGGAGACTTGTATCTCTGACACAGTGACAAAAAAACTGGAACAAAAAAATGTGGAACTCAGAGATTTCATTTACCTATGCATTCTCTCTAAATTCCATATTTTCCTCCTCCTAAAATGATTTGCTGAGAATTTTGTTCTCATCAGGGGTTTGCTGAGCTAACAACCCTGAACTAGCTGAGAATTAAAACTTTGTATTGATCTTTGCCTCACAGGAGCTTGCACTGCAGTCTGATCACCAGGACTGTATTGTGCTTTCTGAAACTGTTTGGTTGTTGCATCGCACTCCTCATCAACTTGAAATGGTTTTGATCTCCTACTGAAATATACTGTTTAAAAAATATCCAAGTGTTTATATTAAAAATAACTGTCATTTGTCTAGAAAGGAAAAACAAAATGTGTATGGGTTTTTTTTTTCTTCCCTATCATAGATCAATCTGATAATTAATCCTAAAGATTTACAAATTGAAACTAAGAGAGCCAGTGGAGCTGGGGGCCAGCATGTAAATACAACTGACAGTGCTGTACGGATAGTTCATATTCCAACAGGTACCTACAAGTTACTCCTAATAAAGGATCTACAATATGAAACTATTGTCATAACTAAAATGCAGATATCTTATCAGGTTGAAAGGTCAAAAAGCTAAATAATTCTACCTATGTTCTCCTCCTACTTCTTCATTCTCTTTGTAAGAACAATTTTCAGTACTGGGAGACAAAAAAATCATGTATTTTAATATTGGAAAATCCTTATGGGATAAGGGTTTTGGAAAGGGTTAATGAAATAACCATTCATTTCTGCAAACTTTATAAAACTACATCCAAATTTAGATCTCAGTGGACATTTCTCCACAGCACAAAACCACTATCCCTCTTGGCACACCTGGTGGCTTCTGCTTCATAGGTCCAGTACTAAATTATTAGTGTGTTGGAACTGAAGATTGAGGTGCGTTGGGATACATGTCTGTTTTCGGGGAGGTAGCCTACAATCCTCTTGATTACAGTTTATCACTTTCCATGTTTATTAAATTTCACATATAAAGAGAAGTAGTGCTTAAAAGCAGGGTAGACTATTAGGACAATGGTTTGCTTGAGAGTGGAAGTACTTGAGTGTGGAGTACTCTATACTTGGAATTTTACCTCTTCTTAGTTAGCAATGATAATTTTATCACACAAATCAATTTCTGTTGCTTTTGACACAATTCTAGCTTATTCTGAAACCTTGAAGACACTAGAGTTCCATTCTCAAATGTTTTCATAGCTCATTAATATAAAGTGTCTTGTCGACCACTTCTTCCCCCATTCACAGTTTTGCAGACCACCTCCTTTTACAATCCAGTTCATTAAACCATCTCCCTTTTTATTCACAATAACGTCCTTGAGACAACTGCAGCAGTTGCTTATATGGAAGATTTATATTTTTAGTTTTTTAATGCAATTTAGCAGCTGAAAAAAGGATGAGAGGCAGTAGAAGACAGATCTTCAGGAGCCAGCTTGAGACCCACTGAACAGTTGTGTTTGGTGGGTCGCCCCTTCCCCCCTCAGCATCTGGAGAACAGGGTATCTCCTTTTCTACTTAGCATTGTGATGTTAGCTCTTTGAAGCAGGCAGTGTCTTTCTCCATTTAACACCGTACTTATTGCTGTGGGGCCCCGCTCCTAACTGAAGTGCATTGGTGCTACCTTAATGCAGTTAACTGCAACTCCTCCACCTGTCTCCCATTCTCAGCTATTGACTTTCATCTGTCTTCTGGCTCCTTCCTCATAGCATACAGGTATGCTCTCGTATCTTCATTCTCAAATGCCCTTAAATGCCACTTAATCTTCTTTCTACTCACCTCTGAGCTCTTTCAGTGTGCCATCTACAACAGCTGCCTTGACTTCCCCTCATCCAGCTTCCTTTTGGACCCTTCTTATTTAGCTTCCACTCTTCACCTCCACCAAAACTGCTCTCACCAACATCTCCAACATATCATCAGAGCCAAATTCCAGAATCTCTGTTATCTTCTCCTCTTTGATCTTTTTGCAGCCTCAGTATTGCTGATCACTCCAGTGTTCAACACCTTGTTTTCCCTTGGTTCTTATAGCCGTGACGGGTCCAGATTCTCCTCCAACCTCTCAGATATCTCTTTCAAAGGTTCCATTCTTCTCTCATTATTTTGGCATCCCCTTTTATTTGAGCTCCCTCTATTCTCCCATTGCCAGCAGTCTTGCAACATCAGTCATCTCTTACTCCTCCTTCTCCCAACATATCCAGAATATTACCACTTATTTTACAGAAGAGGACAACTATTACTCTGTTCTGGTTACTAAAATACTTGTCCCATCTAGCAATGGGCATTTTAGATCTTAAACCTCCCTTCATCCTCCACTGAACATTGGAACACCCACATAGGAAGCCAAGTCCCCACAGAGCATTAAATATCCCAGTTCCCTTGGGAACCAGAACAGCAGCAGCACATCTTTACAATCACTGTTTTCTTAACGTTAGACTTACACTCCAAGATGTTGGACTTCAGCAACCAATTACATTGGTTGCTATATGAGCTAATGAACTGTTATCTGATCTGCATGCTATGACACACCTCATCTCTTGACCTTTTCCTATATCATTTTGTTTCTTCTTTCCTCTTGTGCCTGTCTACATCACACCTCCTCCTTTTATGTTCCTTTTCTCCCACTTCCATTATTCCTATCGTATCAGCTCCATTCACACTCCCTTATGGCTACAGGAAAAAAAATTACAGTTTTTAAACTATGTTATAAACAATCAGTATTAAAAACACAATCTTATCAGAGCCAGCAAGATATAGATAGATATATAAACAAATCCAAGAAATTATATGAAATTATTTTGTAACCCCTGTATTCCCACCAGTTTATTTCTCTTCCCGGTATTCATTACTCACACCTCTTGCTCTTTGTCCAGCTTAGACTGTAAGCTTTTGGGGTGGGGACCATGTCTTTTTATGGCAGAAGAGTTTAGCATACATTTGTGTGGTGCTATAATAATAATTGTCCACACCCTGATTCTCCCACATTGATTACTGCAGCCTCTTCTTCCCTAGCCTCCCTAATTTCAAAATTTCTTTAATCAAGATCATGCAAAACATAGATGCTAAGATTATCTTCCACACCAGTGAATCAGATTACATCACTCATCTCTTCTTCCACAGACTCCCTATAGCGTATCATATTCAATTATAAATTTAAACATCTTGTGTGTGTGGTAAAGGACCTGCGCAATTCAACCCTAACCTGAATCTCAGGCTAAACTTTTACTATGAATACAATTTTGTTACAGTAAATTTAAGCAAAATTCACAGAATTGTCATAGTACAAAAAGGAAAAGATCAGGGTATGGTTACAGCGGGACTGAAGCCTAAGCTGGAACAGGGCTGAATCTGAAGCTGAAGAAGTCACGGAACTCTATTAAAATCACAGAATCCGTGACCTCCATGATTAAATCGCATCCTTAACTATTACAGATTTTGGATTTTATTTTTTTGCCTCCCTTAACGTGGTAAAGAAGGTAGTAGCTTGTTTTTACTTTTAAAATAAAAATAATCTCCATTGAAGATGCAATCACAACAATATTTTTGTACTTATTCTTATTAAATGTTAAATCTGATTACATTTTTGCTGTAATCAGGTGTAGTGTCTGAATGTCAACAAGAGAGATCTCAAATCAAAAATAAAGAGAAGGCTTTGCAAATGCTTCGTGCTAAACTATACAGCATCAAACTAGAAGAAGAGACAAGAAAGAGATACAATGCCAGAAAGGTTCAGGTAGGATTTACTTTGCAAATGAATAGCTCGTGCATATGGGGCTGCTGATAGCAAGTTACATTTTAAAATTAGATTTAAAAGATAGTTAATTGCTATATATTATAGTTAAATGCAGTGCACAAATGTCTTATTCCAGGGGTTCTCCAACTTCATTGCACCGCGACCCCCTTCTGACAACAAAAATTATTACATGACACCAGGAGGGGGGACTGAAGCTTGAGCCCAGCTGCCCCGGGTGACAGGGCCAAAGCCCGAGCCCCACTGTCCCGGGCAGGGGGGGGAAAGCTTAAGCCCCAGGCAGGGGCCTGTAACCTGAGCCACCCACCCAGGGCTGAAGCCCTTGGGCTTTGGCTTCAGTCCCAGGTGGTGGGGCTCAGGCTTTGGCCCCAACGAGTCTGAGCCAGCCCTGGCGACCCCATTAAAATGCGGTCCCGACTCAATTTGAGAACTGCTGTCTTATTCCATTAAATTGCAGTGCATAAGGATTGGGTAGGGCTTGGTGGCACAGGTATTTTTCACCCTGGCTAGTAATCTTACACATTGAGCTAGCTGTCATACACAGGGATTGAAAAAAACTTATCTACCATGCATGTAATGTCAATAGCAGCATGATCAAGCATTCTGCACTTTTGACTACTCATCTAGTTCCATCAGGACATAGTACTACCCATATTAAATCTCTGAATAGATTTCAAACTGCTGACTTTGTTTTTTAAATTAACATACCTGAAAAATATCTCAGGTACATGATGGACAATATTCAGTCCTGGGTCAGTGACAGGGTAAAGGTCTGATGTCTGATAACCCATCGCAATTAGAAATTATGTGCCATTAGAAAGGAAAGACTTATGGCTTTGCAGTAGGATACAGCACATTTCTTATCCAGTGATGGCTACTCTAGCACTTCATATAGGTTTGTAGTAACTATAAGAACACTACAGTTCTTCATACATATATAATATATATGATCTAAGAACTCTAGGAACTTGTTTTTCTTAGCCATAGCTATAGTGAACAGGTCTGTAGGTTAGTCCTATTACTAAATCTCTGTCATGAATATTGTGTATTTCCAGTAGGAAGTAAACAACTGATATTCAAATGCTTAACCAGTATATTATTCTATGCTTAAAAAGAATACCATGATAATAAACTGATTCTTCTTATGTGGTAGATTGGGACCAAAGGAAGATCCGAGAAGATCAGAACATACAACTTTCCACAGGATCGTGTAACTGACCACAGGATAAACAGAACAGTGCATCATATTGAAAGTTTTATGTTAGGGGAAGAACTGCTAGATGAAATGATAACATCCCTGAGGGAATATGCTGATTATGAAAGTTTAATGGAAATTATTTCAGAAAATGTAAAAACAAATCTGACCTGAACTTTGTTCTTTGCTAAGCCCTGTAATGACAGATATGGCTACCCTGACACAAATTAGCTGCATGGCTGTTTGCTGGAGCATCACACAGGAGGTGTAAACTGCATTTCAGATCATCAAAAAGGATTAATTTATCTCTTCATGACTGCTAAACAGTTTTTCCTACTTGCTGGAGTAGAAGACTATAGACTTTTGTATGAGATGACTACAGTGTAGAAAATCTAAAGTAAATATGATTGAGTTTGAAGTGATTGCAGTTTTTACTTTCTCACCTGAGGACATTGCTGCTCTACTCTCAAAAGGTATGCAGAAAAACTGAGTTGCTTCTAGTTCTAGGCTTCATCTGAGCATAAAAATCTGTTCCATACAGTATAAAGCCAAGGATGCAGGGAGCCTCCCTTTTATAACATTTAGGCCAGTGGTTAGGGTGCTCAACTGTGAGTGGGCTACTCTTACCTCTCAGGTGAGTGACCTAGCCACTTGACTATACAAAGACTCTGTTTCTGTCTCTGGACTAATTAATATTTAATTATCTTATTAAAGTAGAATGAATTCAATGAGAGATTGAGAGAGACCTACATCAGAATATTCCATAGTCCAGTGGCTAAGGTACTCACCTGAGAGGTGGGAGACCCCTATTCAAATCCCTTCTCATCAGGCAAAGGGGGGAATTTAAATTAGGGTCTCCCATATCTCAACTGAGTACCTCAAGCACTGAGCTAAAAACTACAAGGGAGACCCCCTCTTCCCCACAGCCATTTTGTGTGGAGTGAGACAGGCACCTAAACTGTTTCTTGTGAAAATGTCTTAGGCACCTAAGTCACCTGACTCCAAGAGATGGGTTCCTGGTTGTGGATCACAAGCAGAAATAGGTGCTTCCCTGCAGACCAGATTTAGGCACTGAACTTTAACAGGCACCTGAGATGACCGGGCTTTAGGACACACCTTTCTCATCAGCATTTCCTACCGTGCCTAGCTTGCTGACGTTCGTGGATCCCATTTTCCGGTGCTCTCTCTCCCCATGCATTGTATAGGGAGCCTAGACACCTAACATAGGCTTTGTGGTTCCAGTGATTTTCAAGGCATCTGAAAGCTAGGCTCAGTATTGCAATGCCCATGTTCCTTTGTGAATTTTGGATGTACTTTCTTGAAGCCTGAACTTCAGGTGGAGTTTTTATTGTCTCTATACATTGTTGTGCTGATTAAGTGTTGCATTAGCAGCCCTGGAGATCTGAAGTCCTTTTACTCAGAATGGCCCAGCCTGGGGATGGCAATGCAAATTGTCCTGCCAGTGTCATTAACGATGGCAATTCTTGCAAGAGTAAGGCAAATGCCAATTAAATATAAAGTATCTTAGCTGATAACAAAAATACCTGTTCTCTCCTTAAAATCAGCTACTGTACTGGAGAACTGGAGGGTAGCAATTATATTTGAGTCTGTCTTTCTAAAGGTGGTATAGGTAATCCTGGAAATTATAGACCGGTGAGTCTTATTTCAGTACCAGGTATAGGAACAAATCATGATTTATGTAAAGAAAAATTCTGCCTTTCTGATATGCTGGTATTTTTTGTGTGGTTAAAACAGAGGATAAATGAGAAACATTACCTTTATATTTGGGTATGCAAAACACTGAAAACAATTGTGACTGTCCACACACACACACACACACACACTCATGATCAGCACACTCTTTATACCAGACCATACCATCATGTATTGCATGTATAATAAAATCTATAAGGCAACAAATGAGTCATATAATGAGGAAAAAATTTGCTATGGGTAAAAATGTTTACTTCTGATTTCTATTTAACAAAATCACCATAACATATTAGAATAAAAATAAGTTAGTATTTGCAACAAACTTAGCAGGAGTTTGCTTATAAAAAGCATAATTTCAATAATGTATATATAAAATGTAATTTAATGTGTTGTAAATTAAGGAATGCAATTATAAAACGAAACATAATCGAGTTTATATCTACATTCCATTATCTTACATTTACTTGCTGCTCTAGTTTGAACCAGTAAATATACAAGCTCTTTGTATAAAATTAAGGGCTCATTTAAACCTGGCTTTCCAGAGGCTATTTTGTTTCCTAAAATGATCCTGTATGCTGGCCTTCGTACTAAGCTCTATTCTGTAAAGCAGTGATGCACAAGCTTAACTTTACCCATTAAATTAGTTCCTTTGAAGTCATGGGAGTACTTACACTCAGTTAGGTATCTGCACCACTTTTTGCAAGAATGGAGCCCTACTCTTCACAGTTTTGATATATTTATATGCAAAATCAGAAGAGTACGGTCATATTGTGTATCTGTAAGTGCAACCCCCATTCTCTTCAAGTTCTTGAGTTCTTAAAATCACCTCCCTGCCATTCTAGTACTAAGGTCAGAATACAGGATCACTTAAGGAACAAAATGGCTGCTGGAAAGAGAAGGGCTTATTTAAACCTAATAGTTGCCCACGTGGACAGTATGTCCTCCATTGCCACCTAGAGCTTTGGCCACAGCCAGTATCCTTTGTTGCTGCCTATTTCTAGACCTGGACTCTTGTCTTATGCAGATGGTGGACTTAATCCTGAATTGCTTCTCCACTGCAACTGAGCATCTTATAGACAAGAAGTATTTAAAGGAATAAGCATTGCCATTGTTCTAATAGCCTTGGAAATTTATTTAGTAGCCAGGCAAGCAGAGTCTAAAGCAAGTGGATTTTTGGTTTTATTATGGGGGAGCATGGCAACCTGTTCCATCCTCTCCTTCCTCCAAATAAAGTAAATCCCACATTGCTCACATGGAGGATCCTTGTTAAACATATTTTGCGCAGCCTAGAAGTGCTAGACAAGCCAGTGCTGAGTCAGGATTCTGCCTGCTAAACTCTGTTCCACTATTGTCTAGGTGACACTGAATATTTGGGGGTACTGAAGAACTTTGGTCAGCTCACAACTGGGGGTGAGGGAGAAGGTTGGAACCTGACAACATAACATAAACCAAACCACAGCAAAGGGTAAGTGAAACTGCAGCTCCTGTAGTTCAAGGGAATAATTAAATGGTGTAATAACATATAAAGGGGCAGGAAACATTAATTTGCAGGGAATATTACACCTAGGGGAATTCTGCACCAAATATTTTAAAATTCAGCACATCTTATTTGTCAGAATAACACAGTATCATCATGCTCCAGCTCTCAGACTCAGGCTCTCTGGCTGTGGGAGCCCCAGCTGCCCCTGCCAGGGAGTGCTGGTGGTGGGGACGAGGGGGTAAGAAATTCTGCAGGAAAAAATAAAATGTTGCAGAGAATATTAATTCTGCATTGTGCAGCATTCCAGTGGGAGTGGACTACACTGCAGCTTATGGTTAACATGAGCCTGCTCTACTTGTGCTAGCACCTTGGAATGACCTTCATTTCCGCATCTCCCTTGGGATGTTCCCAAGGAGTTTGCATAGGTGCTAGGCCGCCCTACAGGCTGCCAATGGGGTACAATTATCCCGACTTTATAGATTGGGGAAACTGCGACACAAAGATGAGGGAATGATTTACCCATGGTCAGAGAACTTAGAACAGGGGTCGGCAACGTTTGGCACGCGGCTCGCCAGGGTAAGCACCCTAGCGGGCCGGGCCAGTTTATTTACCTGCTGACGCGGCAGGTTCGGCCGATCGCGGCCCCCACTGGCGAACCGCGGCCAGTGGGGGCCGCGATCGGCCGAACCTGCCGCGTCAGCAGGTAAATAAACTGGCCCGGCCCGCTAGGGTGCTTACCCTGGCGAGCCGCGTGCCAAACGTTGCCGACCCCTGACTTAGAACTAAACCTCAGTAGCAACCGCATGTCCCAGTCCTCTGCAGTAAATACTTTCTCCTGAAAAAGTGATCGGCACAGCCAGTGCAGAGAACCCAGGCGCGGGGTGACTGTATGGAGCAGTGCGAGCGCTGGGACCCAGAGCGGCAATGAGGAGGTTCAGAAAAGCCGCCACCGCTGCTGGAGCGGCGCCGCATTCTCTCTCCCGCGCTCCACGTGTCCACCCCCGAAGAGAGCGCGCGCGCGCGCTGCCAGGCTCCCTCCCTGCTTTTGGACACGCCCATGGGCGCGGGCTCGCGCTTGCCTCGCTCTTCTCCCTCAAAAGAGGGAAAATGCGAGGGAGGCGGGGCTCAGCGCGAGGCCCGGGATTGGCCGCCGTTTACAGCCTCCCCGCCATTGGCGGCCGAGCTCGTGGGGCGGCACCTGATTGGCCGCCGGGATTTTGGATACCAAATTCAAAGTTTTTAAAAGTACCCGGCAAGCGCGGTAGCCGCCTAGAGTCACTCACCGGCCGCGGTTCGCGCGGAGGGAGCAGCGTCCAGGTACTGTGGCCGGACCGGGGGGGAACGGGGCTGAGGAGCCGCCGCAGCGGCGGGAGGTTTGACTTGCCCCCGTCTCAGAGGCGGTGGGCCGCGGGGCTGTGACACGTCCCGGGTCAAGGCGGGCTCGGTGCCCGGGCATCCTTGGCCGGGCTGGGGCGCCGGGGGATGGATGGCGGGAGCGGGGCTGTAGCTCCGGGCCTCGGTTCTTGTGCTGGGGAAACCGAACGTGCTGTGGGGCGGGGGCTTCCCCAGGGCAGCCGCCGAGTGGCACAGACTCGGGTAGCCCGGGGGTCCCTGGGGAGTTGCCTGCCTCCCATCACCCCTCCCCCCATCTCAGGGCCTTGCAGCCACTTGCCCCCCGGTCACTCCTCTCGGGTTCCCCCCCCCTGCCGCGGGATGGCGGGCCCCGCGCTGCTCCCCCCAAGCGAGGGAAGCACCAGTCCCGAGGGTCTCGGCGGGCGGGAGGAAGGCTGAGGAGGAGCCGCGCCGCCCCGTCTCCCGCCCGTCCAGGCCATGCCGCCGGGAGGGGACACTGCCCAAACTGGCGGCAGATTGGCCCCGCGGCCCCCTTTTGGGGGGAAACGATTAAAAATGAGGGAAAGAGGAGGCAAGACCTGCCTCAGTATGAGGATGGCAGAACTGGGGGCTCTTCTGCCGGCAGCGGCCCAGCTCAGGCACAGGGTGTTAGGCATGGAAATAGATTGACAGCTCTCAGACCCTGCAATGTACTAACCACGCTAGGAACAGATGCACTGAGCTGATGTAGCTTAGTGACCCCAGAAGGCGGCAACGACCTTATCTGTGCTGCAACCTAGGCCATTAGGGGCACCTTCTCTAACCACACCCCGGAGGGGGGGTTCACCTTCACTAATTCAGCTATGCAAGAACCACATCGTTGCCCCATTCACAGTACACAGAGGAAACCAATTATTTTTATTTCACTCCAAAAAAAAGGATATGCATCACCCTAAATATACAGGGGACACTTCTTCCCTCCACCTCAAAAATTTATGGAACACCCTTTTCCCCAAACTCCTGGAAATGCCTATGACTGTAACCACATAAAAATCCTGGAGACTCCTCAGTCTCCTCAAACACATGAGATGGTTTTGCCTTTGTACTCTGACCACATGGAAGGACACTTCTCAGGTTCTTCCCAGTGTGTAGGAGATCACTTCTCTTCCCCACACTATGAACACATAGGAGAAATATCCATCACAGCATACATGGGGTACCCTCCTATTGCACCATTAACATATATGAAGGGATCTTTCTATTAACATTAAGGGATACTTCTCAGCTTCCCAAACACATGCCCTGCCCCCAGTCAACAAAATTGTGCCTTGGGGTGGCTTCTCCTCCCCCTCAACCACCACTTCCTCCCCCTCATGGTGGGGGTTGGGCCACCTCCACCTTGCCTCTGAAGTGTACTTTGGCCTGGTACTCTGTGCAGGAGCCCCTATCATGGTTCTGCCTGCTGGCAAATTAATATCCAAGAAGCAGCATGTCCAGTTCAGTGGCTGCCCGCCTGACTTCTGGCTGCATCCCAACTGTCCTCCTTAAGTCATGGAACCCTCTCACTAACACTCTGTTCCTTCTAGAGCAGTGGTTTTCAAACTTTTTCTGTCAACCCAGTTGAAGAAAATTGTTGATGCCTGTGACCCAACAGAGCTGGGAATGAGGGGTTTGGGGCGTGGGAGGGGATCAGTGCTGGGGCAGAAGGTTGGGGTGCGAGGGTGAGGGCTGTGGGGTGGGGCTGGAAATGAGGGGTTTAGGGTATGGGAGGGAGCTCTGGGCTGCGGTT
Organism: Emys orbicularis; assembly: GCF_028017835.1. Taxonomy (NCBI): domain Eukaryota; kingdom Metazoa; phylum Chordata; order Testudines; family Emydidae; genus Emys; species Emys orbicularis. The sequence continues at coordinate 118,655,323 of NC_088685.1, read as the reverse complement.
GGGGTGCAAACCAGCCAATGGGAGTGCGGAGCCAGTGCTCGGGGTGGGACAGCACGCAGAGCCCTATGGTCCCCCTGCCTAAGAGCCGGACCTGCTGCTGGCCACTTCCGGGGTGCAGCACGGTGTCAGAACAGGTAGAGACTAGCCTGCCTGGTTAGCGGTGCTGACCAGAGCCGCCATGACCTGCAGTTTGAAAACCACTGTTCTAGGGGCCGCTTGGAAATACATTGAATTGTACCATGGCGTTTAAGATAGGAAGTGAGAGTGCCATTATATCCATCCTAAAAGACAGGGGGGGGGGAAGTTTTAGTGAATTATTTTTAGCACAATTATATCCAGAGTAACACTCTATTCTTATGAAAAGGTGCTGTTGGAATTTTAATTATCACTGGTTGGGACCTGAAAGGCATGCACTCAAGCAGTAGAGTGCCCTAACACCATGCTGGAGTATAGATTCAGAACTGTCTCTGGAGAGAATGCCACATTTTGAATCACCTACTTGACTTTCTACAGCACTGTGTTGTTTTCCTCTCCCAGGATCTCCTTCAAGTACTGACTTGGCCCAACTGTGCTTGGCTTTTGAAAGCTGGCAAGATACGTGGGGTTTTTTTAGTACTATTTTCAGTAAGTACTGTTTTGTGTGGATTTGGAGAAGAGCTAGCTATTCATAATAAGATCTGATGGCACTTTTTGCAAGAGTTAAAAGTGATGCCTGTATTGTATCCAAATTACAATTGGGAAATTGCATTCTGCCCACTAACTCACTCTCCTGCATATTCAGTTGGAGAAGTTATTCAGTTTTGTTCTGAAAAATGTATAGTGGAGTTGGTCTAAAATAGCTTTTGCATTTCATTCCAAATTGGCTGCAGTCAAGTGGTTCAAATGTGCTGTGAATGTCAGTTTTGTAAATGATAGATGGAATTCCCAGTTATGGAATTTGGGTCTTTGTGGAGCCCCATTAAAAGAACTGGCTCTGACTAAATTCAGACAGTATAAGTAGAACTTCAGCTTAGGGACACATGCTCACTCAGTCAATGCAGGGCAGCTGGCTGACTAGGCACATACCAGATGGTCCAAGATATTCTGGAGTTTCATGTCTGCAGGAGAGAAATAGAGAAACTATAAAATGGAGTTTATCTACTATGAAAAGAAATGAAGCGGAGCTATGTGATACCTTTCCCTCCTTCACAGCATTTTTTTTTGTAAGGATAGAGAGGAAAGCTCCCCCTCTCCACTTATGCTATCTAGCAGCTAGTGAGAAGGTAGAACTCTCCATCCCAGACATCTCAGAAGGTATAGGAGAATAGGTGTGTATTCTGTGGAAAACTGGAAATTGACACAAATTGTCCATTAGTGTAAGATGCATGGTGAAACATTCAAATACATTTTTTTACTTGCTCTTTCATTAAAAAGATCATCATAATCTATTCTGTAGTATTAAATTTGATACAAACATTTATTTGAATGTTTTTCTTTAAGAGTAAAGGCCTGTTTGGAAAGGACGGATGTCTTGTATTGATAGGTTCTTAGAGCATTTCTATATAGGATGAATTTTAGATGGACAGGTGAGCCAAGTAGTTTGGCAGGTTGTCCTGGTATTTATATGATGGTAAATGTCTTCCAATTTAAACATTTTCTTCTTGGTGTTGTGTACTTTTAGCATAGGGATTAGTGAATCCTCTTGTCACAGGGAATCTCATCACTTAGGTGGAAGCCTACAATACTTGTTTGCCATAGAGAAATGTGGATTAACTGTGCAACTGACTTGCTCTGGCTAATGCTGTTTTGGATTAATACTTTTTTGTTTTGTTGCAGGATACAAACCAGAAAATAATGAAAGCAAACCTTAACCACTCCGCCAAAATGAAATGTGATTTTAATTGTAACCATGTCCGTTCTGGACTTGCACAGTTAAAGACTGATGCAGTAAAGAAAAGACTAGAAGAATCCTCTATCTCGAATTATGAGGAAGGGTCTTGTAAAGACTGTGTTAAAGAATCTCAGAGGCTATTGCATAGTGAACTGCAGAATGCAACCCCCAGGAATTTTGACCACAAAACTGAAGGAAGGCTTGTACATAACAAAGAAAACCAGCACGTATTGTACAGATTTGGTGAAGGTGCCTGTGAAATGGAGGCATTAGAAAACAGTAGGTTTAATGAGGAGAGTGGTTACTCCTCTATGTTGAGCAGCGAGTACAATGATCCAACAGAACATGAGGACAGTATACTACTGGCGGGAAATATATATGGCACACCAAATCACTGTCTCATGAACCAAAGCCAAGCACAGCTTTCCAAAAAAACCTTGCTACCAGTTACCCATTTTGAAGAACTGGTTTGCTCAACTTTGAAAAAAAGTGGTAAAAGAAATCTTAAATCATGGGCTATTGTGGACAGAATTGTTTCCCGGGGAAGCATTGGACTTAGGAATCTAATTGGCAGGAAAATGGGATTAAATGCAATAGACATTCTTGGTGAACTCTTCCAAAGGGACCTCAGACATCTTTTAGCAAACATCTTAAGACATCTTGAGGAGATGGACTTAATAAAGTAAGTTTACTAACCTTGTGGGAGTTTGTTATTGGGAAAGGGATAGTGCTAGTGGGAAGCAGAAGGGATGCTGCTCTGTCCATATGAGCTTGACTTCTGCACATTGGTTAGTATTATGTTATAACTTCAAAAGTATTCTAAAAAGTTGCATTACTCAACATGATGCATGTTCCTATATAGTAGTGATGTGCATCTTTCATAGAAAACTTATAATATATAATACTCCAGCTCTACAAAACTACCATGAAAAGCTACCAAAATTTGCTCATCCGCCCTTACCATGACACAATGTTTATTTGCCTGTTCAAAATTTTAAAAAATTTTCTTCTCCATTCATATGGTAAGCTCATTGGGACAGGCACCCTGTCACCTTTTATATTTGCACAAGTCTAGGACATTTTGAGTACTGCCAGATATAAATAGTAATGAGGTGATGGAGTAGCCTGCCTCCTGAAAGAGGGGGCGGGGAGGAGGGGGAGGGTGTGGACTCAGTCTCTTGAGAACACTTACATTAGTGGACTAGATCTTGGACATATTGTTGAGCAACAAGTTTATTTTTTACTTTCAGAAGTTGTTAAGATGTTTGTGTTTTCACTACAGTGTGGCTAAAGTGAGTCCAACATGGAAGAAAATTCTAAAGGAAGATAAATGGGCTTTCCAAGTGTATAGTAAAGCAGTGAAAAGCCTTTCTGTAAGTTCCTGCATTTGATAACTTTAAATCTGAATCAGTGATATACAACCTGTTGCCTGAGGGCTAGCTGTGGCTCTTGAGGATGAAGATCTTAAAAAAATTATTTGATTATATATTGAAAATGTGTTCTCTGAGCTGGGTCCTGTGATATTTAAACTGAGGTGTTGAAATCTTGTTCAGGTTGACATCCTTTTTTTAACCTGAAGTGCAAACCTGAAAAATCTGAACTAAAAGTTCACTTTTTGGTGGAAAAGATACAAACATTCCTATTCATCACAACAAAACATTAATGAAAAATTTTTGTTGTTTTAAAATTTTGCTCTTGTCTCAATTGCATGATTTGTCTAAATGGTTAAAAGTTGTGGTAACTTGGAAATAATGTTCCGCATAATTGAAGACTATTGAAGTTAATGGTGGCCTAAACCATGTTGTCCCTTGGATGTTTAAAATAGGGCTATCCATTAATTGCAGTTAACTCAAGCAATTAACTCGAAACAAATTAACTCGATTAAAAAAATAAATTGCAGTTTTAATCACACTGTTAACAATAATAGATATCAATTTAAATAATAGATACCAAATTTCAAATATAATTCATTTCAATTACAACACAGAATACAAAGTGTACAGTGCTCACTTGCACTGTAAAAAAGAAATAGTATTTTTCAGTTCTGCAGTGCAATCTCTTTATTGTGAAAGTGCAACTTACAAATGTAGAATTATTTTTTTTACATAATGTTTTGTTTTTGAGTGCAATGTAAAACGTTAGAGCCTACAAGTTCGCTCAGTCCTGCTTCTCGTTCAGCTAGTTGCTAAGACAAATAAGTTTGTTTATATTTACGGGATGTAGTGCTGTTCGTTTCTTGTTTACAATGTCACCTGAAAGTGAGAATAGGTGTTTGTATGGCACTGTTGTAGCCGGCATTTATGTGCCAGATATGCTGAATACTCCTATGCCCCTTCATGCTTCGACTTGTAGATTGCACTATCTTTTGCATTTTCACGATAAAAAGATTGTACCACAGTACTCGTATGAGGTGACCTGAAAAATACTATTTCTTTTATCATTTTTTCAATGCAAATATTTGTGATAAAAAACAATATAAAGTGAGCACTCTACACTTTGTATTCTGCATTGTAATTGAAATTAATAGATTTTAAAATGTAGAAAAACATCCAAATATATTTATAATAAATTTAAATTGGTCTTCTATTGTTTAACAGTGTGATTAATCACATTTTTTAATCTTGCGATTAATTGCAATTAATATTTTTAATCGTTTGACAGCCCTACTTTAAAATAGTAATGAGAATAGCTACTTACACCAAAGGTACAGGTAAAATGATAGCCACATAGCTTACTATCAAGGTTTGAAAAAATTACCATGGACTTGCTAGCCAGAGAAAAGTTTACAAAGAAAACCTCAATACTTTATTTTAAAGACAAACACAGCTACTTTACATCAAAGTGAAATTTTTATTCTGACTGTTACTTAAAGAGGAGCCTTGTTAAAGCTTAACCTCATTTTACCTCTTGACAGGATGGTTGTGTACAGCCCTCAGAACATACTGTAACAAGGGAATATGTTCTGTATCGAGCAGCTTTAGCTTCTGTTCAGACAGCAGCCCCTCCAAACAGCTCATCCAAAAAAGCATCCAGATCCAAAGCATCCAACCAGAGCAATCAAAATGGTTCTTACAGCCGACACCTGGAGTTTTCTGAGGTAATGCTGATGTTTTTATTCCTTTTCAACTACTGATGTGCTGTGAAGAATAGCACATGAGCAGTTTTTAACTCGCGTTTCTAAAATGAACACCACAACTCTAACCGCGAGTAACACTTTCCAAGCATAACTGTCAAATTTAGATTATGGAACCTGTTTTTGCTGTATGTATAAAATTGGGTGGGGAGTTATATAATACGATGGGATGTTCTTCATTGAATAAGAAGAATACTTGGGTGTAAAGCTTAGCTCAGGGCACAAGCAAAAAGTAATTTTGTGGCTTCCCCCTAATTGCCATCTATGCACAGTGTGTTTTCCAAACATACAGTAAGACACAGTCCCTGCCCTCAAAGAACTGTCTCACTTTGTAATATAACATGACTAGCAGTGTCTACTCAAGAAAAGTCAATGACTAATAGGCCTGTACTAGCTTATTTTTAAAGATTGACGTATATCAGCATAACTGTGGAAGGAAATCTGTATATTGCCTGCCCGTGCTATGCTTCTCTTACTTCTAGTTGTATGGAATTGAAAAAAGACTCTTTTTCAAAAAATGTACATACTAGCGTTCCTTATAATGAGACTGCTGAAACTTTGTGTTGTATTCTTAGCCCCTTTACTCACCCAAGAGTAAGGCCTCACCTACTCTGCAACCTTCATTGAAGAAGCCTTTCATAACACAGTTCATCTTGTGTAGAAGGGATCATAGCCATGCCTCTAAAACTAGGCTAAATCTGTGTTTCAATGAAACTTCTTGACAACTATGTTTTAAAAATGTTGTTCCCCAAATAACAGCATTGTCAACCAGATGGTGAAACTGACTAAACAGACCAGTCTATCTCCCAAGAAGCATAAATGGTGAAAAGAGAGAATTCTAATTACTCGTTAAAGATGAATTGTAAATACATGTGCTGAATCTCCCCCCACTCCTCCCCGATCAAGTTGTATGGAACATTGAGCATAGTTTTGTGTGGTTTCTGTGGTAAACTGTATCTCTTGTTTTGTCTTTATAGTTTGCCTCAAAATTAAGACTAATCTTTTCCTACTTTGGCCACAGGACTGTTGTCCTTGATGTGCTGAATCTGCACTGTAGGACCAGTGGCTTTTGCTGTTCAACAGTGTACTAACCTCCAAATTTTCCAGTTCAGTTCATTTGCCTGGTGTCTTTCAAATCAGAGTAGTTTCTTACTTCATTTTAGTTGGGTGTATTGCTTGGCTAATAGCTGCTGCAAATTCAGTATTTTACCTGTTTAGAGATGATTTTGAGGTTAACCAAGTGCTTCATAGTTGGAATAAGTTACAAATATTACAGTCCACGGCAAAGTGTCCAGGTTAGGCGGATCTGTTAATTCATCTGATGATACATTTAGATACTGACTTCACCAATACAAACAAGTATAAAGTTTCTGTAAACCCACATTCATAACTTTCAGCGTTGCTGTTCTTTTGCTGCTACTTTTAGCCATTCCACATCAAACTCTAGTATAATGTTTTCCATAAAATCCATAAGACTAAAATTGAAATGTAATCTGAAGAGTGATTAGTGATTGCCTCTGTTTGAGTGCCCAACTTGAGGCATCTTTTGGGAGACAGGGGCTGATTTCCAGAGGGTGGGTGCTCACCACTTCTGAAAATTAGTTCTATTTACAGCGTTTTAAGTTGAATGTAATTCTAAATGGATGTTGTCCCTTGTGAAAGTAAATGTAGTTGAGGCCCCATCATATATGTTCTTTAGATGAGGGCTGAGGGATCCAGCCTTATTTGTATTTATTTATTTATATATTTATTACTCTGCAATGAGAGACTTAGTCCAATGTTCTGGTTACCCTTGACAATGTTTTTAAAAGTGTCTTAGATCTGTTTCCCTAAAATTGTACATATCCAATAGCTCATTAACAGTATAACTCTAGTAAGTTGATTAAACTCACCACAGAATCCCCACCAGAGTTCCACACCACCACTCTCCAGCTCTTTCACTCATCCTTAGGGAGAAGGGAGAAAACAAGGGTCTTGCAACATTCCCTGGAGACTAACAAACTCAGGCTTTTATAAAACAAGGGGGAAGACTTGGTGTTTGTGTATTTACTTGTTCCAGTGATTATTTCACTAAAAATAAATGTATATTTTCCCAATAGGCTGCCAAGACCTTGAAAAACACTGAAAGCCTTAAGGTTTGTAGTCGCTGCAGCTCACCTGCAAAATATGACTCCTATCTACAGAGGGCAACATGCAGCCGTGAAAGCTGTAGCTTTGACTTTTGCACCAAGTGCCTGTGCTGCTACCACAATTCCAGAGACTGTGCAAGTGGCAAACCTGTGAAATCAAGTTCTCAGCTAGGACTTCTTCCTGGCACCAAAAAGAGCAAACAAAATTTGCGGAGATTGTGATCTGTTGTGCTATCAGGAGCAGCTATTATATCACCAAGGTTAATTCAGAGATGAAGGTTATCCTAAAGAAAAGTGAATGTGGAAGTGGTTCTTAGTAAATATCTGTTTTTAAAAAGAAAATAAGTTGAATATATTCTAGATCCATTTCTCAGTTATAGGCAATTTTTAAAAAACTTTTGAGAATTTTCAGAAATTTGTCCATACCCAAACATGTTTTTTACTGATTTATAAAATTTAAAAGAAAATTTTGGATATGAATTCTACATTATCTTTTAAAAAATGTTCTTAACTATTAACTTAAAAAAAAAAAGAGCAAGGTTAACTGGTCATTTTTGGCAAGTATTCCTGCATGTCTGAAGCTAGCATTTTTCAATGGCGGGTGGAAGAAGAATTGTTAAGGATTAAATTTTGTTTTAATTAAATAATATTTGATTTTATTGCTCCAGAAAAGTCTTTTAAATGAGTTTACAGTGGAAATTTGAATTGGAGTGTGCATCTTAATGAGGTCCTTGTATAGTCAAAAAATTGTGGGACTCTTCGTTTTAGAGTACGTGCTTTGCGTTTGAGCTTTTCCTCATCAGTCTAAAATTGGAACTGTACGTTAGTTTAATTTTCAAAACACTAGCTGGTCTGATGATTTACCTGAAATTAATCTTGGATTTGACTGGTGTTTCTTCATTCCTCCCCTGCTGGTATGATCAAGGAGCTACAAACTGACCTAGGACTCTTGCCATACTGACTCCATCCCAAAAAGTAAAAAATATATTGTGACATTGCTAGAGAAATGGTTTGTCACTTTTCTCCAAATTGTATGTTAAATTTTAGGTGTTTGTATATATGTAAATATGACTTTAAATATTTGTCTGTCTACCTTTTGTATTGTAAATGTGAAAATAAATTAAAATGTTTTCAACAGAATTTAATGTAGATGCTCTGTAGTTCTTGATTTTGTTACATCATAATATCAGTTCTAATATTAGTTCACATCTAACATTTTTTGGGATTTCCAATCCCTAAAAGTTTAATTATAAAAAAAAATTCTACATTCCCTTTTTGTGTAAAACTCACATTGAATCTATTCCTGAGGTTCAGGCTATCTGCAATTCCCATGAAAGATAATGAAGTGAGTGCTCATCACTCCAAGAACAAGCCCATGTGGAAGATCTACTGTGGACTGAGTAGTTTTTGGTCCTAATTTTCTGGGTCCAGCCCACAGACCACTTGTCACTATCGTTCTGTGGTGTTTAAAGGCAGGCTCTGAAACAGGAGCCGACTGACTGTGCTGCCAAATGTAACTACCTGAGTTTTGTCAACCATCGTGGGCCGCTACAGCCTCAGTAGATAGATTTCAGACAATGAGAGAGCAGCACAGTAGGTCATATTTAATTCAAGCCTTCCTGTTCTTAGTGCTTGTTCATAGAGTTCTGTCAGAATGCTGCATCCTGACTTGGTGTATGCTCAGCATTTTTCTTAATTTTGCAATCATGTTGGGAATAGTAGTGCAGATCAACCTCTATCATGTTAGTCACTGTCTAACATTGGTTAACTCAGACCTAAATGGTTAACATGCCAGTGTCTGCCTGAGCCTCATCTATACTAGTGCTCCTACAAGTGGAGCTATAATGGTAAGAATATTTTTAAGTCTAATGTAGACATGCTTTTCTGGCCAGGGGAAGAATAGTGTTTGCAGGGGAGATGGCCGGGAACTGGAAAAGATAAGGTTGCTTTAGTGATTGCTTTTTCATATAGTTGTAAGATGATACATTGAGCTCAATACAAAGATTTATAGTTTAACAAACTTATGGATTGTAAAATATGTTTTGTTGTATCCATCATGTCTCACAGTTATAACACTTTCTACAGAACAGACATTTTGGTTGGGGCCATAGGACTTCCCCTTCTTCTGCAGATCTCTGCCAACAGAGTCAAGCATTAAGTCTCGGACCTTTTTGGCAGAACATTCAGATGTCTTAACTCAAAACTTTTCTATGCCTGCTTTGGAACTTAGGTTTATTTAGCCAGCAAATTTGCCTTTTGGAGCAGTCAGACTAAGGAGAACACCTATCTTGCCAGCGGGACACAGTTCTGTAGATGTGCTCTAATGCAGGCCACTGATCGGTTGGGTGCAGGACAGCACTCAAGAAAGCCAGGAAACAGGCAAGCATGAGGTGTTGTGAATGAGCAGGAGCCATGCAGTTTTGGCTATTAAACATGGGCTACCTAAGCAGCTGACCTGGCTTAGATGTTTAATTCCAGGAGAAGTTCACAGCTGAGGATTCCAAGTAGAGTGCGGTGCTTATCTAGCCCACCAACCAGGTCAGTCAGCTGCTTAGGTGCCTAAGCCATTCTCAGCATTTTATTCCTAGCTAGCTTGGGCAGCTCCCTGCTCAGCTTGCTGGCTTCTGAGAATTCCTTTCTTAGGGCTTGTCTACAGTGTTAGTGCCCACCAACTGGGGTGTGAATTCTACTGCATACCAGCGTGTTGTGTGCTAATATGGCCATGTGGAGCCTGCTGGTTTCCATTAAAAGTTCCTAGTGTGTGTTGTAGTTCAGTTTCACAGCGCTATGTCAGCACACACAAGAAACTTGGTATGAGCCAGCAGGGTCCATATGGACAGGTTAGTGCATGACATGCTGGTGTGCACTAGAATTTACCACCCAGCTGGTGTGCACTAACACATCATGTAAACAAGTCCTTAGAGACCTAACCGGCATGGTGAATTATTTGGGAAGTGTGAGTGCCTACTTGGTGGCTGAGGATTCTACTAGGCAACAGGGCATGTAGCAGGCAGGCATTGCAATATTGAACTGAGCAATGTCTAAGCCAGTGGTTTTCAAACTTTTTTTCTGGTGACCCCGTTGAAGAAAATTGATGTGCGCCCAGGTCGGGGCATGCCCTGTGCCCCGGGCTTTAAGTTGTGCAACACTTGCAAGCCACCTATGCCTGTGAGTGATCTGCATGCGGACTGTTTACGCCAGTGGTTCTCAAACTTTTGTACTGGTGACCCCTTTCACATAGCAAGCCTCTGAGTGTGACCCCCCCCCTTATAAATTAAAAAAAAAATTATATATTTAACACCATTATAATGCTGGAGGCAAAGTGGGGTTTGAGGTGCAGGCTGACAGCTCGTGACCTCCCACGTAATAACCTCATGACCCCCTGAGGAGTCCCAACCCCCAGTTTGAGAACCCCTGGCTTGTGCTGTCTGGGGGAAACCCACCTCAGCAATCACTGCAAAATTTGCAGATCCTTTAAGCCTCAGACCAAGGAGTGGGACATACGGCTCCAAGCCATTTTGATGGAGTTGGCCCTGACCCCGACACTGCTGCACCTCCAAGTCCGCACCAAGCACTGCAGCATTGATGCGTGGCTACCCAATGGTGCCCTCCACCAGTCAGCACTGCTCCCCATCCACGGGACACTCTAAAAAGGCAAAGAAGTGGTCTTCTCTGCCAAGGCACCAGAGCGAGGCTGGGGGAGAGACTAGACCTGCGTTGGGCAGCTCTCGATCCCCCTCAGCCTCGCAGCCTCCCACTCAAGTGGAGCGGAGTAGCCCGGCCCACTCCGAGCCGACCTCCCCAGGCACCAGTGCCCACATTTGGGTCCCCTCCACGCTGGAGGCCCTGCAGGCGGCTCGAGATGTTATGTCTCTACCGGTACCAGTTGCACCGATGCCAGCAGCTCCCCAGTCCAGAGGCAAGCCGCCGCTTGGACCTCCACAGTCAGCACCCGGATGCTATCGCTCACGGTTGAGGGAAGGTTCCCGATGCTGTTCTCTGCACAATGACCGTCCCGCACGCAGCCCGCACCAGTCTCCGTCGACCCCCACCAGGTTGTCTGGCTGGGTGCTGAGCACCAGGGGTTCCAGGCACTGTTTCGCCTCGAGGAACCGCAGATCTCGCGATGAGAGCATGCCCCACCGGGACAGACGGCACCGGAGGTCGTCTCCGAGAAGCTATCGTAGCCCTTTGTGGTACGGATGTCGACGCCACTCCCCCTCATCGTCACGCTTGAGGTCCCCACCATGGCACTGCTCCCACTGCCCCAGATGTAGATCGCCAGCACCATGCCGTCATGGATCCGCCCATATAAGCCGTTCGTGGAGCAGCCACTACAGACGGTACTCCTGCTCCTCCACACCGAGATCACGGTCTCGTGCTTAAGGACTCCTGCACAACATTAAAGACCCTTGGTCTCTATGTCCCAGCCCCGGCCAGGACCAAATTCAAACCGCAGTAGGCTCCCAGTCAGGCCACCCACTCCAGATATGAAGCCCCTTATAAAAAATCAAGGGACTATAAAAAGCGCCAACAACGGCAATCCCAGCCTGCGCCCCAGTCTGGGCCCTCTAAGGGCAAGCAGACGGGTAAGTGCCAGTTTTGATGGGATGCTCGGGAGCGACTTACCAGTTTGTATCAGGGATCCACCCGACCTTCCCTTCTCCAACCACCTATGTACTTTCCTCCCGGAGTGATTGCTGCTGACCTCGGACTGATGGGTCTTCAACTCCATTTTCCTGGGCTATACCCTCCAGTTTCGTTCTACCCCAGCCACCCACCGTATCTCCCTCCCTCCCCGTACCTCTTCAGGGACCCCTCTCATGAGAGCTTACTCGAGCAAGAGGTGTGGAGGCTCCTCTCCTTAGGAGCAGTGGAGGTGGTACCGGCGGAGTTCAGATACAAGGGGCACTACTCCTGCTATTTCTTTATCCCAAAGGCAAAAGGGGGGCTCAGGCCCATCCTGGATCTGTGAGGCCTGAATCAGTACATGGTAAAGCTCAAGTTTTGCATGATCTTTCTGACCTCCATCATCCCCTCCCTGGATCCCGGAGACTGGTATGCCGCCCTCGATCTACAGGACTCGTACTTCCACATTCATATATTCGAGGGCCACGAGCATTTCCTCCGCTTCACAGTAGGGCAGGAGCACTACCAGTTCACTGTCCTCCTGTTTGGCCTATCGACGGCACCCAGAATCTTCACAAAGTGTATGTCTGTGGTAGCGGCCTACCTCAGGCGTCAGGGGATCCAGATCTTTCCCTACCTCGATGACTGGCTGGTCAAAAGCAGCTCCAGATCACAGGTACAGGATCACGTAACACTCCTCCTGGCCACGTACACCACACTGGGGCTGCTGGTAAACAATACCAAATCCACATTGGTTCCGGTGCAAAACATAGAGTTCATTGGCGCGATTCTGGACGCGACATCAGCCAGAGCCTCCCTCCCACCAGACAGATTCAAAACCCTGAGGGAGCTCATCAGGGTGGTCACGAGGTTTCCTGTGATGACTGCCAGAGTGTGCCTCCAACTCCAGGGTCATATGTCAGCGTGTACGTACGTAGTTCATCACGCCAGACTCAGGATGTGGCCCCTGCAGCTCTGGTTGGCCTTGGCATTCTCCCAGTCTAGAGACAGGATGGACAAAGTCCTCACTGTGCCCAAATTGTGCTAGCCCCCCTCCGCTGGTGGTCCAACACGGCCTCGATGTTCTACATCAATAGGTAATGCAGGGCCCGCTCCTCAGCCCTCTGCCAGGAAGCCCTCAGGCTGTAGGACTTCTGTATAGCCCACGATATCAACTTGGAAGCCCACCACTTACCGGGCGTCCGAAATTCTTGGGCAGATCGGCTGAGCCAAGACTTCTCCTCTCAGCACAAATGGTCGCTGCACCCGGAGGTGGTGCGCAGGATTTTCTGAACGTGGGGCACTCCCCAAGTGGACCTCTTTGTGACCAGGCAGAACCGCCAGTGCCTCCTTTTCTAATCCAGGAGAGGGCTGGGCAGGGGCACAATCTCCAATGCCTTCCTTCTGTCCTGGTCGGGTCAGCTTTTCTATGCCTTTCCCCCGATTCCGCTAATCGGCAAGGTCTTGGAAAAGATAAAGACAGACAGGGCTCGAGCCCTTCTGATTGCCCCGGCATGGCCCAGGCAGTACTGGTACGGGACTCTCACAAACTTGGCAGTCACCCACCCCCAGCTGTTGTAAACCTGCCTGGACCTTCTCTCCCAGTGTCGCCTCCTCCACCTCAACATAGCAGCCCTTCACCTCATGGCGTGGCTGCTCAATGGTTAGGCCGGGAGGCGAGAACTTGCTCGGAGGGAGTCCAGCACGTCCTCCTGGAGAGCAGGAGGCCCTCCACATGTCAGGCCTACCTGGCGAAATGGTCTTGGTTTTCCTGGTGGGCCACCAATCGGGGCGTCTCACCAGTGGCTGCTCTGATCCAGCTCATACTAGATTACCTCCTTCATTTTAGGGCCCAGGGCCTTGCGCCCTCATCCGTCAAGGTGCATCTGGCAGCCATATCGACTTTTCACCCGCCAGTGCAGGGCCACATGATATTCTCTCGTGCCATGACCGGTCGGTTCCTTAAGGGCTTGGATCACCTCTTTCCCTTTGTTAGACCCCCGGTCCCTTAGTGGGACCTGAACTTGGTGTTGGCCAGGCTAACAGGACCTCCATTTGAGCCGCTTGCTATATGCTCCTGGTCTCACCTCTCCTGGAAAGTAGACTTTCTTGGGGAGATCACGTCTGCTAGGAGGGTGTTGGAGCTCAAGGTCCTGACCTCCGAGCCCCCGTACATGGTATTTCATAAGGATAAAATCCAGCTCCACCTGCACCCATCGTTCCTCCCTAAGGTGGTCTCCGCCTATCATATGGGCCAGGACATTTTCCTGCTTGTGCTCTGTCCCAAACCCCACCCATCCAGTGAGGAGCACCGCCTTCACATGCTAGATGTAAGATGGGTTCTCGCCTTTTACCTAGAACATACAAAACCATTCAGGAAGTCTTCGCAGCTGTTCATCGCCATGGCCAAGCGCATGAAAGGTCGGCCAATCTCCACTCAGAGGCTCTCCAACTGGATCACCTCTTGTATCTGTACTTGTTACGACCTGGCAGGAGTTCTCCCACCGCCGATTATAAGGGCGCACTCGACTAGGGCGCAAGCCTCGTCAGCTGCTTTTCTGGCTCACGTCCCTATTCAGGACATTTGTAGGGCTGCCACATGGTCTTCGGTCCAAACGTTCACCTCACATTATGCAATCGTCTCCCAAACTAGGGAGGACGCTGGGTTTGGCAGGGCAGTGTTCCATCCTGAGTGTCTGTGAACTCCTACCCACCTCCAACAGATATAGCTTGGAATCATCTATTGTGGACTGCACATGACCAATCACTCGAAGAAGAAAAGACAGTTACTTTTTCCATAACTGGTGTTCTTCAAGATGTGTTGCTCATGCCCATTCCACATCCCGCCCTCCTTCCCCTCTGTCGGAGTTGTCTGACAAGAAGGAACAGAGGGTGGGGGAGCGCGCAGCACCCCTTATACCACGCCATGGTGGCACCACTCCAGGGGTCACTAGGGGCGCTCCACTATGGGTACTGCTAAGGGAAAAACTTTCTGGCACTGGTGCACGTGGTAAGCACACACACCTATTGTGGAATGGACATGAGCAACACATCTCGAAGAACACCAGTTACAGAAAAGGTAACCACGATGGAGTACTGGGTCACAACCCACAGTTTGAAAACCATTGGTCTAAGCACCTTTGAGGATTTGGGCCAATGTGTCTTCTGTTCTCCAGCACCACTATGTCTAGAGCAGGGGTTCCCAAACTTGGCTTGCAGCTTGTTCAGGGTGAGCCCCTGGCGGGCCTTGAGACGCTTTGTTTACCTGATCCTCTGCAGGTATGGTTGCTCGCAGCTCCCAGTGGCCGCGGTTCGCCGTTCCCAGCCAATGGGAGCGGCAGGAAATGGTGGCCTGGCCCACGCCGCTTCCCACAGCTCTCATTGGCCGGGAACAGCGAACCACGGCCACTTGGAGCTGCGAGAGGCAGTACCTGCAGACGCTCAGGTAAACAAAACATCTCACAGCCTGCCAGGGCTTACGCTGAACAAGCTGTGAACCAAGTTTGGGAACCCCTGCTCTAAATACTATTGCATCCCAATTCATGGGACATTGCTTCTATGGCTTCTATTGCTGTCCAAGGTTCCCAGCCTCAATCCCAGATTGCCAGTTGTCAGAATCGATACTTGAAAGGGCTGAGAACCAATTCCACAATCCTCGGTCAGAGGGATATTCAGCCTGCCCCAAAGAAGTAAAGCAAAAAGAAAAATGCCTTCCATGAGTCTCACTTATCCCCAGAACTCACCCCACCCCAACATTAAAGATCTAATAATAGGAAGAAAGACAATAGACAGATAATCTTGTGCCCTAATTCTGCTTTTGACCCAGACTAGCCCCTTAAGAATTAGAAAGGTTTTTAAGCCTTAGCCCTTTGCAATTCAAAGAAGTCATTTACCTCAAGACAAGTCTAAGAAATCAAAAAGCAAGAAAAAGTTTTGTCACTTTAGTTTATTGTTCCCAAAAGAAGAGGGAACTGTCCCAGTGAGATTGAGGAAGATGACACTCCAGGAGACTTCTCCTGTACCTTTTCAGATAGTCAAAGAAGATAGGTTTCAGAGTAGCAGCCGTGTTAGTCTGTATCCTCAAAAATAACAGGAGTACTTGTGCATCCGAAGAAGTGGGTTGTAGCCCACGAAAGCTTATGCTCTAATAAATTTGTTAGTCTCTAAGGTGCCACAAGTACTCCTGTTATTTTCAAAGAAGATAATTATATTAAAGATCCAACCTCAGCAGCCAGATGTAGTGAAGGATGACAAAAACTCCAAAGAAAAGCATATTCCCCCAGAATCTAAGCTATTAATGTAATCCACCTGTGAGGAATGGCCTTTCCTGCAGTGAGAATCCCATTCTTGAGATTGGCATGGAGGAAACATAAGGGAAAAACTTACCTGATCAATTTGGGTTTTGGACCCTTCATGTTCCACAACCTATTCTGACCCTCACGTGGTAGATTGTCTAAGAAATTGCAGAATTAAGCTATATTTCAGACACATTGCCAGTAGCTGAAGGCTCACTTACAAATGGCTTACATTTTACATGATGAAGTATTTTGGTTAACAAAAAAATTAGTCTTTCATAGCTTTGGAAATTATCATTCTGGGAAAGGTTCAAAGGCAGTATGCTCCAATCAGGACCAAAGGTTTTGTCTGCCTGTCAAATCACATAGCAGGAGAAGAAACCCATGTGAGACTGTGAGATATGAAGAGTCCAAGAAAGGAAACTCTCAGATAAGACTAGAATTTTCCTTCCTGGCAATTATACTATATTAAAGAGTTCTTAAAGCTAAAATGTGCCATGCAAATGGAAAACCACAAGATGGTGCTCTTGAAACATTGCACAAAGTGAGTTTCATAAACTTCCTTTTGCTGGCATCATCAGGAATCTCTTAATCTATTTCCCTTGCATATAGAGTGATGGCATTGAAACTGATCATTAACTTGCTATGGATTTTGCAGTCAAAAATTAGTGTTCATAGTATTAGTTTTAAATCAACAGCTAAAACAAACAAACTTGAATTTAAGCCCTGATTTTAAACTTTGGTTCCAAAAGTAATGTTCATTCTCAACTGTTGATAGCAGAGGCAATCCTGTTTTGTTATCTCTATTTGATGAAGTGTAGGCTACCTATCTAAAAGGCTAACAGTGCTGTTCGGTAAAATGTATGCATCTTGTTCAAGCAGTGACTTGCTTTACTAAATAAATTACATTTCTTCAGAAACTTCATTGTTACCATGAAAGTTACTAAATGTTATGGGCCAAGTCCTGGCCCCCAACTCTGTGCCCTTTGTACCACTCTGAAGACACAAAGGGGGTGAAAAGCTGAGGAGGGCTTGGGAATAATAAATAATTGACCCAACATTGCTGACTCCCTACTGGCATTGTGCAAATAACTGATTTTTCAGCAAACCAAAACTTTTTTTACTTTTTTTGGGGGGAGGTGGGAGTGGAGAGTCCAACAAAATGTTTTCTTCAGCCTGAAATGAAATGGCTCATTTTGCTTTTGAAGTTTTAAAAACATCCTTAAGATAAAACGGAAGTAAATTTAAAAACAAAATCCATTTTGAATAGAAAAATTAAAATGTTTCGTTTGGATATGTCAAAGCAAAATGTTTCAATTTTTCTAACATTTGTGCTTGATCATTTTTTAACCAAAACAATTTGCAAAATTCAAAAGTTTGGGGCTAAACATTTCATCCAGCTCTGCTCACCAGCTTTCACACAGTGGGTGTTCTGGGACAAGCAGGGGGGATGGTCATTAGGCTGCTGTAAATTATGCTGTTTGCCAAACTGTCTCCTTCCCTCCCCCATTTCAGGTCCCACAGCAAGTGCAGCTTGGCCAGGCCTGGGGATCTGACTGAATATCTCTGTTTCACTAGGCTTTCACTCATTCAACATTCATGTAAGCTATATAATAGCATTACACTGGCTGTTTCTGAGTGACGTTGGAAGTGTTGGTTTTGACCTAAAAAGCCTTAAATGGCTAAGGAGGATCTGACAGAGTTCCTCTCTTTGTGCCATCCTGCCATAGATGAAATCAGCAGAGATGCTTGAACTGAAGCCCCAAGTGGTATACTGTCTACAAGATGGTGCTGTGGATTGGGCATGCTCTGTGATGTGCTTGTGCTCTCAGTTTTGGAAATCAGTCCCCACCCACAGTGCAACATAGACTGAATCAGATGACCTTCGGGGTATGAG
Organism: Emys orbicularis; assembly: GCF_028017835.1. Lineage (NCBI taxonomy): Eukaryota > Metazoa > Chordata > Testudines > Emydidae > Emys > Emys orbicularis. The sequence continues at coordinate 118,637,370 of NC_088685.1, read as the reverse complement.
GAAAAAGCTCTTCCCTGCCCCCACAAGGCACTTAAAAATGGGAAGGAGGGGGAATTTATAAAGGTGGGGAATTGATGGAAGGGAAGAGGAGTTGAGCTTTTACCTGTCTTAGTTGCTCCGAGTGGGTTATATTGAATTGTACTGATGCACTTTAATTATGCTTAGGTATTAATTCTGTTGTACTTTTAAGTTATGTCAAGGGCACTGATAGCAAATGGATAGACATTCTTATTTAGTGTGTAAATAGACCTAAATAAACAAATTAAAACAAACAAAATCTCTAAAAGGTGCATGTTAGAAGATTTGGTTTTTTTACAATTACCTTTATTAGGATTTTATACTCTCAATAACAAAATATTCCACATAGCTACATCATCATATGGCTTTTGTTTTAAATAGCTAATACTTTTTATCCCTTGAAGGTTGTTTCTGCTTCTTCAGAATATTCCTTTCTTTCACTGATTTTTTTTTAAATACTACTTTGAAATCAAAACTTGCTGATGTGCTGTATAATAAAAGTCAATAAGTTGCTGGTAAAGTAAGTTTCAGTAATAAACCAAATAAACAAGTAATTGAGAGATTTTTCTAGGATACAGTATCTTCATTTGCTACCTTAATTTAGTTCACTGTTACTGTAGAGGTTAGCTGGTTTATTAATTTCCAGGAACTCTACATTGATAGGGCTGATCAGCAATTTTCATCAGTGCTGTTTACTTTTACTGATATCTTCAGCAGCAAATATATTTTTGAATAGTTCTCCAGCCCTGAAGTGTATCATGGTAGGCATGACTGATGGTTGATCTGTAGTTACCCATGTCATTGCAGCATCCATCTCATTTGTATTTGAACGTGTATTAGTATTTTGGGGTGCAAATATGGGCAAAAAATAAGGAGCACTAAGTGCTTGCTGATCAGTTTCTTCACTGCTTGCAATGTATCCTTATGTATCTTTTTCTGTAGTGGTTCCTAAAGTTCCTTCCAAATTTCAACCCCAGCAACAATGTAACTGCTTGTCTGGTTGCAGTTGGATGAAAGCAATTGAAATGGGTTTCCATGAACTGAGCATGTCTCCTACATTTCTCTCCCAGTTCTTTGTTTACTTCTTGGTAGTGATGGTACCATCTGTTTGTCATAATTTTACTCACAAAGTATCATCATGATAGGCCAGTTCTTAACAAAGTGATCAAAACAAACAGCCACCAAATTCCACTCTACATCTTGGGGTAGGAAAATTTTGACCCTCTGGCTGTTTTACAGAAGCTGATGTAGACTGGTTATTCCAAAATATTTTACAATTTCAACAATGTTTTCTTTTATTTCTGGGGCACTTCAGTCTTTGGGTAAAAGAGGCATCAGGTGATACTGCAACCTTAGCTAATAAGTTTCAAAAGCAGAAAGGATTCTCCTATCACCACATGGGCTATTTAAGAGTCTGGCAGAATTGCAATCTGCACTCAAAGGAAGGGAGTCTGCTGGACCCCAGAGGGGGCTAACAGTATGTGTGCACTCCCTCTGCACAGGAGGAAGCTAGGGAGACAGTCTGCTTTCCTGAGACAGAATGCCTCCTGACAATCCCTCTGGAGTGGTGCTTCTCACTCTGGGCTGCCACCAGTATGCACTGTTTGGTCAGTCTAGCCCAGAGGGATTCTTCAGCAGTTTTCAGTAGTTTGAATTAAATCAGTTTCTACAAAAACAAACAAACAGAACTCCGAGTTTTGTGTATTCTGGCTACATACACATCCTTTCTCCTCTTAGCTGAGGTTGTGGAAACAGCAGCTCAGGCTTCACTCAATTTATCATTATCCCACTCTTGTAGTTCTCCAGTCCACCAGAGAGCACTCTAGCAAAGGCAGGAAAGTCAAGAGCTGATATCTGTAACATAAAACAAAATAAGCAGAGGATCTCTGAGGCTGTCTTGACATGTAAAGAAGCAGCAAGAAGGCACAGCACAAGCAAAGGGATGGGTCCTAAGATGGTGTAAACTATAGCTCTGTTGAGGTCAATAGAGCCTTTATTGCCCTTTCTTATGGTTAGAGATAGTTCCTCCTAGGATTACTGCATTAGTATATTTCTTAGGACAACATTGTTGCCTGATTGCAATATTTTTGTTACAAACTTCAAGTTTTTCTCACTTATTTTTCTTATTTCCATTGTATTGGTACATACTTGTTTATAATTCTGTGCATTAAAATATACTCTTGGAAGAGTGTGTTTTGTGTTGGATAATAGGAGTTTAATATTTTATAACAAAAAATATGGGGGAGGGACAGAGGAAGTAAGCCGATGTCCAAACCACAGCCAGCATGTGCACACATATTCTGTATCAAAGTGCCATCTTGTGGTAACTGCAGCTATGAAAGAGGAAGTAGGCTGGACAGAGCCATGGAGGCAGGTTAAGATAAGCGCTTCTTAGAATAACATACTGAATTCAGATTAATCCATTATGCTGTTGATGTAATTGTTAAATGAAAGTAATTAACCTGAGATTGCCTGCTTCCTTGAGAATAGTACATGATGTATTTCAGATGATGTTTCTGAAATACTAACCAGCCAATAATTCTGGAGGTCTGTGTGGGAAAGATTTGTGTAAGATCCAAGCTCTTCCTAGCAAACTGCAGTTTATTCCATATTTGCTACTTTCCTCCCCTTTTTTTTCAGAAGTCCATAATTTTATTTGTTCAAATCTCCCATGATGCAACCACTTCCCTTCACCAGGAGAAGAGACTATGGTTTATCATGGGAGATGTAGTCTACCCAGGGAGCCATCACACAGAGCAGAATGAGAGCATAAAGACACCCCAACTATAATTTCCACAAGTCACCAAGGCAGCAGTTCAGAACTGAAATTTTTTGGCTTTCAACTTTTCATTGAGAAGTATATTATTTATTTATTTATTGTTTCAGAAAAATGCTCATTTTCTGAGCTGCTCCAATCATCACTAAATTAAAGCATAGATTATTAGATAGGGCTAATTTTGCATATCTTATTATATCACAATACTTAAATCAAGGCAACTTGTGTGTACCCTTTGATCAAGTCAATCAGTTACAGTGTGAGGAAGAAACAATTTTCCTTTGATAGGACTAAGAAAGAAGATAAAACAAACCATTTGACTCCTCAAGTTAACGTACTGCCTTTGTGTCATTTTCTAATCAGGGAATTTACCCGAAACATTGATGTATCATTCTCTTAACCAAGTTTAGAGTGTAATTTGTATTTTCTGTCTGCCTTTGCATTTAAGCATTTCAAAAGTGCCCATCATCATGCACTGCCAAAGGCTTGAACACTGTCTTTTATTTTATGTTGTTTTTACTTAATAGATTATTGTATGGAAAGAGCAATGAATATTGTAACCTTCTATATAACTGCTAAGTATGATAATGATTGTTACCTGTTGAAACTCTGGATTTCTGTGCTCATTTTTTCTTTTTCCACTAGAGGTCGCAGTAACACCTTTTCAATAAACTACATGAGTGACGAACTCTCATCCAAGGGACTTTATGGTAGCTTTATAGTGCATGAATCATAATGCAAACAGTATGATACAAGGCCTGTGAGAGACACCTTGTACATTTAATGTCAGTTTATGAGAGTCTATCTCTGTTTAGCTAATTGCATTATACTACAGTTTTTCCTTAGTCGTATTTAGAACTAATTTTTCAAGCTTGTCCCAGGACACCAAATTACTAGGGAAGAAGTCAGTTGCAATTTGCTTACAAATACATTTTAAACACCAGCTGCTTGCAAAAGAACATACAAATTATTTCAAATTAGAATGCTTTGCATTGCCCAAACCAAAACATATTTACATCGAGGCAGTGGAATAATGTAGCACTAGCTCCCTCTGATACATTTACGTGGTGTGACCAGGTGCTGACATGAAAATGAAAGAGTCCCCCAATGGCTCACATATCTCTGCCATTCCTTACTTACTGCATTTAATGACTGTGTAATGGATCATTACATAAATTATAGCGAGAAAAGCTCGCTCTGGTGGGTAGAAACAATCTGATGGCAGAGTTGTCATCATATGTTGAAGGAAAACAAAGCAATGAAAATAAAGCAAGGTTTTATTCTAGCCAGCATAGATTCTAGATAGCAATTTGGAACAGCAGCTGGTTGCTAATAATTCTAGTCTTCCCTTCTTATGTTAAGGTAACACTTTACATTCACTTAAATTTTGTGTGTGACAGTTGCCTGAATGACAGTCCTAGAGACTGAAGTCCAGTATTTATTGTACAGTTACAGCACGGGCAGCATCTGTACAAGCTTCCATGCTTGTGTGGCTCAAGCTTAAACTACTGGGGTCTCCTCTAGATGCAAGAAGTGAGTATTATCTTATAGATGGAGTGTGGCCTGGTGGATAGCATACTGAACCAGGAGCCCTGGGTTCTATTTTTGACTCTGCCATTGGTCTGCTGGGAGAACTTGAGCAGGTCACCTTACTGCTGTGTGCCTTGGTTTCCCTACCTGTAAAACTGGGATAATGATTCTGCTCTCCTTTGTAAAGTGCTTTGAGAGCTACAGCTGAAAAGTACTCTATTAGAGGTCAGTATTATTATTATTCCAAAGCCTATTCAGTGTTTGGCCTCTCTGCTCAGCCTGTCAACAGCTTTGGTAGTGACCTTTTGGTAGTAGATGCTGCACAGGGAACTGGACTGTTACCACCCAACCTAACTCACCTAGACCACTGAACAGCCAGCTGATGGTAACAACTGTAGTTATTCTCTGTTTCCTTTACAAGAAAAGGTATTTCCTTGTATTAAGAATATTTTTGTTGTTTTCCTACTGTTGTAGGAATTTAGATAGTGTGGGGGAGGGCACCCTTGAGTCCACACCAGTGCCCAATTCAAGTTGTTTATAATGTCCTTCCCCTGATTGTAGCACAAGGAGCTCCCCAAACAAACTAAAGAAAGGTCCTTTTCCCTCAGTCTCCCTTATGAGAAAGGGGAATCTGAGTAAAAGAAATGAAAAACTCATGTGGCCTGTCTTGTAGGCAGTCTTTTTGGCACCAGCCCTTTTGGGACTTGGTTTATCAGCTGGCCTACTGTCCTTAACTAGGCCTACTGTCCTTATCTTCCAGCCTCTCCTCTTGGGTACTCTGCTTTACAGCTGGTCCATGCACTTTCAGGGGCAGTGAGGTCTACAACTATTTCCCTCTTGGGTGATCAATCTCTGAGGTGTGGCAGTCTTCCTCCTATTTACTACCCCCTGTGGCAGGTTTTCCCTTTTTACCCCCGGCCCGGCCCACACTCCCCTTACAGGTGTGTCTCATTAGTGCCCAGAAGCCCTCATCAGTCTCCTCTCCACCAAAATGAGGGTGTGCCCCTTCACAGATGGAATATATGGACTACAGGTGTAAACATAACCCAGTCACTGTTCAACATTCTGGGGTTTGGCATATAGGGATCTCAGTTTGTTTAGTTCCATGGCTAATACACCATTAAAATCCTTTTACCTTTTTAATACAGACACAGGAAAAGGACAATCAGTTAAAACATTTGAAAAATAAAGTACTAAATCAGGCTTTCATTTTAACAACATCCCTTTCCCTTTAGCTGGTGAGAGTTTTAGAAGGAAAAAAACCCTTGTTTGACAGTCTTAGATCGTATCAAAGATGGTAATAACTGTCCTCTGTGAGGAAATAAGAAGTTAGTTGAGATGGGTTGGATCTATTATTGTTTCTTTTGTTGTTTATGTCTCACCCCATTTCCTAAGAAGACAAAACAAGACAAACACATATATAAGAGGAGAGAAAAGAACAGCAAAGATAGAAAATGCAGCTTCTGTCTTTGGTGTTGACTTTCACTTGCTGGAAAAACACAGGCAAGGCACAGTCTTATCAGCCACTCTAAGACTTGGCAAATTTGGACCAGCATCGGGCTGTTTAGGGCATTGCTTTTATTTGCCCCTCTCTGATCATAGGCTTATAGCAACACTGCAAAATATACAATCTTGCCTGGCTAAGCCAGACTCTCATTAGACAGAAGGAAAAAGACAGGATGAGGAGAAATAAGGCAGGATTGAAAAGGACACACTGTGGGAGGGAGGGAGCCTCATATCCCAGTTGGTGTTTGGGATTCAGCTGGAGCTGGTGGAGATAGCAATGTCATTTGGGTCCCTCTCTCTGGCCAGGTCTGGTCAGGACATCTCTCAGGATCAAGAAAGTCTGTGGTCCCAGAAGATGGTGGAGGTGGTAGCCATGATGGCAAAGCTCACTCCAGTAGCCAATTTTTCTCCCCAAAGTCTGTTTCTTTAAGGACCTACAAAGGGAGTGATGGGTGGAATAGCCTATTCCCTCATTATTTTGTCCACCAGTTAGGCCTAGTTTCTGACACACCAATTTTGGCTCACTGATTTCTAGTTCCACCCTTTTTTATTCTTTTGTTTACTGACCATGATCTTAACACGGTCCCCAAGTTATATCAGTGGGCCTTTTTATTTGGAATAATTCAGTCTTTCTGTCTTCCTTTTGTACCTTTTCCCAGTCTCATTTGCTACTATAGGTTATTGTGACATCTTATGAAATTTTGCATACTTTTTCAGTTGAGGGCACAATTAGGGTAAATTTGTAGAGCCAATTATTACAGCACTACTGACATGCCACAGCATTATTGCTGTCCATGTTGGGAAGATTCTATATGCCACAGTACATATTTATTGTGGACCTAAATATTTTTGTGTAAGGCTCTACCATAAAAGTGTGAGACATCACAATGTAAAAAAAAAAAGTAATCTTTTATAACACTTTTTGTCAGTGGATCTCAAAGCACTTTATAAAGGAGGTCAGTGCCATTATCCCCATTTTACAGATAGTGAAACTGAGGTACTGAGCATTGACATGACTTGCCCTAAATCTCCCAGCAACAGAGCCAGTAATAGAACGCAGGTGTCCTGAGTCCCAGTCCGGTGCACTATCTACTACCATGCATGACCTGAGACATTGTGAGAGTCTGCCAGAAAAACAGGCTCGACATTCAGAATATTTTTAAGGTAAAATCTGGCCTGGAAACCAACCCCCCCCCCCACACCACCTTTTAGGCTTTCTTTATACATCATAAAGAAAAAAAGGGGGCACAAATCACATTTTTAGAAAATCATGTGTAGGTCATCTCTAAGTTCTGAGTACAAATGTAGGCCCTGATCTCCTCCACCCCACACACACACTTAACTTCACACAGCCAACTAACCCATTCCCCATCCTGATTTGTTTTTTTCTTTAAATAGCAAAAACTGGGAAATCAGGAAGGTAGCTGATGTACAAAATAAAGGCATTTTACACACTCCTTACATATTACTTGTCTCTCATTTACTGACAAGTTAATAAAAAAAAAAGTTACTTTTTCAGGTTAAACTTTAAGGGGTTGGTTCACAAAAAGTGCATGTGTGGGGTTTTGGTTGGTCGGTTTTGTTTTATATTTTTACATTAGTTATTTTTTCCATGTATTTTCTGTAGCTCCCCATTGTTCGTTGTCCCACATACTGTATTCTAGATGTAGGCAAAAAAAACCCAACAGTTAAGTATCTCACATTTGCACTCCACTAGATTCCAATTCAGAGAAGCCCTTTGTGTGCATTTGGCTTGCTTTATACATTGTTCCCCTCCCCCTGCCCTTTCCCTGGGAATGTCATATTTAGAAATAATTCAAAATAAAGACATGTCCTCTTTAATGAACCAACCCCCTGATCCACTGAAGATTCAGTGTGAATATCTAGCGTTCTTAGTGCTCAGTGCAACCACCAAAGTCATATCACTGCTATGAGATAACCATGAAACAGAACACTCATGGTACAGATATGGGAATGTGATCTTGTGATCATTTGCATGTTAATACCCAGAATGCTCTTCCAAGTCAGAGTGCTCTCATGGTAGTGTCATAACTCTAGAATAAAAAATGGAAAGGTTTGGCTGCTGTTTTGGATGCATAGAGCCCCTTTTTGTGTGCTCTGCAAACCACAACTGAGAAACGGTTTGCTCCACTTTTAGCCTCCATTCCTGTAATGAGTGTGGACTGCAGTGGACCTATTCAGCTTTGCCTTCAGACAAATAGATTTTGTCACAATTCTTCTCATCTATGGTAGGTCAAAGTGTTTGTTTATATGCCAGGCTTGGGCAAAGCTGACTTTAAAATACTTTGTACCATTACATGATTCTGATGTAAAGTGAGATACTTTATCAGTTCATTTCCTTGCTAATACCCAGAAAGCTGGTATCTAAAATCAAAGCTAAGTTTGGGGCATATTTTTAAGTAGTTATAGCAAAACACATATACAAAATATTTAAGGAGCAAACAGCTGTTGTATATGAATAAACAGTAGTGAGAAGTATTGAAGTGCTAAGTGAAATGATGACAAACTCTGGCACTATTAAAGAAAATTGGCTGGTAGGAGAGTTAGCACATTCAATTACAGCTTCATCCTGTGCAGACAATTTGTTTGAAGATTAGAACAGGACGAATTTACAGCGAGTCTGTGTCTTTTGCTTGCAGTGGAGAATTATAAGACCCATACTCTCTCAGCAGCCAGTGAGTGCCCAGAGTAGGCTAGATAGACCCTGGAGTGCTGTGAAATCTGTCCAGAGAAAGCATTTTAAAATAACTTGATATTATTTGTGTGTAACGCTGGGCTAGATTTTATTTGTGTGTAACCCTTAGACTTCAGAAAGCTTTGGATCAGGCCTCAAATGGGTAGAAGAGGATAGCAGGTGTTTTACTCTGGGTATTGCTATCATGTGTAGTCCTTGGGAATCAATGAAATGTCTTAATTCCAAATGTAAGTGAAGACCTGTCTCATTCTCCATCTAAGAAACAACTAGGATCATCTGCGACAGATTTTTATATCAAATTTATAACACTCTTTGGATTAACCAGTCATATGGAAGGGCAAAGAGATCTTCAGAGAAATACACTTATAAAGAAAGCTGGTCATAACATGGAAAAGAAAGTGTGTAAACATTTTTGAACATGTTTTCAGTTTTCATTAAACTTTCACTCTTTTATAAAATATTCCAGCCAACTCTACTTATTACTTCAGGTTAAAGAATTGTTCTTTTCCAGGGGTTTCTCTATAGGCACTTGTCACTGTTCCTTTGAAGATCGCTTACTCAAGGCTAATACATACATTATATTGGTCACAATCCTCCACTAAAAGTTGTGATTAGAGCTATGGAGAAAATATTTTGCAGACTCTTTTTGAAATTTTGCAGTTGTTTCCATTTCTCAGTGTTCAAAATGGATCCATTTTCCATATTTTGTGACATTTTCCATATTTTAATCCTCATTTTTATCAAGATCGTTTTAAATTTTTTTACCAAAACAGCATGTTCTTATTAAAATGAACTTTGTAAAATATTCAGTTAAAATCACAGAAAATATTGAAACAAATAGAAAATTACCATAACATTGACAAGTTTTGGCAACAGGTTTCATTTTTGACCGAAAAAATTTGACCCACTTTAGTTTTGATCTTTCTTTCATTTTTGATCATTTAAGTCTGAATTCAGGTAAAATTGTCATAGAGCTAAAATGAAAGCCCATTTGTCAAAGACAATGGGATTAGACAGATGATAGACATAGAATAAGAACTGCACTTTAAATTCTTCAGAAATTCATGGAACTATCACAGAAGTGCTCAATACAGCATGTCACATTCCAGATCAAAAAGATGCATAACTAAAAAGTGTATTTAATTAAAAGCACAGTATTTCATTATAAGACACCACGAATCTCATGATTTCCTGGTACCAAGCGCTATACCTGGTAATGCTTGCAGGATCAGAAGAAAGTAGGTCACCATTTCAGTTCTCTTCACATTGATAACCCTTCATAAAGCATATCTTTGAAAGTTACTTAAACCCAGCAAATGAGGGTGTCTGTTTAAAGTTTAACATAACAAGAGGCACCACCCCAAAAGCCTGTCCCAAGCATGTCTTTCGGGGGCCTGCATATAGCTCATTGCAGGATTGAGATGCAAAACATTAAGGACTGTGAACCTAAATGTGAGAAAATCAAAAAACGGTGTCACAAACCTCTGCCAATTTATGCACAGAATATGCCAGAGAGCTAGCCAATGTAGAGGCAGCTCGGGAAAGTGAAGGGCCAAATTCTTCCCTGGTGCATCACCAGTGTACTCAGTAGTGTCGCATGAGAGATGAATGAATTTCTCAGAGAGTTTGCTGCACTGCTGTTGTGAGACAATTACGAAGAACCAGTTCCCCTCAGATTGTAACATTAACATTATTCAACTGTTTTGAAGTTAGAGCCATTTCTTCCAAGTGATGAGTGTTGGCTCTCTGAGTGAAATGAAAGCAGCACTTTCATTTCACATTACACCTTAGATGGCGTCAACTTCGAATTCAGAGTAAAAATAGGACTTTTGCTTAAGATTAAATTGAATGAATAGAAAAAGGAGAATAAAATTCCCTCCAGTAAGTGTAATTAGATATAGTTAGATATTTAGTTAAGCAAAGGAAGACTTGATAATGGAAGATGTCATCTAGTTTGCTTAGCTTTATTGTGTACTTTATAAAATCTTAAATTCTATTGTCAGTTTAGGGCTTTGTATAATTTTAATAAAACTTTTTGTGTTTTAATCCCTGATCCCCATCATCTTATTCCCATCATGCTGCTGATATGGCAGATTTAAACACTTTCAAGAGCCTTTCATGAGCTTTCAAGTTAAGACTCTCTGAATCAGCAGACTTGACCTCTGAGAAGGTCCTCTTAGTCAGTGGCCACCGGGGACCAAGTACAAAAGAGTCAGACTACTTTTAAAAAAAGAGTTTACTAAACCTTCCTACGCTCCTGGTTTCTTATTCCTCTATAATCTGAGGATGAAACAAAACTAAAAGATACATCTGGGCAGTTTGCTGTCCATCCCAGCGCAGGAAGCGTTAACGAAACATCCTTTGGTTTGGTATTGCTAAGTCTGAAGTAGATAAAGTTGATAAAGTTACTTTCTTTAGTTTATTATTTGCTTGCTCCTTTGTTTATCTGTCCTGGAGCTCTCCTTCTGTAGACCAACTATTATTATTTATATTGTGGGAACATTTAGAGGACCCAAAGTTCTTACTACTGTATATACATGCAGTAAGAGACAGGCCCTGCCCCAAGGAGCTTAGGATACTAAAGGTGGGAGGGGAAACAGAGGACCAGAGATTTTTCCAAATCTCTGCAAACCAGAGATCAGTGGCAGAACGAGGACTAGAACCAATGCCATCCACTAGACCATACTGCCTTAATTCTATTTACTGTACAATCTTGGCCTGCAGGTTGAATTCTGAGGACTAACATTGAATTTCTATAAAAAGGACACGTGGGAGTTGCAGAACAGATAGCATTTCACTATTCCAAGTTAACACATACAAAATTAAAAATATATATGATAGGTGAGAAATTTGAATATAGAAGTTTTATTTTGTTAGAAGACACTGGGTTTATCAACATTAATAAAAGTTTCACTGGTGTATTTATGTCAATGGAGTTACACCAATGCAAAGCCCTAATATAGACATGATGTATTGGCACAAAGTGGGGCTTAACCAGGATAGCATAATTTGTCATGTCCTAGTCTAGACAGGGTCATTGTCCACTGGCATGTCCTGCAATCCCTTATTCACAAAGATAAATCGCTGATTCAAGTTGCTCCATTGACCAAGTTGCCACAATAAGTAAAAACAATTAACATGGATTAGTGCTTGCATGATCAAGGAATAGATTAGAAAAAAAGGACTATAAAACTGATTACTGAACACTTGCTGAATTAAACTGCTCCATTGTAAGTCCCCATTTGCACTGGTACAGCACCCCTACATTAGGGGTTTGCACTAGTGTAAGTGCCTCTGGGTAGTTACACCAGTGAGAATTTTCATGATGTAGACAAGCCCTGCAGCTGCACAGCCATTTATGCCTGTGCAAAGTGAGTATGCAGCGCTACCATTCTGATCTGATAACATTTCACACCCACTTTGCACTGGGGTAAATGCAGGGCCGGCTCTAGGCACCAGCCAAAGAAGCTGGTGCTTGGGGCGGCACATTTTTAGGGGCGGCATGGCCGGCGCCAGAATGCCGCCCCTAAAAATGTGCCCCGGCCGCCCTAGGTCACCTCCGCTGCTGCTGCAGCTCGCGCACCGCTACTCGCCCTCCCTCCCAGGCTCTCAAGCCTGGGAGGGGGGGGAGCAGCGGCGCGCGAATCAGCTGTTTCACGCGCCGCGGCCGCTCGGGGTCTCCCCCTCCCTCCCAGGCTCTCAAACCTGGGAGGGAGGGGGAGATCCCGAGCGGCCGTTTCGTGCGCCGCTGCTCCCCCTCCCTCCCAGGCTTGAGAGCCTGGGAGGGAGGGGGAGACTCCGAGTGGCCGCGGCGCGGGCGCCGTTTCTCCCCCTCCCTCCCTCCCTCCTAGGCTTGAGAGCCTGGGGGGAGGAGGCAGGGCTGGGGATTTGGGGAAGGGGCGGAGTTGAGGCGGGGCCGGGGGTGGGGTAATTAAAAAGGGGTGGGGGGCGGCCAAAATTGTTTTTGCTTTGGGCGGCAAAAATCCTAGAGCCGGCCCTGGGTAAATGACCACACAAAGTACAAGGCAACTGAGACTCAGATCCCTTATTGGTAATTTCAGCAGAGACCAAGGATGAGCTGGGCATGCAGAGCCTGATTCTTGGCTCTGGCTGGGGAGTCTTCTGAGCAATGTGTGGAGGAGGATAAAAATAAAGATTTAAAGCATCTTTGCACTTCCCTGCTCCTGGCCATTCTGCACCATACTGATACCCCAGGGTGAGTTAGAGCAGCATGGAGGCTCCTCTAATTTACAGCAGCTGCAAATGGCCCCCAAGGGCCATTATACCAATCACGATACACATGAATGCATAAAAGGTACTTAAAAAAGCAAACAAATTGCAGTGCTAGGTCATCAGTGTTACAAGCCTTTTGCCTATTCTTTTCCTCAATTCTGCAAATGCTAACTCATGTTAGTGGTGTTTTTACTTCTGGTTGCACTGAAACCAATGGGACCGCTTGAATCAGTAAGGACTCCTGGCATGAGCCCTGGCTTGCAGAATCAGGCTCATAGACAATATGGCCTTGAGACGTGGTTGCCCTGCACCCTGTGGTGTCCTTTACACTACTGTAAACTGGGTGTAAAAAGCTACCAAATCAGAACTGTTTTGCACCAGCATTGCACTCACTTTGCACAGGTGTCAATGATGATTACACAGAGTGCAGAAAGCACATCTGTTAGTCTTAAAGGTGCCGCAGGACTCTCTGTTGCTTTTTACAGATCCAGACTAACACGGCTACCCCTCTGATACTTGACAGAGTGCAGTCACAGTGAATCAGGCCTAATCTTAATAATCCTGGCAATTGGGGGGGATCACAATAAAGATGCCAATACCCTGATGTACATGCAAAGCAAATGGCCTCCTGAGCTGGAGAAAAGGCAGGCACGGGGAGAGAAAAAAAGTCTTTATTAAATAAAACAAGAGCCAGGAACTTCTACTTTACATCAGAGATTTAACAAAAAAGATTATCATTTGGCTTCCATGTTGGGCTGAATTCCAGCACAGCGTTTCTGTGTCATTGATAATTATTCATTTCCAAAACTCATTTGAGAAAGATAGCAGAGCTCAAGATAAGAACATTTCGCTGAATTTAAATGTTTGCCTGGTTATATTAACAAAAGGATTGGGGGATTTTTATTTAAAAAAAAACGCAAATTTCTGGGAATGATGCCTTGGTTTTGTCTGTGTATTTTTATTATTGTTTAGTTTTAAATATTATTGTTAGAGTTAATAGAGAGATTCTCCTTTTATTTTCAGTTTTTATCCTGTATTAATAAGAATTAAAAGTTATTGCTGAGTATAATATCCCAGGTATCATCAGGCTAGATTCAAAATTAGGGAGTCTTTCTCTTAATCTTAAACCCTAATTCCGCAATGACCTTCTCCTCCCACAGTTCTGGATTACTCTAAAATTTGGGGGTAGCTTAATCTATTGAAGTGCTTGTCTATGATAACGTTGCCTTATTATTGATTGCAGACTCACTCTCACTGATACATACTCACCCATCCTGAAAAAATAAACATGTTGTTTCAGACTATACTTACAGAGACAGATCCACAGCTGCTGTAAGTTGTTGTAGTGCTGTTGATTTCATAATGGGAATTGTTCACAAAAGAACAATCATAATTCTGATAGTTGTATTATACTAGTGGTTCTTCGTAGTGTGGATCATAGAGACTAGGTTTCAGTGGACATATTCCAATTTACACCCTCTTAGGATGTGACCTACAGTCTTAATTAAATGTAGGTCATATAGCAATTCATCAGGTGCATGTGAAGAATGTTCTGTTCTCTAGCCAAGGTTGGAAAGCTAACGGCAATCACTTGGACTTCAACAGTATAATATACAGATTCCCAAACTGTGGTCCACAGAACATTCCATGCAGAACTGGCTGGTCATGTGGTGTGGGCTCCTTGTCCTTGTTTACAGTTGCTAAATAGCATTAAAATAAGATAACAACACATTAAATACTTCCCTAATAGTACTGTTCCATGTAAACAATTGTTGTAGTTGCCACAGGGATGTTATGTAATCTGCTCATGCACAAATGGGAGAAGAGGGGTGGTCCACGTGCTAATCTCTCTGTTAAGAGGTGGTCCACCCAAACAACTAGTATAATGCAGCTTTTCAGTTTATGATTGTTCTTTCCTGACAATCATACACACTCTTAATTTGTTAAAGACTCTAGACAGAGAAGCCATTTTCACAGCAGTATTTTAGAATTTGTTTAGCAATGTTTCTATTGTGGGTTAATGGGAATGTCTGGTTTAGAGCAAGGGACATGGGTACATTCCCAGCTCAGCCACTGATTGCCTGTATGAGTTCAGGTAAGTCACTTACACCATTTTCAAAAGTCACTTATAATTGTGAGTGTCCAATTTTAAACCCCTGGGGTCTGATGGTCAGAGGTGTACCAGGAAGTGAGCACAGAAGGCAGCAGCAGGGGTAACGGGGGAAGGTGGGGGAAGATGGCTGCTGGGATGATGCAGAGGCTGAAACAGCCCTTGGCATAAGTTAGAGCAGCCTCTGAGTATTCTGATTTAAGGCATTTTCATGAGGGTTGCCTACGGGCTGCTCTGCTGTCCAGAGCAAGCCAGAATTTCTACAGGATAAGTGTGCTATGAAAACGCTCAATCCTAGCCCTCAGCTGATTGTCCCGTTCTGTCTCCGACCTAGCCACCTCACACTGCACCAGAGCTTATGAGGGTCCAACATACAATGACATTTTTCTTTTTCTTTTTAAATTCCCAGTTGAAAAATAGAAAAACTTAGTTTCCAATGAAACCCCATTTTTAGGATGAGATTTCAGTCAAAAAATTTCAACCAACACTGGTGAAAATGCTCTTCCAGCAGCACCCAGATGTTCAAATGTAGGGACTGCAGGTGAAAATGCATCATCTGATCCCCTCTGTTGCAGGAGTGTACAGGGAGAGAGAGAGAGATTCTGAGGCAGCTAAGACCAAAGTCATGCAGGTCTTTAAAGGCCACTAGCCGCCATGCCCTGACTCTTACCCAGAAGTGAATGGGTAACTAGTGTTGTCTTCTGTGCACTGGTGCACACTCACTGAAAATAGCACCACTGAAGAAAATGCCTGCTGGCTAGCTAGGACTTTAGGATAGATGGTTTGTTGAAATTAAAAATAATTAAATAAATTATATACATTCTACATTAGCTGTAGCTTCTAAGGGATTTCTGTCTAAGTTGGGGTCTATAGCTTACACTTGGTGGGCCATAGTCTCAGCTGGTGTAAATATCTGAGTAAATACATGGTTTGCACAAGAATCTGATCCAATGTGCGTGTAGGGAATTTCTGTTATATTACTAAGATATATGGGCCTGACTCTCCTCTCACTTATACCAGTGCAAATTTGGAGTAACCCCACTTAAGGCAATGGAGTTACACTGATGTGTGTGAGAGAAGAATTAGGTGCTAAATCAGTGCCTATTGAGAAGATATAGATGCCCAGGCTTTTTTCCCCATCCCTCTTTGGGTTAAGAACATAGTGAATCTGTATTACATATTCAAGCATTGGGCAGTCATGCCAAGTTTAACCCATCATAGTGTTACTCACACACCAGACTGGTGGGTGAATCAAAATGTATTTAAATATGATGTTTTGTATGATGATCCTGTTGATTTAATGCCTTTGCTGGCATTACCAGTTACTGAGATTAATTGATGATGCTGAAGTATGGAGAATGATATTGAAACTGACAGGCTTTTTCAGGCAGAAGAGAAATGCAAGGGAGCATGTGTAATATTCTATGTAATATTCCAGGGCAGTATCTCTTTGAATAATTCAGCAAAGAACTGTCATCAGAGCTGCAAACGATCATAATGAGACTATCCTTGTAATGATTCTTATAGGACTGGTATTCTCTAAAAGGTTATTTTTACAAAATATTGAACAGCTAATAATAATGTATGGTGATTTAGGAAATCTGTTTTTACATCTTATGAATTCTGATTGATATTGGGAAGTTGTTCTTATGAAATTGCTGTATTTTTGAACTCCTCGATGTGTATGTGAATTCTGCCCTGGCTGTCCTGGTCTGAGTCATGTCCTCCTAGACCAGATACACTGGAGGATGGTTAGAACTCAAGGGCTGTCTATGCAAGTGAAAACACCTTGGAACAATGGGTGAGTTCAATCTAGGAAAAACCAGTTTTATCCTCCCCATCTGCAGAGGGTCGGGGGGAGATTAGGAGGGTGGAAAATCCCTAAACACAGGACAAAGAAACCAGGTGACCAAGCAGGACTCTACAAAAAAGACTAGGAGACACTCAGGAAGTTTGGGGAGGAGGAAGAAAGGGCATGGACTGGCCAAGGGGGAGGGGAAGAAAGATGACCAAGGTAGAGAAAGCTCCATGTTTCAGAACACAAGCAATGCACTGGAGCCAGAAGGACTCTAGATGGGCCCAAAAGACTATGTATGGTGAGGAAACAGAGACAGGGAAATGTGTGTAGGGTTTATTATTTTTGTATAGATCTGTGTGATCTTGAGTGATTAAGTAAAGAACAATGATGTGTTAGACTTCTGTGCAAAGTGCCTGTGTGTTATATGCTATGCCTTCCACGTGACCCCTTGAAGTGGGAAACCAGAAGGCTCACACCTTCAGGAGGAGTTCTGGGTAGAGTGGCCTCTCTCACATCCCCAGAACACCAGACATTCTGGCATTTCCAGGAATGGCATGGGTCCACCCCCGACTGCATGACCTCGCCCCCAGTGGCATGATATTGCACACACTGTGCATGCCAGGTCATACCACACAGAGGATGCCAATTTGAAAAGTGCCCTGCCCTACCTACGCTAGTGTGACCTCACACAGATGCACATGCTAGGTCATGCCAGTGGTGGCAGAGTGATACACTCTTCAAAATGGTGTACTCCCATCCTTGATATGGGACAAAATCACGTCCAGTTTTTGGACAGGGAACAAACCATTTAAAAACGGACTGTCCAGCTTAAAACTGGATGAATGGCCTGCCTAATTCTGGGACAGGGTGCGTTTAAGCTAGTGAGGTATCTTGGAGGTCAGTGCTGGTCCTAAGGCAGGTGGGCTGAGGAGCTCCATTTCAGAGTTGGTGCCCAGGAACTGTGGCAGAGAGGCCAAGGGAGGAAACAGAGCTGCAGCCTGCTGAGATCCAGGGTTGCTTAGAGCACATGGGGGATTCAGGGTTTGAATCCCCACATAGCTATCTAATGAATTGCCGGCAGGGGAAGACTGACCAACTCTGTGACATAGCTGTATCATTGTCTACAATTTTCATAGAGTATGATTCAATATACGCACATGGCCAAAAATTTTTAAAGTGACTAGTGATTTTGGATGCCTCAGATTTTGGGGACCTAGCTTGGGACACCTAAAAGGGTGTCTCAGGTATTTTCAGAAAGTGCTGAGTATCCACTACTGAAAATTGGACCCCTTTAAGGTGTCTCAGGTCAGGCCCCCAAAACTGAAGAAACAGTCATTAATCATTAGTCACTTCTGGAAAAGCTTGGCCATCGTGCATGTTAAATCATAAGCGTCATGTGGTTTTTTCACGACCAGTAAAGCTTGAGCTGCTATATCTTCCTAGATGATATAATGATTCTAGGGTCTGTCTGATGGTATATGATGCTCTTTGTAAGACTACAGATAGTTGGATGGTTCTTTCCCTTGCATGGAAAACTCTAAACAGCTCTAGTCTTGTGGAGCAAATTCACACAGTAGTAATTACCTGGCTGGCCACATTGAAAAGGTCTCAGGAAAGGAAAAACTTGCATCTGCTTGTACACTATGACTTGCTATCAGTCAGATTCGAAATCTATGAATTTATGTCAAGTGTAATGCATATGTAAACTTTGCCTATTCAGTGTGGCAGTCTGTCTCCCTCTAGTGATGAACCTACTACAGCTTTGGCTAAGAGAGCAGGTTCTTCCCGTTCAGGCAGTAGAGATTCAGGTACTAAAATCCAGAAGTCCCAGGTTCAATCCCCACTGCTGATAACCCACCCAGTGGTATCACATTAAGTATGTAACACTAATAATCAATGTAAGTGGTGACTCAGAGCTGACTGTTGTCAAAAGATGAGACTAGCTGCTGTACTTTGAACATCCCTCTCAGAATCTGGGGATTGTTCAGCAAAGGATTTAACCATCCGCCCCTAAATAGAAGGCTGGGGAAGACTGACAGGAGTGTGGGTTTTTTTTCTCTCTTCCCTCACAATACCAGCTCCCTAGGGTGGCTGTAGGAGTAAAGGCAGCAAGACAGTTGCCGTGCAGAGGGATCTGTAGGATCGACTACTGCCCAGGAGCACTTCCAGGAATTGCTGGCCTTTTATTGCCCATTTCATTCATGTTAAGGATGGAACCGCTTGTATAAATACATGTATGATGCCCCATTGCCTGCAACTGCCTTAGATTCATATCTTTGCTTGTTTGCTGTCACTGTCACTAGCAACAATTGATCCCTTTGCTTCAGCTCTCCAGCCAGTTCCCGCCTGTGGCTAATAAATGCTGTACCTTTTACAGCACATTTATAAACAGCAGCATGACCTTGTCTGGCAGGGTGCATACATGTTGATTCCCCTCCCTGGCTTACTGTGGGCCTGATCCTGCAAGGTATTGAGTAATACAAGCAAGATGAGGGGGCTCAGCACCTCCCAGAAGGCACTCGTCAGCTTGCAGGATCAGGCCCTGTGTGATTTGGACACATCCAGAAAGGGGAATTGGGTAGGTTGTTGTAATCAACATTTTTGTGCTGCTGCTTTTTTTTTTTTAAACAGATGCACACTATTGTGCACAGATAGATATTATTGGGTATTATCATATGTGCATTTTCTTTCTAGCGGTGTGAGTCTGTCTCTTTCTGTCTACACTTGACAGCTTCAGGTCCTCTGCAGGTGAATTTACATGACTGCATATTCTCGACACTCAGCAAGTAATAATTGACAGGATGACGCTCTGCTGATGACGAATGGCTCACCTCCAATATTCCTATAAAACCAACTGAGAGCTACAATAAACAAACACTTTGTGTCAGGAAAATGTGTTTATATGGTAATACAGTATTACATAGCATAGGTATTGTTACTGGTATTGTTCAGAGTTTCTCTCCTTTATGTATCTTCAAGTCAGGCCAATCTTATTTCATTTAGAGGATGTATTATGTCTTGTAATACGTATAATCCAAAAAGGACTATTAGCCATGGAAACAATAACCACCTGTCACTCTATAGATTTGTGCAGCCCAATGAGTGTTCGTTTAATGCATGCAGCAGCAGCTCAGACTGATTTACACAGTGATGTGTAATAGCCTGATTACCAGATTATCCGGGGTTCAATTTCCATTTCAAATGTGCATGCCTGAGAGGCTGCTGGCCTGAGAAGGCTGAAGATACGGAGCAGCAACTAAGAACAATGCCAAGTGTGAGCACCAAAGAGCAGGAGAAATATTATATAGGGTGATCAGAAGGTTGGAATTTGTGAAGATGAGATGGAGCTGAGCTAAAGTCAATTTATGCTTAATATCAGCAACCGTCCCCTGAGGGGTCACTTACACTGTATGATACTCTCCCTTGATAAGGAGTGGAAGCCACATTGCTTGTGTGATTTAACACTAGTCTGGGCAAAGTGCTAAAGAATTGTAAGGCTAGAGGCAATCCATTTCTGATAAAAGGGGTCTGGACTAGATAGGCCATAATGATTGTTTTCGGTCTTTAGTACCACAGTTCAATTAAATTATGAGTTTTAGGCACAGTATCTCTGAACTGAAGGGTATGGGTCAAGTTGAGGTACTTAATTACTGGCCTTTGGTGGGGTCAATGTCAAGCCACGCTGTGACAAGTTGTAAAGGCATTTGACATTGAAGGCCTGGTTTATCTGGATGGGATTAATAAAGGAAATGGAAAGCAGGTGCAAAGCAGGCTATCAGAGGCAGTGTCCACTCTGCTCTCAATTGGCTGAAATTGGCAAGGCCTCAGCTGGTGGTTACCCAGCAGAATGAGTTATTTTTTCCTGGTTTTGAGTTTTGGTTTTGGAAATAAAGCAGCTATGAGAAAAGGGATGCAAAGAGACCTGTAATTAGAACTCTGAGTTTTCCTTCCCTTGCTGGTGACTCTGGACTGGCCTACACACCATGCTGGGGGAACTCTGGTAGGGATTCTGGCTCCCTCCCACAGCATCTTGGCGTACCAGGGGCGGTATTCATGTTGCACGTTCCTTTGGGTTGGCGCAGTATGTGCTCTCCGGTGTAGCTGGCTAGTACTCTGTGTGTTAGCCAGGAGCCTATTCCCATCCATCTCGCTCCTTTTGAGACAATTTGTGCTACTCGTGGCACATGTGCATGGCGACTGCCACTGTCTCTACCCTTGTACAGACCACACAAGGGGCTGGAGGGAAGACTGTTGGGGTCC
This sequence comes from Emys orbicularis, assembly GCF_028017835.1. Taxonomy (NCBI): domain Eukaryota; kingdom Metazoa; phylum Chordata; order Testudines; family Emydidae; genus Emys; species Emys orbicularis. The sequence continues at coordinate 118,616,423 of NC_088685.1, read as the reverse complement.
TCCCACCCTGGCACTCTCTAAACATAGGGGACATGCTAGAAACAGGAGGAGGGAGCATTCTGGGTGTCACTGCCACCCACTGGGCTAGGTTGCCATCACTTAGAGGAAATCCTTGGGTTGCTCAATTACAGTAGGGACCGTTTCGGCCTCTGGAGCATCCCAGAGTTGGGAGGACACAAAGGTGGATTAAGTCCTCTCTCCTACAGAGCTGTGAGTTCTGTTGTTTGCCTCCTAGAGCTTCTGTCAGTATAATGACTTCTCCTGTTGCATTCTTTAATTGGTACAGTCTGATTTAATAGTAATACACCGCATGTTACAATTTTTAAAGCACTGCAAAAACATTATCTAGCTAATCTTCACAGCCACTTTGTATTTCAATTTTGCAAATGGGGAAATGGAGGCAAACAATTGCAAATCAGTTCAGAGCCAGGATTATAACTCAGGCATTTCTGGCTCCTGTTTCTGTGTTCTGCTTATTACATCACCATATTCCCTTTATTTTCATATCTCCTTTCTTCAGACTGAAACAATATTTCATAAAGAGATGCAAAGATCTAAGTATTTCAGGGCCTTTATGAAGTCTGAATCAGGGTCTATACGGGGGTTCCCATTGTAAATTAAAATGACTTCTCATAGCTACAAAATTCCCCTCAATGCCCTGTAAAGCTAGCCAAATGTTTCAGTCCTCTTGAAGCCTGAAAAGTTACACCAAATTATGTGACTAGTCCATTTTGGATTTATAACAAGAGAATAAAAGGTAGGATAATGTGAAAGAAGTGAGGTAATCTCCTACTTTGAAACCTCATGTCTTCCAAATGACTTATTGGCCTTGCCTCAAACATTCCAGAGAAGTTTCACCCCGGTATAATCTGTGAAATTTTGGGTGAATTGGCTTAGTCTGGAGAAAGTTAGTTTAGAGAGGACAAATATGACGGTTATGATGGAAACCTTAGTTAAACCCTAATTATGGACAGACTAGTGTGATACCTGAATGGCTAATAAAGAATTCTAATTAGAATGTTTAAACTCTCCATACTGATAAAAAATTCCTATTAGAATGCTTAAAATCTCCATACCTTCTGGAATAAGCTTCTATATTAAAATAATAAGAAGTGGTTGATTCTCCTCTCATCTTCACTAGTACAACTCCATTGACTTCAGTGGTGCTATTCTTGACATACACTGGCATAAGTATGGAGAGACTCAGGCCCATGTTTTTGCTTTCCTATTGATCCCTAATTATTGTTCAGATTACAGTAGGAAAAAGAACGTATTGTAGGGTTTGAAGAGCTGTGTCTAAACTCTGGTGTTTGTCTGAAGCGCACTGTGTACAGCTCAACAATGTCAAACATCTCTGATTTGATTTGGGTAGGACCAGATGTCAACAAATTGGAATTTAATGTTGTTGAAACAGATGACAATGCAGGAAGCATAAAAGGGATTCATTGCCAATTAGAATTAGAGGGAAACATTCAGATATGGATGCACAATTTTTATACACTATAATTTAGATTCATTAAAAATGTTCAGAAAGTCATTGATTCATATTTTTATTCCTTCCCAAGGAAGAAACTATGATTAGGATCTTAGGATGTATAAAAGAAAAACAACAAAAACTCAGGCCACTCAATGAACACCATATGACATTCAATGGTGCCTGACTTCCTTAGCTCCGCTTTGACAATAGTAGCACCAGTGTTTGTGATAGGACCAGAGTTGAACAGAAATTCAACAGGACCCCCACATTAAGCCAAAAAACAAATGCTTCCCAGGTGGGTTTATTTACAATAGCGTGAGGTGAATAAGGCAAAAGAGGCTCTGACTCTTTGTTTGACTCATTAAATGAATTTCCTTTGGTCATGCTCACACCAGCAAATATGAAAATAATAGAATTTTACTGGTACAAATGATTGCATAACAGATTTCAAAGTCACAAATGCAAATGTTCATGGAAACTGGATTTTAAATTTGCCCATACAATCTTTCACATCAGGAGGGCTTGCAAACTCATCCTGTGAGAGAACCGAATGATACAGTTGTCTGCCCAATTAGGGTAAGTCTGCGTTGCAGTGTTAAGCAATGTGTACTTGAGCCCACAGACATGGTGTTTGTAAGTCTGGGTTTGAGCATCCACCCTGAATATTGACCCTGAGTTTAGAATTTCTGGACCCAATTTTTATACCTGTGCTTATGCGCCTACACTGCACTACACAGACCTGAGTGAAAATGTGAGGGCCCAGGAAACTCTCCCTTTTCTCTCTCAGCCAATTTCACCAAAAAGGCCCACATCCCCGAAGTTTATCAGTTCACCCTCCCTTGCCACAACAGGTTCCAAAGTAATGTATTCTAGTTGAATTCTACGCACATTTAAGCAGGTGCATAAGTCTTTGCAGAATTTGGGCCTTAAACAGGAACTGATGGGCTTTGGCTACAAGAGAAGATACTGTGGTGATCGGGACTAGTGCCCCATTTGACCTCACCTTTTTCTCTCCCCATCCCTCCCATCTTTTCAAGTGAATCCAAAATTCACCCTCTTTGATTCTCTTTGCAGACTGGTGCTACTGAGTCCAGCCTGCCCATTGCTGAAATGTTGGGTTACTTACATGTCTGGCTTAATCCTGTCCCAGTTTCATACTCACCTGAATGAATATTTTCAGATCCTGTCTGGAAGGTTGTTACATAATCTAGGATGCATTAAGGATGGGCAAACTCTTTCAGATAAAACGAGAACCAACATGAATTGTAGCCCAAAACTCAAACTGAACTGTACTGGAGTCTGATCTTGCAAGGTTTCCATCCCAAAGTAATTCAGATAAAGTGTCTGAACAACCTTTCCCCAGCCGGTAATTAACAGGATAAGACATATTACGTCTAAGAGATTTCAACGGAAAGAATATGAAATGCATCTTTAACAAAAAAGCTACACTTTAAAAGAGATTTTCGCTGGTTGACCCTTTTTCTTCACCTGACTGAGAAAATACTTTTGTGAGTTATGCTTACATATTGTGCTGTCCTCTTGAGCCTTTTCTCATCTTCCAATTCTGAGTAGCCCTAATTAACAGGTTACAAAGCAATTCCTTCTTTTAGTAAAGATCTTTCTGAGCTTTGTCAAGAGATCATGTGGCTAACGTCTGTGCTTGGAGATCCTGATGAGTTTACAATAGGTGAAAGACAAGTGATATTAAAACGTTGGTACAAATCTCACTTTCTTTCCTTAGAGTATATGTTTAGCAGTAGATGGTATCTCTCTATATCACCCTGTTGCATTCTATTTTGCTAGCTAGAAATACCACTCTGGGTTGCAATTGACCTTAAAAGTTAATTGTGCTAGGATAAGTACCCAGTAAATATCTACTCTCGCTGAAGTGAGTGAAAATTGAGCTCTCCTTTCAGGTGTATGTGATAAATTCAGTGTTTCTGGGATTAAAGCCATTAAAATGGAAGCTCTTGCTCTCTCATAAGATCTATCTACACTCTCAGTGTAAACCTGAACCTGGGGCCTGCAGAACTTGTTCAGAATTTGGGCTCTTCATGCAAAAGAAACTAGCAATCCTAATTATCCATACTCTTACCTCCCTGTTCCTCACTTAGTTATTAATTAATTTGTGTAAAACACTAACTGGAGCATCTATCCATATACCTTAGGCACCCCTGGCATTACTCAAAAGTATAACTGAATGGATACCCAAACAGTGCTGACATGCAGAACCACTAACCTCTGATCTGTGAGTCTTTATTTCTGATACATATAATTTCAAACAATAAAAGTGGGGTGAGCACCAAACTTGTGTGAAACAAAGAATTTTGGGACTAAAAAGAGTGATATCTCACAAAATGAGGGCCATCTGTGAGGGAGGGCCAGATAGTGCCGTGCTATCGGGGAAGGGAAGAGTTTGTTGTTAAAGAAGGAAGACAATGTTTGTTTGTTTACAATTATCAGATGGGTAGCTAGCACCATTATAACGGGCATACTAAAAATGCCTATCCATATATTGCACTATTCTTACCTTTTGAGTCCAGCAGAAGGGGAAAATGCTATACTGATATTATAGATCTTCTGGCTAGACAGTTTGACAAAGATGAATTTGTAAATGTCTGAGAGCAAATAGCAGCCTCCTTCCTCATCCAGCAGAATCACCACTATTTCTAGAAATACCCCATTCCACTTAGAAGATACTTCTGGGCCTAGGCCTTTCTTCTGATCCAGATACTTGCACTTAAAATCATATTACTTTTTTCCCCCCAGTTTGACTTTTATGAGTTTGATTAGTAGCATCTCTGGCTCAACTCTCCTTAGACTCTTCACTACCGAAGTCAAACTGCGCCTCATCCTTTCCTTCCTTTTCTTCTGGCCTGTTGATAACGTGCTCAGAAGTTGCACTAAAAACTGACACCTCAGAGATTTGCCCCTGGAAGGCCACCATCCTCTTTATTCCTGTATCTGTGTCTATAATGGTACCTGTGATGTACTTCCTCTATTTCACATTCTTCACTGCTGTAGAAATTCATTGTTTACCTTTGCCAGCAGGTAATATCATCACAAATTCTGCTTATGCCCATTTTCTTCCTTCTGTGTCACTCCACATACTTATGATGCAAGAGATAGAGGCTGTGTCATGGTACAGAGCCCATCTCTTGTCCTTAGTTTTATTTCCCTTTTATGTTTAGAGTCCTTCTGGTTTTAGGATGTTTTTCCTTTTCTATCCCGATTTAGCTTTGCTCTCCCTTTCTGTTTTATTTTCATCCTTAGGCTCCCACAGACTGTTCACCCCAGTTTTGCTTCGTGCACAAAACTTTTACATAGTTCTACAGGGCAGAACACTGGATGCTTAGTGAGTATCTGGAAGTAAATACCATAGCACTTCAACATCACTCCTACAGTTTAGAACTAACAAGGTGGCTAATTCTCTCTTGTACCCAGAGAGGAGCTCCAACACCAGAATAGTGACGTTAATCATGTTACAATGCTGCCGCAATTGTTATATTAAAGTTTGGAAAGATCTTGAAAGAAGTCAGATCAGACAAATAATCTCACTTAAGCCCTTTACTATTTTAACATTGAGAATGTTGCTCAATGTAATTATCTCTATGAAATTATCTCCTGTCTTTAATTCCTTAAAAGACAGCAAAAGGTTGGCATAGAAAGCTCTCTGGCTTCTATTTATGAAAAAAACAAACCTGTCTATGCACACTAGACAACATTTTTTTTTACCTGAAGTATTATGTATTAGATTTAATAGAGCATATTGTTCAACTGTAATACATCTCTTTTTTTTTTCCAGGTTCAGTTGTCTTGCTTTTTGTCTCCTTAAGGAATCTTTTCCACATTAAGAACACATTGTTGAAATAATAATTTGGAGGGTAGTAATCCCTCCAATCCAATGACAATGGAGACTCTATAACAGCATTTCCTCTGTATATACATTTTGTTCTGATATCTCTGGTGTTAATATTGGCTTTAAGATCTTGCTATCTCGAGTGACATTAGTCTTTGGGGGCTCTGGAATTCACACCTCTCCATGTTTTTTGATCTTCATTGTCATCTTGTTGTCACATTGTAATGGCATTCTCTGATTTTAACTCTTGAGGGAGCCAGGTAACTTTTATGCATAGGTTTAATCACCTAACAAAGGCTGAATCTAGTTCAGCTAAAGCTAATGGGAGTTTTGTCACTGATTGTCAGTGGGAGCAGGAGCAGGTTTTATGGCTGCTGCTAACAAGGACAATCTACCATGAGGGCAGAAAGGGATGATAAAAACTACACACCTCTTCGATTTGAAATCAAATATCTAGATTTTTCCAAATAATTTTTTTCCGGTGGCAATTGTGCTGCTGGAATGATCAGACCATATTCTCATCAGATTCTTCAAAATAAGCTGGATTCACCATTCTTGGCTTTTGTGCTTCAGTCTGCACTTAAATGTAGTTTGTATTTTTTGTTTAAATAGAAATGATAATAATGTATCTGCCTGATAGCTTCCTATATCACCTCAAAGGTCTTTAGGTGCCTAACTCCCAATTAAACCAATGAGAATTAGGGGCCTAATTACCATTGAGGATCTGAGACCAAGTGCCTGTATTCCTTGTGCACTTGGGAATTTGGGTTGCAATATGTGGGTGTTACAAACTGATGCTAATAAAAATATTTTTTGAAAATAATCAAAACTTTAAAAATTGGGTGTAAAGTGTGCTCCAAATTGATGGTCATTTTCAAAACACATGCATAGGGTTATGTGTAATATGATAATCATATTAGAACTGGCCAGAGCAGAGCTGTCAGACAAAGATTGCCCAATGTGAAGTGAATGACAACTGATCAACCACTTGGCCACTGATCCATTTGTGTTTGGTTATGTGAACACAACTCCCTCCCGTTTCTTTGAGAACACAATCCTTGCCCAATGTGCCTACTTTTAATCATGAATGCCTGTCTACCCAGATAGTATGTGCTAACCAGGGAAGTCACATTTTATGATTGTGTCCTGGTATTCTATATAAAAACAATTACACACAAAAATGCTATGTTAAAAGAAAAATTATTTTGGTTGCAAAGTCAAGCACTAAAAAATTAGAAAATTCCAGACTTATCGGGGCTGAACTAAGGTGGCACAGACAACCTGTAGCCCGCGGGCCACACGCGGTCTGTCAGGGTAATCTGCTGGTGGGCCACGAGACAGTGTTTACATTGACCATCCTCAGGCATGGCTGCCCGCAGCTCCCAGTGGCTGTGGTTCGCCATTCCTGGCTAATGGGAGCTGAGGGAAGTGGCGCAGGCTTGTTGCCCACCACTGAACTAGAGTGAATGGCAGGGGAAGACATCCATGTTTCTCCTTCCTTTCACTGTTCTACAATTCATTATTGTTACCAGGTCATCCTAGTGTTCTAAGGCCCATCATGCTTTTCTTAGACCGAAAGAAAGCCTTATGATGGATCCAAGGCATTAGTGGCAGGAATTGGTAGGACTAATTCTATGCATGAGCCAATAGGTAGGTGGTGCAGCATGGTTTGTGCTTAGCAAATTCCTTTCCATACCTATCCTGAGATTTGGAAACACGGTATGTGAAGCTTACTAAGCCAATTTCTATCTGTCTTTTTGTGCCATGTTCATCACCATGGTATCTGAGCATCTCTTCAGTTATTAGGCCCTTTTTATGTTTCACTTATATAAAATATGAATAAAATGTGGGTTATCTTATATTTTTCAAGCTTTAATCCTCCAACAGGATGCAAAAATTGGCTGACTGCCTATTGCCCATCCTTTCAGTCAGCAATGGGAACTAACTAATAATGGTACTTCAGCCATCACACTTTTATGCAGTAAAGATAATCAGTTATCAGAACCCTCACAGAAGTGCATTTTATCTGCCCAAGATAAAGGAAGCTTTAATCTTCAATTACTATTTCCTGTGCTTATTGACTTCATATTCACTCTGCAGAGTACACTATGTTACCACAGCCACAGAATTAGGGCCAAGTCAATTGGAAGGTGAACCTCCCCTTTACTTCCCACTTAAAATGTATTTAAAAGGTTTTGTAGTGGTGTATGATTCCATTCATCCAGATGTTTTGGATTATTTTGATTATTTTAACTGCTAATTGATACATGTAGCTTAGACACACACAGTCACTTCTTCATAGTAGTGTTGGTTGTTGTTATTATTTATGCAGAGATAATAGGTATGCTATTGCTGCCCATGATCTCAAGCTTCAGCCTTTTGTAAGTGATTTCATTGTAGTTTCAAGTTCTGGAGGCCAAATTAATCTCTGAAACTCCACTGTTGTCAATGGAGTTACACCAGGAATGACTTTTGTCTTGAGTGTAATAAGTTCGCGTTTGGACAGTGCAAACAAAGAATTGGGTAGACTTTTGCTCCATCTTAACAAAAAAACTTTTCTCTCCTCAGTAGGTGGTCTGATTCTCCTCTGCCAACAGAATGAAGTAGGCATAAAACATTAGCAAATCAGGATTGCTCACTTTGTACTGGTGCAAGGCCGTGGAGAATCAGGCCCTTTATTGCTTTTTGATGCTTTTTGATGCATCAATATAGTACCACAAATGCTGTCAAGGCTAATTTCCTACTCTGGCACTTTGAGTGCAGAGGGTGGGGGCCCGCAAGGTTACAGCTTCTCTCTGACCTTGGATGGGTAGATGCTGCCACCACCCAAGTGCATAAAAAAACAGCCCTAGAACCCAGGAAGGTGCACTTGGGAATTCCTTCCTGTGGGGTACTCTCAAGCCCTTTCACTCCCACTCCGGGGAAGAGCTGAGAAAGAAACAAAGAAAATCAGCTGTTGCCACCAGCTAATTAAGCAACATGTGCACAAACCTCTTAGGACACAAAAATCCAATCCTGTTATTAAAAAAGGTAAATTTTATTAAAACCAAAAAGGAAGAAAATACATTTGGAACTTAGGCTTTTTGCTAGATTTTAAAAAAACAATTACAAGAATTAAGCATAAAGATAGCTCTCTTGAGGTCCATCTTAAAGGTTACAAGCAAAAAAGCACCTGGGGTTACCACAGAGGAGTCCACAAACCATAAAGAAATAAAAGAAATAAACCTAATCCCGTCTTCCTAGACATTTCCTGATCGACTTACATATCTGGCATTTCAAATGAGTAGTTTCTAGGTATGATTTGATGATTTTTCATACCTGGTGCAAGCTTTTACAGCATAGTTCCAGCCCTGTCTCTCCTCTCCAGGAGAACAACCACAGACAGACAAAAGGGGAGTCTTGTTTCAATTTTAAAAAGTTCTAGCCTTTCCATTGGCTCTTTTGGTCAGGTGCCCACTCCCTTCCTTTTACCTATGCATGCAGTCAGACTTAAAGCAAGTAAAGAACAGCTACTAACAGGGATTTTATAGCTAGCTGGCTGGGTGTCCATAAAAGGGAGCTACCCCCCCCCTTCATTTATCACAAGCGCAAAGCCATGTGTCTGAGAGGGTTCAAGCAAAGATTATCAACTCTGCAGTTTTAATACCCTAGCACAAAAACCAAGTCCTCTCCCACCTCCATACCTCTGAACCCCAAATGCAATTCTAGAATGAAGAATACAGAACCAACATGATTCTTAATAATGTCTTCCAGATACATTAATCCAAAGATGGACATAAAACATCAATCTTTCTTCCTGTGGACTGGATTGGCACCTTGCAATCCAGTTTGAATATGTGGCAGCAAGCACAGGAACTGAATTGTAACCTGTGAGTCAAAATTTTGTCATTTGTTCCCCCTAGCTCCATGAGGGCCATAGGAGCTGGAACTAGGGGTGCTGCTGCACCCCCAGACTTGAAGTGGTGTCTATCATATACAGGGTTTACAGTGTGGCTCAGTGGCTGTCAGCATGCCCACTGTACAAAGTGTTCCGGCACCCTGATGAGGGCAATAAACTCCGTTCCCTTTCCTGGTGCATGTTACTTCCCCCTCCACACTGGCTCAGCTGCACAGTCTATAGGGAAGAGCCCAGTCTCCTTCCACTCCCTGCCCCTGCCTGCTCGCTGCCTGTTCACCTGTATAGAAGGGGACATAGCAATCTGCTTGTGGCTACTCCTCCCCACTTCAGAGCTCTCACAGGGTTTGGCAACATGAGTAGCCCATGCAGGGCAATAAAGGGGCTTTTTATGCCTGCACAGTTCAGCAGCCAGACTCATGACTGAACCTTAGATGTTTGCATAGCACCTAGCATATACTGGAGGCTTCTGTAACATAAATAATGTCCTGAGGTTGGGAACCACTGCAGAGGTGTCTCTGGTAGATGTCCCAGTGGCCATGGAGATCCCTCAACACACATAGTTTTAATTGGTGGCAGCCCCTTTTCATTCTACAGGGGGGAGGACAATCCTCATTCCATAATAGAACAATTAGAATTCCATGAGCGGGGTTTTGCAGCGTTCCTCATCCCCTGCCAATTAGCTCTTTCTTTCTTTCTTTCTTTTTCTTTCTTTCTTTCTTTCTTTCTTTCTTTCTTTCTTTCTTTCTTTCTTTCTTTCTTTCTTTCTTTCTTTCTTTCTTTCTTTTTAGAGTGAGCAAGAGAGAGAGCGAGAGAGCACTAGGTATAATAGGCCAATTCGATAGGAATGAACACGTGTGTGGGAAAGAAACAGAGAAACCTCCAAATAGTGCTTCTACCTAAAATCATTCACTGAATTTTAAATTAAAAAAATATCACCGTTGTAAGACCAAATTGATCTGTAATTAAGCCAGAGCTTGGGCATTTTCAAAAGAAACGTTTACTAAATGAAGGTGTTTCCTTTGCACCACAAATTGCTATAAAGAGAAATAATATTTCGGCTAATTCATTTAGCCTGAAGTACAAAAAGCTTGTTCCAAATAGCAATAGTGATCCCAATAATGTAATGATAATTCTGCTTCTGTCTCCTTTCTCTGGGCATACAAACAACTTTGGTATCAGAGATGAGTAAAATAAACACTTGAGCAAATTAAATTGCTGCTTGCTGATTCTTTCAGATTGATATCAAAATGCTTGCCTCCTTTTCCTGCACTACTCTGGTGATCTATGGGATGGTGTAATTCTAGTTCCTGACAACTCTACCTGTGGCAATAAAGCCACTGGGTTTAAAAAAAAAAAAGTCAGAGTGGATGGGGATAAAGAGCTTGAAATGCCTCTCTTTGTTCAGAGCACTTTGCATCTTACAGGGACAAGCCCTCCTTATGTCTAGACCGACTCCCAGAAGCCAGGAGAAGATGAGTGGATCACTCCAACTGCCCTGTTCTATACACTCCTCATGAAGCTCTGCTGTGGGCCACTGTTGGAAAAAGGATACTGAGCTAGATAGACTATTGGTCTGACCCAGTATGGACATTCTTATGTTTCTTGACACACAAACTTACAAGGCCACCAGCACAGGGACTCAAGGAGCTGCAGTGGGGAGTTTGCGATAAAGTTTGAAGACTCTCACCCATCCCTTCTCCTCTGAATCTATCACTGACCTCCTCTCATCTAACACCACCAGAAACTCCTCATGTACATTCTTCCAACTTGGGTTGTTTCTTGCCTCTTTAGTCTTGCTTTTTACAGTGGTACAGACTAAAAGTTTAGGGCCTTATTCTTCTCTCATTTACATCTAGGCTTGGCAGATTTTTTTTTTAATAATCTTGACAGATAATATCAATGTTTATATTTAAGCATTTTTTTTATTTTTATCTACTTAAATTTTCAGTTGCAGGAAATTATTGGCAGCCAGACAATGGGGGAAGCAGACAATAATTATTTAATGACAGTAGACACTGAGATATAAAAAGTTAAAACTTTATAACCATTAAAACACAAATTGCCAACATCACATGTCAAATATACAAAGTAAATATTCTTAAATCAAACTCTAAGGAATTCTCAAGCAGCATTTTTCTTATCTGTAAATCTTTATTATTATTGATGGAAATGTTTTTTTCATAGGTTTCTGTGTGGTCAGTGAAATTGATATTTACTGGAAAATATCTAATCCTTCCAAGCCTACTTAATCATTTCCACATCAGTTGGAGAAGCTGAGAAAGAAAGGCAAAGTGACTTCCCTGAGGCCACAACAATAAATCAATGTCAGAGTAAGAACACAGGGTCTCTTGATTCCTACCCCTGAGCTTATTTTTCCAGACCACTCTCCCTCACTGCTAAAGGAGCTGTAGCTCCCTTTGACTTCAGCTGCAGTTGTGAATGCTCAGCACTTCCAAAAATCAGACTCCAGATGTCTCAAGTCAGGAACCCAGAATCTGAGGAACACACAGTTAGTGACTACCAGTGACAAATTTTAGTTGACAGGACTTATCCAGCATTACATAAAAAGCCTGTGGCAGAGAGGAAACCAAAAACTCCAGGTTGGCATGCAACTGCCTTAACCAAGAGATCATCCTTTCTCTTCCTGCAGTGACCTCATCCTCACATACCTTTCTACTTCTGCAACAACTGAGGCAGGGCCCATCCCTGATTCATCCCCACAGCACTGTCCATCTGTCTTCCAAATGAGATATGGGTCCTGTACTAAAAATTGCACATCATCATATATGACAATACTTAGGGTACGTCTACACTTACTTCCTGGTTCGGCGGCAGGCAATCGATCTTCTGGGATCGATCCCGGAAGTGCTCGCCGTCGATGCCGGTACTCCAGCTCGGCGAGAGGAGTACACGGCATCGACGGGGGAGCCTGCCTGCCGCGTCTGGACCCGCGGTAAGTTCGGACTAAGGTACTTCGAATTCAGCTACGTTATTAACGTAGCTGAATTTGCGTACCTTAGTCCGAAGTGGGGGGTTAGTGTGGACCAGCCCTTATACACAAGCAGAAGAATGAAGGTTGTGTGGGCAGCCATAAGTCTGCTATTTCCTAACTTTTGAGGGCTTGATGTTGCAATCTTAATATTCATTTAATATAGGTTTTTAATATAATTTTCTGGACTAAAACATTCTGTTATGTGCATCATCAGCAAGGTTTGAACCCTAGACCTGCACCACAAACTTCTGCCACTTGAGCTAAAGCAGTGGTGGGCAACCTGCAGCCCATCAGGGTAAGCTGATTGCAGGCCACAAAACATTTGGCAGATGTTGACCATCCGCAGGCATGGCCCCCCGCAGCTCCTAGTGGCCGCAGTTTGCTGTTCACAGCCAAAGGGAGCTGCGGGAAGCAGTGGCCAGCATGTCCCCGTGGCCTGCCGCTTCCCACAGCCGGGAACGGCGAACCACGACCATTGGGAGTTGTGGGTGGCCATGCCTGCGGACGGTCAATGTAAACACTGTCTCGTGGCCCACCAGCAGATTACCCTGACGGGCCACATGCAGCCCACGGGCCGCAGGTTGCCCACCACTGATGTATAACATTCAATTAGTGGGTTACAAATGCATGATTTGCCCCACTGTACTGTCTGCATAGCCTTTCACATAGGTTTAACAGATTTCCTGTGAGAAATGGTGTGAGACCTGGGTTTTATCATCAGCTCTGCCAGAAGTGACCTTGGGTAAACTCTTTGTGGGTCATGAGGCCTTCCTCAATAATAAAGGCTGTGAAGTATAAAGAATTATTGACACCTGTCAGAAGAAGTGATCTAGAGTTCATGATTTCCTGGCTCCTAGTGCAGTGTACCTTAGAACCACGAATCAGAGAAATGTAGGGCTGGAAGGGACCTCAAGAAGTCAACAAGTCCAGTCCCCTGCACTGAGACTGGGCCAAGTAAGACTAGATCATCCCTGACAGGTTTTTGACCAGTCTGTTCTTAAAAACCTCCAGTGATGGGGATTCCACAACCTCCCTTGGTAGCCTATTCCAAAGCTTAATGACTCCTATAGTTAGAAACTTTTTCCTACTATCTAACCTAAATCACCCTTGCTGCAGATTAAGCCTATTACTTCTTATCCTACCTTCACTGGATAGGGAGAACAATTGATCACAATATTTATAATTACATTGTGTTCTTTTCTCAAGAGAAAACATGCATAGTTTTTTTTAACCTTTCTTCCTAGGTCAGGTTTTCTAAACCTTTGATCACTTTGTTGCTCTCCTCTGGGCTCTCTCCAGTTTGTTTATATCTTTCCTTAAGTGTGGTGCCCAGAACTGGACACAGTACTCCAGCTGGGGTCTCACCAATAGAACAGGACAACTACCTCCTATGTCTTACATACAACATTTGTGTTAATACAACCAGAATGATATTAGCCTTTTTTTGCAACTACTTCACATTGTTAATTTATGTTCAATTTGTTATCTACTATAACTCCCAGATCCCTTTCAGCACTACTACTGCCTAGCCAGTTATTCACCTGTTTGAAGTGTGCATTTGAGTTTTTGCTTCCTAACTGTAGTATTTGCACTTATCTCTATTAAATTTCATCTTGCTGATTTCAGGCCAGTTCTCCAGTTTAAGGTCCTGTTAAATCTAATCCTGTCCTCCAAAGTGCTTTGCAACCCCTCCCAGAATAGTGTCATCTACAAATTTTATAAGCATACTCTCCACTCCATTAGCCAAGTCATTAATGAAAATATTGAATAATACCAGATCCAGGACTGACCCCGTGCAGGACCCCACAATATATGCCATCCCAGTTGGACAGTGAACCATTGATCACTACTCTTTGAGTATGGGCTTTCAACCAGCTGTGTACCGACCTCATAGTAATTTCATCTAGATTGCATTTCTCTAGTTTGCTTATGAGAATATCATGTGGGACTGTGTTAAAAGCCTTACTAAAATCAAGATGTAGCACATCTATGGCTTTCCCCCTATCCATCAGTAACCCTGTCAAAAAAGGAAATGAGTTTGGATTGGCATGCTTTGTTCTTGACAAATCCATACTAGCTATTCTTTATAATCCTATTATCCTGTAGGTGCTTGCAAATGGATTGTTTAATAATTTGTTCCAGTATCTTTCCAGGTATCAACGTTAGGCTGATTGGTCTATAGTTTCTGGGGTCCTCTTTGTTCCCTTTCATAGATAGGTACTATGTTTGCCCTTCTTCACTCTTCTGGGACATCAAGCGTCCTCCATGAGTTCTCAACGATAATTGCTAAACATTCTGAGATTGCTTTAGCTACTTCCTTAAGTACCTTAGGATGAATTTCATCAGGCCCTGCCAACTTGAATACATCTAACTTATCTAAATATTATTTAACCTGTTCATTCCCTATTTTGGCATGTGTTCCTTCCCCTTGTTGTTAATATTGTGTTTAGTACGGGATCACCATTAACGGTTTTAGTGAAGACCGAAGCAAAAGAGGCATAAATAACCCCAGCCTCCTTGATGTCATCAGTTCTTAGCTCTCCTTCACTAAAGGATCTACACTTTTTTGTCATTTCTTGCTCTTGCTCTTATTCCCATTTATGTCCCTTTTATGTCCCTTGCTAGGTGTAACTCACTTTGTGCCGTAGCCTTTCTGATTTTGTCCCTACAAGCTTGTGCTATTCTCGTGTACTCCTCTTTAGCAATTTGTCAATGTTTCCACTTTTTTTAGGTTTCCTTTTTGCTTTTTCAGATAACTAAAGCACTCCTGATGGAGGTATACTGGCCTCTTACTATTTTTTTTAATCTTTCCTTCACACTGGGATACTTTGCAGGTGTGCCTTTAATATTGTCTCCTTAAGAAACTGACAGCTCTCCTGAACTCCTTTTCCCCTTATTTTATTCCCATGGGACCTTACCTACCAATTTTCTGTGTTTGTTAAAGTTCTGCTCTTTGGAAGTCGATTGTTTTTATTCTGCTGCTGTCAGTCCTCCCTTTCCTTAGAATCATTAAATCTATCATTTCATGGTCACTTTTCACCCAAATTGCCTTCCACCTTCAGATTCATTACCAATTCCTCCTTATTGGTCAGAATCCAGTCTAAAATGGCCGTCCCACTGGTTGTTTCCTCCACTTTCTGTAACAAAATACATTCCCAATACCTTCCTCGAGGTTAGATGGTATTTTGATGTGGGGGGAGGGAGGGAGAAAGGATGAGCATGATGATGATGGCCCATTTTGTCTGTGTCCTCTCCAGCAGTTTAGCTCTATGTATAGGTTCAACCACAGAAAATGCTGGGTATTGGGGGAGAGAATGATGTAGAGAGCAAATAATGATTTTCAACAGCTTATAACTCAGCCATGTGTGAACAGATCTTCACGAATTGAGCAAAAGGTACTTCTCTCATCCCAGGACTGTCCCCCTGCTAAATTTAAAGTTCCTGCTATAAACCGTAGAGGCTTGAGAGAGCTTCCAAAAAAGGTAGGAAACCAGTTTATAAAGGAGAGGGTTAGGCAACATAAATGTAGGGGTCACTACCACTCCTCTTATAATGCAATCCCCGCTCAATTCAAATTAAAAAACAAAAGTTGTTTCTGAATTATATGAGTGTAAAAATGTATCTGGAAACAAAGAACCTTTATATGTTTCATACACATAATATATAAACAGCCAAACAGATTATTTATTTCAAATTTCCTCTTTCAGCCAAGAGCAGATTATTATGTCTGATTTATATAACCATGAAAATAGGGGGTTTGCGAAGGAAACACTGACACCATCTCAGTTATCCTGGTGCTAACAGATGGTACTATAATAATGAGTCCTACAAAGGCCAGAAATAATGGGACACTAGCCCTGCTTGAATTTTAAAAGAGCCAAGTGAGAATGATCTTCTGCTGCTAACATCCTGTAAAGCAGTTTCATTTTAGACACGTTAAAATAAGAAACATAACACAATAGGGTCCTTTTTGGTAGTCCTAGTCAATTCCTATTTAAGCACCTTGTTTTTGTCCAGGCATGAATTATAGGAATACAAAAATATTTGAAATAAACTTCTTTGATGCTTTGTTAACTTCCTAAAGTAAAAAATGGCTTATTATTTTCCAATACTGTAGCTTGCAGTCTATATGCCTACATACTGGGAATGGATTGCTTTTGCAATGTCGATTTAAAATACAAAGGAAACACTTACGATTTAACGTAAGAGTAAAATTTAATATTTATAGTTTAAACCTTGGGTAAAGCTGACTACAAAGTCATATGCAAGCTCAAAAGCTATGGCAGCAAAAGGTGGAGAATGCTTTCCACGGTTCTCTTGGTCAAACAATGTAAATATAGCTACACTTTCACTTATTCACTTTGTTCTCAACCTCTGGTTATTGGAATGAGGAGCATTCTGGGTACTGATGTGTAAATGAGCTCATTAAGCACTCAATTTTTGCTTCAGAAGCCCCAGGCCTAAATTTGTAATGTTTTTTTCCCCCTACTTTCTTTCGATATTATATGATTCCACCAACACATCTTTATTAAGTTTTAAACATTTGCCTTAAGTCCTATAATTGTCAAAACCCCATGGGAAATATTTTCTTTTACTCCTTTTTTTACATGGTCTGTTATGTAAACACAAGTCTGCCAAAAATTAAACCTATAAAAAGCCCCTCCCCCCCCCCCAAAAAGCACAGCAATCAGCCAAATCATATGCAGGTTTTGGGATTTGTTTTTTGTTTTTTTTAGAAAAAGCTCACACGTAATAAAACTGTTATTTCAAACACTATCGAAGCTGTTGAGGCTCTTCAGATACCAAGTGCAGTGTAATTTCACAATGTGTTCTGTATGTAGCAACGTGTATAGAACAACATCTTATAGCACATGGTGTGATGCTGGCAGACCAATTGACAGCTCATGCCAAGGCCCAGGCCTCACTGAACACTGATAAATGCATAGCTGGAAACCAGTCTGGCTCACCTCTGTTAGTATGGTTAAAATAGGTTTTGGATTTATAGATATGTGTTTAGTGTTTGGGCTTTATGAAATGCTTGTGAGTTGCTGCATGTATTAATCTCACTTATAACATCCCATGTTATAAGGTAATATTTAAGCATTTGCTCTGTAACTATGAAAGTGTTTGCTATGAAACTGGAAACTCCCACAGTCAGGAGAGAAGAATTACCAAGTGCAAAATACTGTTTTACCACAAGCGGTATCATTTTCTGCCCAGCAAAAGAAGGCCTTTAGACACCAGACAAGTCATTGTGGATCATCAGTGGACAAAAGACTTTGTTTTTCCCACACCCATAAAGAGGGGACATGCGCAAATGCTCATTCCATCACAGCTTGAATTTGGGAGGACGGGAATAAAAATTTCTTCCTGACAGGGATTATCATCCCTATGCTGCTTGGACTTCCGGGAGAAGGCAAGACTTCTAAGCATAAGCAAGGGTCCCCTGGCTGTTTAGCTTGGGTTCGCCCTAAGGGCCTTAGAGCTTGCATATTACAGCAGCTTCTATTACCTTTTGGAACCTAACACAGTAACTCATTTGTGTGTCTTTGTGTTTACCTCCTTTAACCTTGTAAATAATTCATTTCTTTTTCCTAGTTAATACATCTTTAGTTAGTTTATTATAGGATTGGGTACAAGTGTTGTATTTGAGAGATCTAGGGTGCACTTGACCTGAGGTAAGTGACTGGTCCTTTGGGATTGGGAATAACCTGAATAGTGCTGTGATTTTTGTATAAGGGACTATCTATCACAAATGCAAGCTTGCCTATGTGGCAAGATAGACTGGGGGTACCCAGGCAGATTGTCTGTGACTCCATGTTAAGGCTGTTATAGTGCTTTAGGAGTTCACACTTGATACTTAGTTGGTGAAACAACCAGTTTGGGGTTTGTGCCCTGGTTTGTAAGAGTCTGCTCTGAGATGTGCACCTACATTCGTGAGCTATTCCAGACAGCTTGACATAGGGTATAAAATATCTTTCTCTGATATTTGAATCTACTCTTATGCATATGATTCTATAAAGTCTACTAATTATATACCCATGTTATTTTCATTAAATCAATTAAATATAGACCTGGAAGAGACCTTGAGGGGTCATCAAGTCCAGCTGCCTGCAATGAGGAAAGACCAAGTATATTTAGACCATCCCTGACAGGTGTTTGTCCAACCCAGTGGTTCTCAAAGCTGGTCCGCCGCTTGTTCAGGGAAAGCCCTGCCAGGCCGGGCCGGTTTGTTTACCTGCCGCGTTCGCAGGTTCGGCTGATCGCGGCTCCCACTGGCCACGGTTCGCCGCTCCAGGCCAATGGGGGCTGCTGAAAGGGCGGCCAGCACATTCCTCGGCCCGCGCCGCTTCCTGCAGCCCCCATTGGCCTGGAGCGGCAAACCGTGGCCAGTCGGAGCCGCGATCGGCCGAACCTGCGGACGCGGCAGGTAAACAAACCGGCCCGGCCCGCCAGGGGCTTTCCCTGAACATGCGGTGGACTGGCTTTGAGAACCACTGGTCTAACCTGTTCTTAAAACCTCCAATAATAGGTATTCTAAATTCCAGTACTTAACTAACCATATAGTTAGAAAGTTTTTCCTAATATCAAACCTAAATCTAACTTGCTTCAGATTAAGCCCAGTACTTCTTGTCCTACTGTCAGTGGACATGGAGAACAATTGATCACCATTCTCTTTATAACATCCTTAGGGTGACCATATTTCCTAAAGGGAAAATGGGCCACTGAGCAGGGCTGGCTGAAGACCTCATCTTTCTCCCCCCTCATGCAGGGCTGGCCCAAGCCACTTGCCCAAGCCCCCGCCCCCAAGTTCCGTGCGGGAGGAAGGCAAGACTCAGGCGAGCAACGATGTGACACACATTATTTCCCAAATTCTGTGGCTGGCGTTGCTGCCGCCTGAGCCCTGCCTGCCCCCCAGGCAAGGCTGGGGCTCACATCGCTGCTTGCTTGGGCCCTGCCTGGCCCCTGCCGGAGCCTTGCCTCCCACCCCATGTGCAGAGCTGGCATGGCCACTCGTCCCCCCCGCACATTTCTCCACACCCTCCTTTTTTGACAAAAGTGGGCATTTGTCCTGTTTGCTCTTGCCAACTGATCAAGTCGGCAAGAGCACATGGGACAAATGCCCACTGTCACACTGCACGCCATATTCTTCACAGTGATATTATTATGATATGATTATGGCATAATTATGATGCATTTTATGCAAGACGGGTCATGTGAGAGGTCATTGAAAAGGTTATGATTTGCTGAATATGATTATCCTATTTGTGTGCATGTATCATTTTTGTATATGAAGTAATGAATATTGCCTATGTATCTGTATATCAAATATAGTTACACCTGGGTAACACCCACTAGACAAGATGCTTTCAGTCTAGATAGCTGTTTGGGAAGGGCCTATTCAGGGAAATGGGCCATTAGGAAAAAACAATAGGCCTTAGGAGACGCTTATCTCCCACCTGGGGAGCCTTCCTGAGAACGCTCCAAACAGCCTGTAAGTAATGGCTGCTATGATTCTACAAGGACCTGTGACCAGGCCACATGTTGCTGGACTCCATCTTGGGATGTCAGTATTTTTCCACAGGCTGGTCAGGGAACCAAGCTTTGGAACAAAGGGTACCCACCATATGCAAAAGCTATATCAGGCAGGGAGTACATCATCTGGTGTTCTTCACTCCCCACACAAGAAGGCTCCTGGAAACACCTGAGGAACAAAGACTGAACTGAGGGAAGTGCTGGACCCAGGCTAGCTGTGAATGAAACACCTGGGGATTCCAAGCTGTAAAGCAAGTGCTGCTTGCCTCTTAAGAATCTGCAGCATACTTGTATCATCTCTTAGGGTGAGAATCTGTTATTCATATCCAGTCTATTTAGTATATTAAGTATAGTTTGTGTTTTTTGTTTATTTGCTAGGTAATATGCTTTGATCTGTTTGCTATCACTGATAATCACTTAAAATCTATCTTTTGTAGTTAATAAACTTTTTTTGCTTTATCTAAACCAGTGAGTTGGAGTGAAGTGTATGGGAATCATAGCGTAAGGGGCAAAGGCTGTTGCATCTTCCTCTCCACGTTGAGGGATGGGGTGAACTTTATGAGCTTACGCTGTACAGTTCCCTGTGCAGTGCAAGATGGTATAATTTTGGGTTTATACTCCAGAGGGGGTGCATGCCTGGGGAGCTGGGAGTTGCCTTGGCTGTAGTCTTCCTATGCAGGGGCTGGTCAGAAAGCCTGCATGTAACTGCAGCTGGGTGTGTCCCTACCTGTATGAATGCTGGTGAAAGTGCAGGCTGGAGGGCTTTGCGGCTGGTCATAGCAGTACAGTGTGAGAGGGAGCCCAGGCTGGTGGGTCAGGGGGCTCAGGGATATTCCAGTTCCAAGTGGCACCCCAGGGGGACCCGTTACACTCACTTCTGCCAAAAAAAGTCAGGGCGGCCAGGACAGGGCTTAAAAAAGGTACTGTCCTGGCCAAAATGGGATGTATGCTAACCCTAAACATCCTGGAACATACTTGAAGACTGTTGTCAGGTTCCCCTTCAGTCTTTTTTTCTGAAGGTTAAACATGCTCAATTTTCTTTTTGGTCAGTTTTTCTAAACCCGTTGTCATTTTTGTGGCTCTTCTCTGGACTCTCTCCAATTTGTCCACACCTTTCCTAAGGTATGGTGCCTGGAATTAGACACAGTACTCCAGCTGACACCTCACCAATTCCAAGTAGAGTGGGACAATTATGTCCCATGTCTTACATACAACACTCTTGTGAATAAACTCCAAAATGTTAGCCTTTTTTGTGTGTGTGTGCAAGTGCGTCACATTGTTGACTGATATTCAATTTGTGATGCACTATAACCCCTAGTCCTCTTCAGCGGTATGACTGCCCAGCCAGTTATTCCTCAGTTTGTAGTTGTGTATTTGATTTTTTTTTCTTTCCTAAGTGTAGCACTTTGCACTTGTCTTTATAATTCTTGTTGATTCCAGACCAATTCTTCAATTTGCCAAGGTTGTTTTGAATTATAATCATGTCCTCTAAAGTTCTTGCAACTCCTCCCAGAATGGTTTCATCCACAAATTTTATAAGCATAATCACCCCATTATCCAAGTCATTAATAAAAATATTGACAAGTACTGGACCCAGGATTGACCCCTCTGGGACCACAGTATCTACACTCTCCCAGTTCAACAGAAAACTATTAACTCTTTGAGTACAGTCTTTCCACTAATTGTGTACTTGTATTATAGTAATTACCTCTAGACCACATTTCCTTTGTTTGCTTATGGGAATGTCATGTGGGACTGTGACAAAAGCCTTACTGAAATCAAGATATATCATGACTACAGCTTTCCCCCCCCCATCCACTAGGGCAGTAAATTTGTCAAAGAAGGAAATTAGTTTGGCTTGGCATACTTTGTTCTTGACCAATCCATATTGGCAATTACTTATCATTATCCTCCAGGTGCTTACAAATTCATTGTTTAATAATTTGTTCCAGTATCTTTCCAGGTATCAAATTTATGCTGGCTGGTCTCTAATCTCTGAGTCCTCTTTGTTCCCCTTTTTAAAGATAAGTATTTAAATTTTGGTCACCAGAAAGCTGGTTTTATTTCCATTAATTGAAAAGGTTCTCAGAGTTATAAGTACAGCAGAAACAATCATTACACCAAGAGCATTGATTTATCCCCAAAGACATTAATTTTATATTAGAAATGATGAGGATCATTTTATTTTCCACCTCTGAGGGTATGTCTACACTACGGGATTAATCCGAATTTAGATAATTCGAATTTGGGAAACAGATTGTATAAATTCGATTGTATGCGGCCACACTAAGCACATTAATTCGGCGGTGTGCGTCCATGTACCGGGGCTAGCGTCGATTTCTGGAGCGTTGCACTGTGGGTAGCTATCCCATAGCTATCCCATAGTTCCCGCAGTCTCCCCTGCCCATTGGAATTCTGGGTTGAGATCCCAGTGCCTGATGGGACAAAAAACATTGTCGCAGGTGGTTCTGGGTACAGCCTCACCCCTCCCTCCCTCCCTCCCTCCCTGCACGAAAGCAACGGACGGCAGACAACCATTTCGCGCCTTTTTTCCTGGGTGAACACTGCAGACTCCATACCACGGCAAGCATGGAGCCCGCTCAGCTCCAGACAGCAGTCATGAACATTGTAAACACCTCGCGCGTTCTCGTGGAGTTTATGCTGAGCCAGGACCAGAAAAACGAGGCAAGGAGGCGGCGGCGGTGGGAGCGCAGCGACCAGCGTGATGAGGACATGGACATGGACACGGACACAGAATTCTCTCAAACCGCGGGCCCCGGTGCTTTGGAGATCATGTTGTTAATGGGGCAGGTTCTATCCATGGAACGCCGATTCTGGGCAAGGGAAACAAGCACAGACTGGTGGGACCGCATAGTGTTGCAGGTGTGGGATGATTCCCAGTGGCTGCGGAACTTTCGCATGCGTAAGGGCACTTTCATGGAACTTTGTGACTTGCTGTCCCCTGCCCTGAAACGCCAGAATACCAAGATGAGAGCAGCCCTCACAGTTGAGAAGCGAGTGGCGATAGCCCTGTGGAAGCTTGCAACGCCAGACAGCTACCGGTCAGTCGGGAATCAATTTGGAGTGGGCAAATCTACTGTGGGGGCTGCTGTGATGCAAGTAGCCAAAGCAATCATTGAGGTGCTGCTACGAAAGGTAGTGACTCTGGGAAATGTGCAGGTCATAGTGGATGGCTTTGCTGCAATGGGATTCCCTAACTGTGGTGGGGCGATAGATGGAACCCATATCCCTATCTTGGCACCGGAGCACCAGGGTAGCCAGTACATAAACCGCAAGGGGTACTTTTCAATGGTGCTGCAAGCACTTGTGGATCACAAGGGACGTTTCACCAACATCAACGCGGGCTGGCCGGGAAGGGTTCATGATGCTCGCGTCTTCAGGAACACTATTCTGTTTAAAGGGCAGCAGCAAGGGACTTACTTCCCGGACCAGAAAATAACCGTTGGGGATGTTGAAATGCCAATAGTTATTCTTGGGGACCCAGCCTACCCCTTAATGCCATGGCTCATGAAGCCATACGCAGGCAGCCTGGACAGGAGTCAGGAGCTGTTTAACTACAGGCTGAGCAAGTGCAGAATGGTGGTAGAATGTGCATTTGGCCGTTTAAAAGGTCGCTGGCGATCGCTACTGACTCGCTCTGACCTCAGCCAAAGAAATCTCCCCATTGTTATTTCTGCTTGCTGTGTGCTCCACAATCTCTGTGAAAGTAAGGGGGAGACCTTTATGGCAGGGTGGGAGGCTGAGGCAAATCGCCTGGCTGCTGATTACGCGCAGCCAGACACCAGGGCGATTAGAAGAGCACACCAGGAAGCAGTGTGCATCAGAGAAGCTTTGAAAACCAGTTTCATGACTGGCCAAGCTACAGTGTGAAATTTCTGTTTGTTTCTCCTTCATGAAAACCCGCCCCCTTTATTGACTCATTCTCTGTAAGGAACCCACCCTCCCCCTTCCCCCAGCTTGCTTTCAAACCAAATAAAGTCACTATCGTTTAAAAATCATTTATTCTTTATTCATAGATTATAAAAAGAGGGAGGGAACCCGGGTGGGGTTTGGGAGGAGGGAAGGAAAAGGCCATTAAAAAATGGTTAAAAAAATGACAGCCTTTTGCTTGGGCTGTCCACTGGGGTGGAATGGGAAGGTGTACGGAGCCTCCCCCCCCCCCCCCCCCCCCGCGTTCTTACACGTCTGGGTGAGGAGGCTATGGAACATGGTGAGAGGGGAGGGGGGTTATACAGGGGCTGTAGCGGCACTCTGTTATCCTGCTGCCGTTCCTGAAGCTCCACCAGACGCCGGAGCATGTCTGTTTGCTCACGCAGTAGCCCCAGCGTTGCATCCCGACTCCTCTGATCTTCCTGCCGCCACCTCTCATCTCGAGCGTCTCTCCTCTCCTCACGTTGGTCCCTCCTGTCCTCACGTTGGTCCCTCATGTCCTCACGTTGGTCCCTCCTGTCCTCACGTTCACTGGCTTCTTTCCTATACTTTGAAACCGTGTCCTTCCACTCATTCAGATGAGCTCTGTCACTGCGGGTGGATTCCATGATTTCTGCGAACATGTCGTCTCGCGTCTTCTTCTTCCGACGCCTTATCTGTGATAGCCTTCGGGATGGAGGAGGGAGGCTTGAAGAATTTGCAGCTGCTGGAGGGAGGGAAAAAAGGAGAGAATTTTTTAAAAAGATACATTTTGCAGAACAATGCTTATACTCTTTCACGGTGACCAACACTATTCACATTACATAACACATGTGATTTCTGTGCAAGGTCGCATTTTGCCTCTTAATATTGAGTGCCTGTGGCTTTGCTGCTAGAGATCACAGACGCAGGTCCGGGCAACAGAATTCGGCTTGCATGCAGCCATGGTAAGCCATTGTCTTTCGGCTTCTGTGCCCTCCTTTCCCACATACCAAGCAAAGCCCGTTGAGTGCTGCGGTTTTCCTGTTAACCTTCAGCAGCAGAAAACAAACTAACCCCCCCCCCCCGCATCCAATTCTCTGGATGATCGCTTTATCCCTCCCCCCACCGCGTGGCTGGTATCAGGGAAGATCCTTGCAGGAACCAAACTAACACCCCCCACCCCGCCATGAATTCTCTGGGATGATCGCTTTATCCCTCCCCCCACCGCGTGGCAGGAACCAAACTAACACCCCCCACCCCGCCATGAATTCTCTGGGATGATCACTTTATCCCTCCCCCCACCGCGTGGCAGGAACCAAACTAACACCCCCCACCCCGCCATGAATTCTCTGGGGTGATCGCTTTATCCCTCCCCCCACCGCGTGGCTGGTATCAGGGAAGATCCCTGCTAGCCAAACGCGAAAAGCTCTGGGCCAATCCCCCCCCCCCCCCCCCGCGCTCGCCTAACTGCAGGGAAGGATTTCTTTTCAGCCACAGGCAAACAGCCCAGTAGGAACGGCCACCTCTGTCCCCTTAATTAAATTCCCATATTTCAACCAGGTTACCATGAGCGATATCACTCTCCTGAGGATTACACAGCAAGATAAAGAACGGATGTTGCTTGAATGCCAGCAAACACCGGGACCATACGCTGCCAGGCTTTGTCATGCAATGATACCAGATTACTTGCTGCAAGCATGGCGCGGTCAAGTGTCCTACCATGGAGGACGGAATAAGGCTGCACTGCCCAGAAACCTTGTGGCAAGGCTTTTGGAGTACCTCCAGGAGAGCTTCATGGAGATGTCCCTGGAGGATTTCCGCTCCATCCCCAGACACGTTAACAGACTTTTCCAGTAGCTGTACTGGCTGCGAATGCATCCCAAGTCCTCAGGGCAAAATAATCATTAAAAAACCTTGCTTTTAAAACAAGTTTTATATTTTAAAAGGTAAACTCACCTGAGGTCCCTTCCATGGGGTCGTGGTCTTGGATACTGGCTTGGGAGGGTTCGGAGGGTACTTCAGTCAGGCTGAGAAAAAGATCCTGGCTGTTGGGGAGAACGGAGTGCTGGGTGCTCTCCGCAAGCTCGTCCTCCTCCTCCTCTTCCCCCTCCGCAGAATCCTCAGGTGTAGCCGATGAGATTATCCCCGCCTCGGAATCCACGGTCACAGGTGGGGTAGTCGTGGCGGCCCCCCCTAGAATTGCATGCAGCTCGGCGTAGAAGCGGCATGTCCGCGGCTCTGACCCGGAGCGACCGTTTGCCTCCTTTGTTTTTTGATAGGCTTGTCTGAGCTCCTTGACTTTCACGCGGCACTGATCTGAGTCCCTATTGTAGCCTCTCTCCATCATGCCCTTGGAGATTTTTTCAAAAGTTTTGGCATTTCGTCTCTTTGAACGAAGTTCTGCTAGCACTGAATCCTCTCCCCATATAGCAATCAGATCCAGTACCTCCCGTACGGTCCATGCTGGTGCTCTTTTTCGATTATTGGCCTGCATGGTTACCTGTGCTGATGAGCTATCTGTGGTCACCTGTGCTCTCCTCGCTGGGCAAACAGGAAATGAAATTCAAATGTTCGCGGGGCTTTTCCTGTCTACCTGGCCAGTGCATCCGAGGTCAGATTGCTGTCCAGAGCGGTCACAATGGTGCACTGTGGGATAGCTCCCGGAGGCCAATACCATCGAATTGCGGCCACACTACCCCTAATTCGAACTGACAAAATCGATTTTGGCGCTACTCCGCTCGTCGGGGTGGAGTACAGAAATCGATTTTAAGCGCGCTTTATTTCGAACTAAATGGCTCCGTTGTGTGGACGGGTGCAGGGTTAATTCGAATTAATGCTGCTAAATCCGAATTAAAGTCGTAGTGTAGACCAGGCCTGAGACATCAGGACTTCCTTTGAGGAGAAATCAGGCACTTCATCATGAGGAGTATTTACTTACATTCATTTCTGAGTGCCATTCAAGGTGTCGTAAATCTACAAAACCCTAAATACTTTCAGCTTTGGGTATCTGAAAGACCACTTTTCTCCTTCGTTGGTAACACTGCAGTTGAAAGCAGCTGAAGTTTTTAAGCTTAGGCACTCACTTGTCTTGACTAGGACTGAAGGGTGTTTTTGTTAGGAATTAGCTCATACATTCTAACTAACATGTTCTAAAATTCAAGCATAGATAAGGCACTGTAACTCATCCTAAATTGCTCATGTGCAAAGCTAGTTGAGCTGAAGTCTAGGCACCCCACTAGGATTCAACTTGACCGTCTTAGTACATGTTAAAGTCTGCTGTGCCTTGTCCTCTGTAGAGTTGTAGGACATGTTAGTTAGAAGGTGTAGCGAACACCCGCTATCAATACACCTTGGGATTCTAGTCAAGACAAAGCCTCATCAGACTCTGAAATACACCTCTACCCCAATATAACGCTGTCCTCGGGAGCCAAAAAATCTTACTGCGTTATAGGTGAAACCACGTTATATCAAACTTGCTTTGATCCGCCGGAGTGCGCAGCCCCGCCCCCCTGGAGCACTGCTTTACCGCGTTATATCCGAATTCATGTTATATCGGGTCACGTTATATCAGGGTAGAGGTGTATATGACCAGACAAACTCCTAGTGTGTTAGCTACAGCATTTGAAATTCAGTAAACTCCACATCCTCCTGTGTTTCATAAGGGCTCTAGAGAATTGTTTTAGAAAAGCTGGAGTTGAGCACTGCTATAGGCAGGTGTGGGGGTATAATCACTTTGGCTTGAATGAATTTCACCTTTACTTATTTTTTATTATCCTAAAGTACAATGGGACGTATCCTCAGCCAGTGTAAATGGGTGTAGCTCCATTGACTTAAATGGAAATATGCTGATTTACACCAGCTGAGTATCTAGCCCTTTGTGTCTTCAAATGTATTTTCAAGTATTCTATGCATCTGCCTCACTGTTACACCTGTATAGTAAGTTTCCCCATCTATGTGGATCTTTCACACAGAGAGGAAAAGAAAATATTATGCGTTTGGTTAAACCTCTTTGAAACTCTATGTGCGTGGGTGCAATCACCGCCCTTCATTTAAGATAGTTGTAAGACACCATTAAACTCCTTTATGGAAGCAAGTAGCTAAAACAAAGTGGCCTCTAATTAAACTTAGGCACGTCACTGCACAAAATAAAGGCACACTTGAGGCCACTCAGGAATTTGAACAATATGGGCAGAGGCTGTGGGGTTGGCTGGGTATTATTTTAGTGGAGGTGAGTGAGAGGGAGTAACATCACAAAAGCAGACACAGAGAAGCAAAGACAGAAAAAGCCAAGGACACAGTCAGAACAAACGCTAGCAGTGTGGCCCTGTGAAAAGCTAAGAAAGAGAGAGAGGTTTTGGGCAGGATGCTGACTGGAAAAGGGGCTTGGAACTGCAGGCAAAGATATTGTCCCTTGTAGTCTGATTCTCACTGTGTTCAGGGAAACAAGACTTCATACATTCTTTGTAAATAAACCAGATTGCATCAAAGAAACACCTGATTCCTGCATCAAAAAATCACCAATTTTTCTCCCTAACTGAAACAACCTGCAAGATTCTGAATTTTTAGTTAAGCACTCAGGTCAAAAGAGATAACAATGTTTTAAAATTGTAAAACATGATTAGATTTCCAGTTGATGGTGTCACTTTAACAGATATATAACAAGCTTTGGAATCAGAGATACTGAACTGGAGTATTTGCTGAACCTTACTACACAGTTCAAAAGGAAAATAGACACTTAAAAATAGTTAATCAAATCAGAGATAAGGATCAGATGGAAGAAATAAAAAATAGAAGAACAGCCTTTGGGGCATCAGTTGGATCCATCAAAGTCTGATCATTATACAATTCTGGCATTTTGCTTCAGCGCAGGGCACACCCCAAGCACTTCTGTGCAGCAGCTTGCTTAGTAAATGTCAGTTTAACACTATTTTCCTGTTTTGTGAAAAACTCCTGTAGGGTTCCCAGTCAGCTAACCAATTTTATTACTTCCCCAATGCTTTTTAGTCAAGCGTGAATGTTTCTTCTAGATGTAGCCAGTTTCTCAGATTCCCTTGTTTTCACTAACTCAGTGACGTCAGATCTTCTAGCCTGTGGGGGTCAAAGGTCAGCTATTTTCAAACCATGAACTATTGGTAATTCGGATGCTTTGTGCAAACTGCATCCCTGAGTACGTCACTGAATTCATTGAGGGTAGCAGCCATGCAAACTATTGTTGCATCTGTCTTTAAATTATTAGTTCCGCTTTAAATGTGATCCATGAATAATATAGCAATGTGAGCGCACAGGAAATATGCTGGTGTTTGGTACTTCTGTCATGAACACAAACAAGATCAAGATAAAGCTTATGATTTGTTTCTGTCTTACATATGGAGATCTCTTAGCATTTCTATTGCCATCCCCTTATTAAGGAGGGATTTTATGGTGCTGCCTATTTCAGCCAATTTAATTTGCTTCATGCTGAAACTTGATGTGCAAGTCTCGGCACTAATACATACTTTGATTTAAATACAAGATTTTATTTACATTCGACTGGCTTTTTAGGAAAATGTAGAGCCAAAGGGAAAAAATGTTCTCTTTGGTTTCAGATACTTTTATTTGACACATTGTAGCACAACAAAAATGTCATAGCTATTGCAGTTGATCATTATCAAGGGCTTATCTACACAAACATATAGTTTGTGACAAACTGGGGTGTGCATCTACCCAGAACTAGCCTGCAATGGACTAACTGTCTGTGTGGACCCTGCTGATGCACATTAAAAATGTGATGATGTGCTTTGAGTCATCTTGTTTGAAAAAGGACTGGATCAAAAGTGTACTAACCAACTGTTAGTGCATGTCAGCAGGGTCCCCATGGATGGTTAGTGTGCAGCAGACTAATGCGGGGTAGATTCACATGCCAGCTTGCTACAAACTAATTTTGATGTAGACAAACCCTAGGAAAGATGTGGACAAATTAGAGAAAGGAGAGCAACAAAAATGATAAAAGGGTTGGAAAACCTGACCTATGAGGAAAGGTGGAAAAAACCTGGGCATGTTTTACTCTTGAGAAAAAAAACCCTGACAAATAGGTGAAGGGCTATTATAAAGATGACAGCGGTCAATTGTTCTCCATGTTCACTGAAGGTAAGATAAGAAGCAATGGGCTTAATCTGCAGCAAGGGAGCTTTAGGTTAGCTATTAGGAAAAGCTTTTTAACTATAAGAGTTGTTAAACTTTGGAATAGGCTACCAAGGGAGGTTGTGGAATCCCTGTCACTGGAGGCTGAACAAACCCGTCAGGGATTGTTTAGGTTGTCTTGGTCCTGCCTCAGTGCAGGGGGCTGGACTAGATGACCACTTGAGGTCCCTTTCAGCCCTACATTTCTATTCTTCTATTATCATCATCAAAGTGCCATAAGTGTACGTGGTGTTTTACAAGGAACAAAAGCCCTACCCAAAGGACCTCACAATCTAAAGGGTTGTGCAAGGAACAATACAACGAGGAAACACAGTGGCATGAAGAAACAAATGGGTGTCTGACACAAAAATCATGATCTCTACACCGTCTTCACTTCTGCTCCTCACTTCCCTGCCTGTTTATGTTATGTGCATATTTCATTAAACTATGAACTACTGGCCTGTAGTTATTCTGAGGAGTGGGGATCCTGCACCACATCTTTTGTTATAGATGCATCATTCTTCCACTTGGGGATTAGAATTAGACTCTGTGGGCCTGATCCTCGGGTGTAACAGGGACAGAAACAGTCCTTTGGCAATACCCCACTGGGCGAGGGGGTTGTAGCTGATGTAAAGCTAGTGGGACCATTCTAATGCTGGGCCCCTTCACAGCTTTTGGCATACAGAACATTCCTGAGGTGAGGAGTGGGCATGGAGATGCATGGCCACAGCACTCTAGTTCTTTTTATATGTCCCCAAGCCTCTTCCCCCCCCCCCCACCCAGGGCCAGACATGCCCCTGGATAGCCCAAGAATACAGACATGCGTCTGATGAAGTGGGCATTCACCCACGAAAGCTTATGCTCCAATACATCTGTTAGTCTTAAAGGTGCCACAGGACTCTCTGTTGCTTTTTACAAGAATACAGTGGATCTTAAAGCCATCTTAGCCACACCCACTGTTCATCTGTGTTCTTGGTGCAGAAATGAAGCAACGGAGAATCGAGGACTGTGAGTGCAATGGAACTGGATGCAACCCAGTCCCTATTGAAATCAGTGGCAAAACTCCATTTGACTTCAATGGGCCTCAGATTTCACCTTCAGTTTGAGGAGATTTAGCAATGTGACATTCATTAACCTAAATGAGACTCACAGAGCTGACTCCTTGCACAGTGCTTTGAAAAGTCGAACCCTAAAGTTCTCAGGCCCCTATCTGTCTGATACTTATGCTACCCGCATTACTTTAGTATCAGTACCTGACAATAATCTTTGATGGATTTTTACCTCTGTGAAGTATGGACTTAGCCAGGATCACACAGGAAGTCTGTGGTAGAGCACGGATTTGAATCCCAATATCCTAAATCCTAAACTAGTGCCTTAACTGCTGGACCTTTCTTTTTCTCCTCAAAGATGCCTTGATTCTATGGATGTGTAAATGCCACTGTCACTGGGAGATGTGCTTCCAAATCAAAGCTGCATATGGCCATTAGACTGAGCTGGTGTTTGGCCACAGGATTTAGCTTTGAAAAGTGGCTTGCTGTACATGGGCTTTGCAAAGTGCATTCTAAAATCCCTATTAAGGTTTGATGGAGATGTTTAAAATATCAGTGGAAGAACCTTAACAGTGTGGTGCTAAGGGAAGAGGCTTCCTCCTGTATCTTTGGTATATACTTATGGCAAGAAGAAGAAGAAAAATAAGGTGTTGTCTGCAGCAAGAGGTTTCACCAGTTTAGCTGAAATTGCGATATTGCAACGCTTTAGTTGAACTAGTGCAACTTTGTGTGTAGACTGGGCCTAAAACAGCAGAAATTAGATGTAAAATACTTTTGTGTAATGAGTTAGTCTGGTAGCCCAGTCACAAGCCAGGTTTGACTCCCCAGCGGTCACTGTCTGGGCCAGTGACTGCTGTAGAGGCATCAAGGTCAACCCATGTTGGGAAAAGGTTAGGGGTTTGGTTTACATGAACCCTTGAGCCTGGCAAAAAATGGGCTTTTCATGGAGTCCCGTTCAGCCCATCTTATTGAAGGAAGATTGTTGTGATATGGGGCCCAAGAACGAAGAGTGGGGGTGCTTTTTATTATGGATAAACTGAGACCCAAAGGACTGTGCCCTTGGCTGAGCCCTAGCATAAACGATAAACTTTTCCCCGGAACAAACATCTGTGGAGTGTCTAGACTAACATGTACCGTCACGTTAGCTAACTTGAGTTAACTGTGACTCGATTAACATGAGTTACAACAGGCCCACAAACACTCCATTTTAGACAAACACAAAAAACGTGAGTCTGATTTTCATGAGGGCTGAACCCCACTGCTCTAGTTATAGTCAATGGAAGGTAAGGGGGAGTGGCGGGTATATTGCCCAATACCATGCAGCAAGTCAGCGATAGTCAGAAATAGCAACCAGAAGTTTTAATCCCAAAGTCTTTCTCTCACAAATAGGTAGCACTCCCTTAGCTTCAGAGGGTAAATTAAGAAAGGAGCATAAACTTTAACTCTGAATCTCTTTGATTTTGTTAAAGTCAGATTCTTATAATCATTTTATGTTGGTTTTTTGTGTGTGTGCGCATAAAATATATATGATCACAGCTATTAAGATTCTGCCTTTATATGTACTGTAAAGTATTACTATTTTAAATAACTTTATTCCATTCCATGGTTCATGTTCATAAGGTAAACATTTTTAAATGTGGAAAAAGCCACATTCAAGACATTTTTTTAAATTACTAAACCAATGGACATGGCTCTTCATATGACTAATTAATATTTGTTTTATCTCTTGCTTCATATGAAGAACAAGTTAAATTAAAATAACATTTTCCTGGTCTGTTTAATTCTTCTTGTATTTAATCTTTCATTTAAATTAAAGTTACTTTAATAAATTCAGTCCTTTTATCCCACACCCTGCCTCTCTTCTTATCAGCTGTATGGCCCATAAGTGCACACAGACTATAGCACATAAATATAACCTATAATTTAGTTACACTGCACATCCAGTGCAAGGCTAATTCAATATCCCTTCTCTGGATTTTCAGTACTTAAAGGGACCATTGCTCAGTAACCCCATGCCAGTTGTCTGGAGTGCATGGTTCTGCAAACTTACTTACTAGTAACATGCTGCCCTGGGATGTGATCCACTTCTCACCACAGTCATTGGAAAGGCACCCATTGACTTCAGTGGGATTTGGATTAAGACCCTGAAGATTAACATTTATACACTTTTTCTCAAATATGCAATATTGCTGATCATTCTTGTTGTCCCCATCACACTTCATAGTCAGATGTTCACTGTTTTTTTCTCCCTTTCAAAATCTACCTTCTGCCCTACAAGACCCTCCAGGAACCTTCTCCTCTCATCAGTCTGACATAATTTCTTCCTGATCCTTATACTGCTGAAATTCTAGACATTTTCTGCTTCTTCATCGTGTTTCATTTTCACAGTGGGCTGCCAACATCTGTAACAGCCTCACTGTACCCAATTGTTTCTCTCTTTCTCTTCAAATCCCATCTCAATCTCAAGACAAGAGCTGTCTTTTCTACTTGGTGTGTGACTCCTAATCCTGTCACTAATATAACAATCAAATCCTACTCTCTGAGACTCATAATTTTTACATATTCAGTCATTCACCTTTCAGTTTTAAGATTATTTACTGTACATTGCTTACTTGTATTTGTACAGGCTTTAACTAGCCCTTGGTTTTTATATGTTGGATTTCAGATGTCACCTAAATATGTGTAATTTGCTGGTAATTGAAAGTACATACATATTGTGGGGAGGGTAGATCCATATTTTTTAGCATACCAGTAATCAGTATAGTAAGAAATAAACTTATGTATTCAGTTTATTGGAAATGTATAGTTAATTTTCTATATTAATCCTTAAAGTGCACTTCTGTGCTGAAAAGTTACTATAAAGATGACATTCTGTTATTTAATATAGCTGCTCTTTGTGTCATAACTAACACCCTGAGTGTCTAAAATAATTTTGATGCCTGTTAGCCCTTCAGAGCCACCATACCACAAAGTGAAAATAAACTGGATTCTGTCCCAGCTGGTGCATTATACATTGAATTCTGATCAGTTACAATTGTGCAATGGGATTTATTGAGGTATCACTGAGGGCATAATTTGGACTGCAGAACTATAATTACTATTATTGACTTTCAGATCAGGCTGAGTTTGCAGGGCTGGAAGTTAAGGGGGAAAAATACCAAATATATTTTTCCTTTTAACGGAATAGGTTTGATATGAAAGAGGCTGAGAGGCATTAATGTGGAACCCCATTTTTCAAATGTCTATATTTAAAAGTATGAACTGCCATAGAAAGCTTATTTTACTCCTTATCCTCCACCGTCTGTTAACTTCAACTGTTCAGCTTTCAGTTACTGATTTTATTCTTTCCCCTAGCCACAAAGGCACACGGGTGGCTATCATCAGCATGGTGGTTACTCAGACATGTTGAAAGACTTTGGTTTTAAAAATGTGGTATATTCTATATTTGGCAATCGAAGGATTGAGTTTCCCCTATCCTGCATCTGGTTTACAGTTGCTATAACAAAGTAAAAAGTGGGTGTAAAATATTACCCAATTTAGAAAGCTAGCATTTTTGCATCCACATTGCACAGATGTAAATGACCTTATAAGGAGCAAGGCAGTGGCGAATCAGGCCCATTTTCTATTCTATAACAACATGGATTAGTGCAGTGGTTCTCAAACTAGGGTCGCCGCTTGTTCAGGGAAAGCCCCTGGCGGGCCGGGCCGGTTTGTTTACCTGCCGCGTTCGCAGGTTCGTCTGATTGCGGCTCCCACTGGCCGCGGTTCACCGCTCCAGGCCAATGGGGGCTGCGGGAAGCGGCAGCCAGCACGTCCCTCGGCCCGCGCCGCTTCCTGCAGCCCCCATTGGCCTGGAGTAGCGAACCGCGGCCAGTGGGAGCCGCAATCGGCTGAACCTGCGGACACGCAGGTAAACAAACCGGCCCGGCCCGCCAGGGGCTTTCCCTGAACAAGCGGCTGCCCTAGTTTGAGAATCACTGCATTAGTGCATTATACAGGATTTTTAGAGTAGTATTTTTAAAGCCATTTATGGGATTCGGATGCCTAATTCCCATTAAAAATTAATAGAAATTGGGCTTTCAAAAACATTAGGCAGCTTTAAAAATCCTGTTCTTATTATGTGCAGAAAAAAAGAACAGTAAGCATTTCTTTGTTACACTTGTATAAAGAGGTCAAAACCCACAATGATCTGCACTCTACAGCCATAGTTTTAAATGCATATTGTATTGAGGGGAAATGTGGCTGTTGGGCTGCAAATCACAGAAACAGTGAACTGATGAAAACATACAATGCTTAGGATGCTTGGTTTGACTCAGTGGGCAGATCCTCAGCTGCAGATTGGCAAACAACTCAAAGGTGCCCTTTGCACTGTCCTTGTCCTAGAGTCACTCTGCACCAGGGTAGTCTCCTGCAAAGGTTAGAGCAGCCTGAGGATTGCTCTAACCTTTGCCACCTGCTAATGGCCTCCAGGGACCATTATAGCAGGCAGAGATCCCTATGGCATAAGGAAGCCTCAGCTGTGCCTGCTGTCATGCTCCCCACCCTAGCAGCTGTGGGACGGGTAGAGTGGGTAGTGTAGGAGCTGTTCAATAGTTCTGTGCCATCTGAGGATCCCTCTATGCAGGCCTCTATTTCTCTCCATCTTCTGGGCCTGACTCAGGAAACTGGTAAAATAACCATTAGGGGAAGTACCGAGCAGGGAAAACCAAAGCTACCTTTAAATATCCTTGGACCTGGAAGTGAAAGATTATGAGTTTCAGTCATCCTCACAGGTGCAGAAGGTGCAATTTGCAAAGCTCATGACACAGGAGGGCATCTTGAAAGTAGAGTCAGAGCTCTATAGCAACCTCACTAAAAGAGGCAGCCCCAGAAATTCATCACATCTTTCAGGTGCCCTCGCCGTAAATCACCGTCCTTTCATCTGGCTACACTTCATTTCTGATCTGCATGGCTGGCTCAGGTTCTTCTTCACCTGTGGCGGTGAGGTCGTGCAAGGCTTGCAACGATGTGCATGGCTTCCTACCTCAGTGGCTGGCATCTGCCAGTCGAATTCTAGCAGTGACTCAAACTCTAACTTCTGAGCAGCAGCTTTTCATCTTTCCCTTGTCATGCAGAATATATAAGAATTGTCTGGCAGCTTGATTGCCTCATAAAATAAATGCATCCGTTGGCTTAAACCAACAGAGGCTAAAGTGGCCATCATCAGTTGTTGCTGGATCAAGCTCTGTTTATCAAGCTGCCTCTTTCAGGCTGGCTTGGGTGAAAGTTCATCTCACATTAGCCAGCCAAGCAAACTGTTGTAGTTGGCTGACTGGTGTGAATGGAAGAGGAGAAAATGGGCAAGCAAATGGTGGTATTAGGAAGGTTATCAATAATAGCTTGTTGGCAGCAATGCTAAGCAGAAAGGAGTGTGGTCCAGTGGCTCAGTTCTAGAACTTACTAGTAAGAGATGTGAGTTCTCATCCAAGCTCTATCACAGGCTTGCTGTGTTAAGAAGGTCAATTTCTTCATCCACCTAATGTTAGTAATACTACTTCGAGCTGCTCAAAACTTCTCATTCAAAAATACTTTTTGACGAAAAAACTTTTTTGAGAATGAAATTTTTAACTGAACTTTTTTTGTTTTTTTCTCATTTGTCAAGGAAAAAAACAAAAACCAGAAAACCTAATATGTTTCAATTTTCAAAAATAACCCCCCAAACTTGTTAAGTTTTGAACTATTGGATTTTCCCCTCCTTCTTCTTCCCCTTTTTCCCCCTTTGTCCATGGCAAAGTAGGAAAAGGAAAGGGATAGAAAGTGCCAAAAATACCAAAAAGTCAACACTTGTGGTTTTAGTTGTTATTGTTTCTTTTTCATCAAAAACATTTGAAAAAACAAAACAAAAATGTTTTAATTTGTTTCCCAAAACATACTTTTAGACCAGCTCTAATAATTATCCTACTATGTGAACTGCTTTGTAATATATGGATCAAAAGTACTAACCCACAGAGAGGCTGGAGACTATGTAGAAAAATGAAGAAAGCATTTTTCTAGCTGTTTGCTTATCTACATCTTTCTAAAGCTACTAATAAACAAATATGAAATGCAGAACAAATACCACTTCATTTTAAGATATCAGGAATTCAAACTTTTCTGGTAACCTATACAAAGACCAGTTAATCTAGATATATATAAGCACAAATAATGGTGTAGCAATTGTTCCATTAGAGATCCAGACAGATAAAACATTTGCTTGGCACACTGTGAATGTATTGCAAAGAATATCATTTTTCAGTGCTGGCCAGAGACTGGTGAAATGTGGCCTGAGAGTTGGCAGGTGAAGGGGAAATTCACTTAGGGAACTTGCTGCTTTCTTCCCTCCTCCCATGGAGGATGCATCAGAACAAACCAGTAATGGCATAATATTATTTACATAATATCTCTCCTACCTTTAGTCAAAACATTTGGGAAGCCAAATGTGTGAAAACAAATGTAATATAATGAAAACATAAGTCTGGGGCCCCATCTACCCAGGGGTTACAAGCACAAGTCTAGATATGGCCAAATCTGAAAGACAGCTTGCGCCAGGTGTTTGCAAGTGGAACAGGTGAAAAGGTACCAGGTGATAATGAGGGTTAATTATCTTCGACTGTCAATTGGCCCATGAGTGTTCTGAGCTACATTAAAAGAGAGTGTAGGAACAAAAGAGGATGTTTCCTTTGGGAATGGGATAGAGCAAGAGCATTTTGTTGATTAGAGATGAAAACCTAGGAAAATGGTACTAGATTTATTTCTGTTAAACTTTCATGTAGGATGAGAGTAGTAGCTGTAGGAAAAGGGAGAGAGCCACAAACTAAAGTGGTTGTAGCTTGCATGTTAAGACCATTTTTATCTTTCTAATAGGTAAACAGGGCTGATCAATAGTGCTTTTTCCCTTTCATATTCTTTCTGATTTCTGTAGCTCAGTGTTACAAATCTATACATTCTTGTATCTCAGTGACTTATTGTTACTTACACACATGCTCTTTGTGACAGAGTTAAGGTATACTTTAACTTTTTTCTCTTATTTGAGTTTTCACTGAATTTTCAATGGCTTTTTTTTATTCCCACATGTGCACAAAGTGCTTGTAAGAAATCACATTTTTGCTAGTGGTGGGCAAACTTAAGAATCAAATGCTTATCCAAATCTCTTTGGATTGAAAAGCTCATGACAACAGGTTTTGTTTGAGGAAGAGTGGTTTAGGAGTTTGATTTAGGAATTTTAGGTATGGGATTAGGAGTCAGGATATAGGGTCTTTCCCCTGCCTTGCTGTAGACTTGCTGTAACCTTGGGAAGTCACTTAACCCCTCTGTCTCAGTTTCCCTATCTGTATAGCAGCAGTTTCTTATCTATCACACAGGGATGTGGTTGGATTAAATGTACCACAGAATTTATTGGTACCAGTATTTCCTGATTTCAGCCTGGTTGGGAATAACACAAAACTCTCTCTCTATATATATCTATATCTATATACATACCAAAAACATTTAAAGGGGGTAGAAACCGTTGATAAAGCTTTCTCACATTCCTAAAAAGGTTTTTGGGGTTCTGCATTACATTTAGACCAAGGTTTGAGTTTGGATCACTTTCATGATGTGTGAGTCTGTATGGAATTTTTACAATAGGGTTGTTCCAACACGTGTCCTTAGATTCTCTGTTCCTAGACTAGTTGTGTTGCCTGATTCCCCAGGTGCATTTTGGCAATAGGTATATTTAGGGAGTGGGTATACTTCAGCACCAGTTCTTCACTGTTGTTAACAATCTTCAACACGGCATAGTCTAAAAGAAGTTGAAAATGAGAATATAGATGCTAAACTGAAATGTCAATGAACTTAGAGTTAACATTTAACACTAGACTGGAATTAATCTTTCTAGAGCCATTCTAATAGATTATTGACTATTTAAGATGTTAAAGGATAATTGAATTCAAAGCTTGTCACAGGTGAATTATTAGGTTTAGACTTTCATGTTGCAATGTGGGTGATAGAGTCACATTTGCTGAAAGAGGCCATAGTAGCAGATGTCCCTCCATACCTATGGGCTCTCTATCTTCCTAGCATTTACATAATCTATGCCTGTGGACATCTATGCTCTAGTCAATACTATCTGTATGTGGGGGATGTGCTGGACGTTAACACTGTGGAGGCTGTGGACATATATGCACACGTTCCCGTGTAGCATAAAGGCAGACATCAAGTGACATGTAGGCCTTGTGGCTGAAGACTTTTATAGAGGAAATGGACACAAAGGAGTGAAGGGAAATGCATGTGTGGAGTCAGAGGCTGTTCCAATCAATTAAGGGAAAATACATAAATAGATCAGAATGTTGAGAAATAATAATAGTTAGGGGTAGTAATATATTGTTTTGTAATATCCAAAAGCTCCACTCAGGTTTGGGGATTCAATTGTGGTGGGTGCTGTACAAATAATGGATGATGAGACAGTCCTTGACCTGGCAAGCTAAATTTCTCTCCAGAGGAATGGGCTCATTGTTATACTGCCTGCTGATAAAGTTTTCCACTTAAAGTCTATCTACCTTTGATAGGGTCACTCAGACAGTGTCCTAATAGCCAACAGGAAAGTGTAACAATAAAAACAATCTAAATTTGTTTATATTGTTACCCCTTTTGACCTGAGCAGTTAGCCAAATTCGGGGTGATCCAGTTAGGAAATTGATGATGGAGTCAGGAATTTTCTTTGGTGCAATCTTGTTTATTTAGAAGGAATATACAAAGTCCTTTCCCTCCAAAACATAAGAGAGTTGCTTTTCTTACAGTGCCAAGCCTCTTTCCTCAGCACTAGACTCGGAACCCCCCTCTGTAGGCTTGTCCCAGGTGTGTGCACCATGCTTGTCCAGGCTGCATCTGTCTCTGTCTCTTTTGTGTGTGTTGTGTCCTGATTCTCTTATATACAAACACTTTACCTAAAACAATGCCCAGCCAAAGCCCTCTGCCCATACAGTTCAAATTCCAGGACAGGTTCAGTGATGTATGCCTTTCTCTTAAGCTGGGGGCTTCTTAACTGTCTCTCACAGCTGTCTCAGCAATGCACCACCCAACGCACAACATTCATTGCTGATTAAATACATTTGTCTTATGGATATGCTCGTTTTGCAGAAATTCTAACATCTGGTTTTACCATTTGAACAATGGTGAAAAATATGCTCTAATATCAGGTGAAATGGATAGTTAATGAGACTTTGTGAATCTTCATGTGAAAGAAGAAATTTCTTGTACTTTTTGCAACCTGCATAGGCAGACTAAAGCCCCAATCCTGAAATGACTTAAGCTTGTAAGGTGCTCAGCTACCTCAGTGATGAATGTGGTATAAGAACCTATATAGAACAGAATGTGCAAGAGTCTCTCTTGGATTGGGGCTAAAGCTACAAGTCGTCCAACTTGCTCAAAATCAGGGGGTTCTAAACTTGCCTTCATTACAGAGGGAGCGGTAAACTGAAGCAATATTAAACCATCTAGCATTTGTTTTGAGTTGATGGGTTTTCTTGTTTTTTTTTATTTTTATTTTTTTAGTGTGGCCAGTTTGTAAATCATGTTTGTGTCATGTTTAATTTGAATGGTGAGTTTAGTCAGATATAACTATTGTCTATTCTGGGACCACTTAAATAGAAGCCTGAAAGTGCAGCAGACTTTTAGTGTTATCTGATATGGTTTTATAGCAAAGAGTTGTCTGTGTATATCCACAGTGGTTAATATCCAAGAATCTCCAGTTACTAACTGTCTATACTTACATTCTTGAAGCCAAATTGTCATAGCTAATTTAGTTACAGCAAATCCACAGATCCATCAATAATTGATAATTAAATATATTTTTAATTTTTCTGATTACAGCTGGCCATATACCAAAAATATTTTAGTCAGATTAGTCAACTAATATCACTGGTATTGGTCGGTTCCTAAATCAGAAAGATAGTGTTGAACCAGTACTTATTGCTGTTTGAATACCACAAAATATGTAATTTACCAAAAATGTTATAACTTGTATAATATATTAAAATAAACATTCTTAATCAGAATAGAGCTGGTAGTACATTTCAAAGTCAGGCCTTTAATCTTAGCAGTATATCATCATACAGAGTAACTATCACATTTTATTTGTCTTGCTCTCTCTGTTAAACATCTGTAATATGCCCATCACTTATCAGGGTAATGGAATAGACTGGGTTATCTAATAGATCTTTTCCCTCCCTAATTCCTGCAACTCTGATCACTCTGGTATATAGGCACCTTTCCCCCTCTTTCTCAGCTTCTAGGCAGCAGTCCATCTACCCCAGTCTCCCAGCCCTCTTTTTGTGTAGTTAAAGGGTTAGATTGTTAACAATATCCATTTAACTTAAATAACATTTAATCCCACAGTAATTAATTGGCTGCTTTTTGCAGAAAACTTTCAATAACACACCCCAGAGTTTGACAGTCTGCTAGATTCTCCGCTGGATGTCAATGGTGACAATGATTAGAGATACCATTGGCTAAAAAGTCCATTATTAGGCTGGTTATACCGGTACAGTGTTTCACATACACTCTAAACAAAAACAAAAACAAAACAAAAAAAAGACTGTGTTTTGCCTGTGCTGCAGTAATGAAACAAGTATCTCTTTATTCTTTTAATGCTAAAACTGACCTTTAGAGTATAAAGATACAGACAGCTGTATTTCATTTTGTCTCAGTGCTGTATCCGAAAGAGCTGTATTCTGCCCTGACAAGTATATTTGTTTGCTTAAACTTACAGTTAAGGCACACGAGTCTCGTACACTCTTTTCTCCTTTACCACTTCCATTGGCTTTTTTGACAAGGCAGTTTGGGAATTTCTGCACTTCAACTTGTAGAGCTATCTTTGTAAGACAAATTACATTGGGTAGGTCTAATACCAACTCACCTGGGAAAAGTTAGAGTGGGAGAGCTTCATTTTATCTTTTGCTACTATCACTTCTGAAATTGGAGAAGTTTTCAAAGGTTACAGAAGGGAAAAGTGTGTGTGAGGGGCTTTTCAGTTCATTCAACTCCATCTATTGAATTCAGTGGAACAAAAAAGAAAAAAGGCAGGAAAAAACAAAAATCTGAAAATCTAAAACAAAATTTCAATTTTTTCAAAATTTCAATCAGAAGTTTTGTTTTGAAATTTTCCCATTGCAAAATTGAAAAATTTAGCCAAATTACATTTTCCTATTGAAAATTTCATTTTTGACCAAACCCCATTTTTGGTGGAAAAAATTTTCAGCTGAAAAACTTTGACCAGTTCACCTCAACAAGAGATTTAATAAACAATACAATGATGCTGCATACAACAACAATAATTTATTTTACTCCAGAAAACCGTGCTAAAATAAGGCTAAGATATAAATCAAATAGCAAAGAAACAAGCAGTTAAAATTGCCATATCATAGCATAGTTAATATAATCCCTCTCACTGTATATAAATGTATGGCAAATATTCCTTTCTTGGAAGATCCCAGAACAATTGGGTGGTGTTCTGTACAGTTAGGAGGATAGTTATTTTGTCATAACTATTTTGTGTAATATTTGTTCTATAGAATTGATGCGGACACAAACAACAGACACCATAATGTGCAGGCTGTAACTTTATCTAACAAATAATAGTTAACTGGGGTAAATCACCCCAAACTAAACACCAGGCTTGTTCCAGGATAGAGCTGAAAGTGGTATAAATGTTCTATGTGGTAGTATGAACCTGAGACTGAGCATGAAGGCCACGCCCTGTCCCCGTGCCCTCAAGCCTGCCAGGGAATCCTGACTAGAACCCAGAGCCTGGATATCTCCCTTTCTCTGTGCCTGAGATGAGATGAGAAACACAAGCTCATCCGACATTAAAGCATATTCCCTCGCCATGCCATGTGAGTGCCCCAGATCAATGCCCAAGCACCCCACTGGTTCTTGCGGCCTCCAAATAGATCCTTCCTTACCCAAAAACTTCATTGGAACCCACCAAAGATCTCCAATTTTAATTTTAACATCACCACCCCCAGCATCCAAAACCAGATCTCCTGGATGCCAAGCAGAAGGTTAAAAATACTCACACAGCATTTTGTCAGTTTCTCCATGTGGTAAAAATCCCTTCTAGATGCCAAAACTGGTGATTGGCCTAGCCTCTAGCATTACAGAAGATGCAGTATAATGTCATGCAAACTGAATGTAATGTTGGGGCTGAAACAGGGACCCTGTAATGGCTTCACATGTCCAGAAAACTGCCTATATTCCCCCTGCAGCTCCTCCCTATCCCTGCTGGACAACCACAGGATAGACCACCACTACCCAATGTCAGTGAACGTGAGAAGATAGTCCTCATCACCTGCAACTGGAATGCATCTCCCTTCACTCCTTTCTCTCACCATCATAAAAGGGGAAGTCAGGAAGAAACAACGATCCCCGACGTATGAGGCGAGAGGAAGGGTGGCTGAGAAATGCTGCTTCCAGCCAACGCCCCCTTGCCCCTGAAAGGGGTGTCTACACTACTTCCAGCTCCACCAAAGCCCCATCCCAGCCAATGGGTTGAGCATTTGAAAAGATCCAGTGTATGCTAATGGGTTTAAATGGCAGCAAGGGCAGTTTAGGTTGGACATTGGGAAAAACTTCCTAACTGTCAGAGTGGTTAAGCACTGGAATAAATTGCGTAGGGAGGGTGTGGAATCTTTGTCATTGGAGATTTTTAAGAGCAGGTTAGACAAACACCTGTCAGGTATGGCCTTTATAATACTTAGTCCTGCCATGAGTGCAGGGGACAGGATTAGATGACCTCTCGAGGTCTCTTCCAGTCCTATGATTCTATGATTCTAAGTATATCTCTACCTGGTAATGTGCATCTAGGAACTGGCACTGTAAAGACACAGAGCTAAATTCTATCTTCAGTTATCCTTGAGAAACCCCTTCAGTGGAATTACATGGGTGTAACTAAAGCATCATTGGGCCTCTAAGTCCTAAGAATATAAGAACATAGAACTGGAAGGGACCTCCTGGGTCATCGAATCCAGTCCCCTTTTATTACAGGCAACAACATCATACAATCCCATTAATAAAAATATGAAGCTCCATAGTTAGGTTTCTTTCCCCCACAACTCCGATTAAGAGGCTGTTACAGAACCTCACTCCTCTGGTGGTTAGAAACCTTCTTTTAATTTTCAGCCTAAATTTACTCATGGCCAGTTTATATCCATTTGTTTTTGTTGATCCAAGTGCATGACCTTGCACTTTGTACTATTAAATTTCATCCCATTTCTATTACTCAAGTTCTCAAGGTAATTCAATTCTTCCTGCATAATATTCCGATCTTCCCCCGTGTTGGTGATGCCTCCCAACATTGTGTCATCAACAGATTTCAATAGCGCACTCCTACTTTTTCTGCCAAGGTCATTAATGTAAATATTAAATAAGATTGGTCCCAAGCCTGATCCATGAGGAACTCCATTGGTCCAGTTACTATATCTCTTCTTAAGGATCTTGGGCCAGATTCATCCCTAGCAGATCCCTCTGTCCACAGGGAGGGCAAGCAACCTTCTCGAAGTTCTGTTAGTGGAAGCAATTGATT
Organism: Emys orbicularis; assembly: GCF_028017835.1. Classification (NCBI taxonomy): domain Eukaryota; kingdom Metazoa; phylum Chordata; order Testudines; family Emydidae; genus Emys; species Emys orbicularis. The sequence continues at coordinate 118,571,965 of NC_088685.1, read as the reverse complement.
TTACAGCCAGAGATGAATAAATACCTTTCTGTCAGAGACCATTCAGTAGATGCAATGAATCAAATCAGATGCACATGCATCATTGTGCCCTGCTCCTGGAAGATATATGGCATTTGGGGCCTGCTGCCTGGAAAAACCCAAGTGATGAATGTGTTCGTTTGAGTATTTTGCATCAGTTAGTTTTACAAGCTACTGAAGGCCAGTAGTACCTGTTCTATACTGTGAATTATTTATGATAAACTTCAGCTAGGCTGACTTGAGAACAGACTCTTTGCTACATCAACAGACTATGCAGCATGCCATAAACCACTATAACACATATGTTGGAAAGATAAATGACTGCCAGAAAAACTCACTCACTTCTTTTACAACTTTGTGACATACAACCAACTCTGCCCAGTTTGTCCAAACTTTTTGGCACACTTCAGAAAATCAAGCTGTTGCTCATGCAAGGTCAGGCAGTACCTGCCTTTGCAAGTTAATAGGTACCAGGGACATTGGATAGGGTGAAATTAATCAGTCAGCGAGCCTGGAACAGCAATTAAGTAGGGATGATCTTAAAGCACTATCCTGAATAGGCACATCATCCCTCTTATGTGCCTCCAAGTTGAGTGGCAAAAACATCACAGAATTTTGTGACTTAACATAATTTCTCTTCTAGACAATATATAATTAATCATCCTCTTGCCCTTTCTTAGATAGATGGAACTGAGAATGAAATTACATGCTCATTAGAGCAATTAGCTCACAAAAAAGCTTCACTTGACTTAAATCACGTGGCCTAGTACATAGCTTTATTTCTTACATATAGAAGTGGCTGTAATACTAAGAACCTGCAGTGCAATTAGACACCTCTCTTTCTTGTATACTGAATAACTGATCTTCCTGTTATCTCTCTAATCTCATTGTGTTATCGAGCTGCTTTGATCTTCCCAGAGAGATCTGTAAATTGCTCTATATTTATTTCTTGAAATGAATGTCAAATTATTTTCCCCAGAAGAGGTAAATAATAATTATACCACAAAAAGTTGGGCAAAAGTATCATAAAGAGAAACAAAATTAGCCTTCTAGAAAATTTCAGTAGTACAAAAAATAATGTAATTTCATATACTGTAGGTTGGATTCAAAGAGATAATAGGAAGATGGTTTTGAAGATTTTCATTTTTTAAACAGTGGGTAGAAATCCTGGCCCCAATGAAGTCAATAGGATTTGTCATTGAATTCAATGAGGCCAAAATTTCACGCACTATTCCTACATTTTCTCCACTTTATAATTTTAATATAATTCAAATAATAGCTTTCAATTTCTATATAGAATACCAACAATTCAGTATTCATGAATCAGCTGTTTCTTATAAATTAAAGCACCCCTTTATTCCATGAAAAGACCATTTCCAGTAACCATGAAGGTTCTCTAATCACTAATTCATATTTTAAAGTTGGAATGTAAATACAAAAATCAGTGGGAAATAAAGCCAATTGAGAAGGAAAAGGAAATATAGAAAGGAGTTGGAGATATATAAGTCCCAGTCATTGTGGATACAAACCTATTTTCATTTGCGGTATAATGGGAAGGCAAGAATTTATTGGCAATATTATATTCTGGGATTTTTGTAGTGTCACTAATTCATATATTTATATATTTCAAGGCCAGAAGGGGCCATTAGATCATCTAGTCTGACATGGGCCATAGAATATCACCCAGACTTGCACAGACCATGGTAACGGTTTAATGTATGCTGAATTTTATTCAAGAGGAGATAACAAGAACTTTCTGGACATGCTCTATAAATAATTATTTCAAATTTATTTGGGAGCTATCCAGCTCAGGGAAATAATTTAAAATTCTTTATCTCATAAATCATTATGAATAATTACTTAGGTTACATGGACAATATCAGAGACTAAGGTGGAAATGGTTTGTTGGTGCCCTACTTAAAATATCGGCAGTCCACAGCTGGCAAATAGATGTATGGAATCTAAATAACCCAAAAGACCTACATTTTATTTTTACTTAACATTCATCAGTTTTACAGTTGGATAGTTTTTATACAGAGTACTGCTGCAGCAATAGCCAGCCTACTGGAGATCAATAGAGGTAGCAAATATGGATTGTCATTAAACCAAAAACAACACAGGGGAGGTTGAATACTTTATTCAGTAATGTGTACTAGACATTTTTAAAGAACAAGAATCTCTCTTGAAATCAGTATAGGCCCCAGATCAATAAAGGTCCAGTTGAAACACAGGAAGGATTCTAGAAGGTTAGCATGGCCTATGGTAAAGGATTGAGGTTAAAAATCTTAGATTACATTCAACAAGAACTGAATGAAAATATATCAGAATTGGAAATGCAAAGATGGCTTGAGGAAGGGTTTATATGGCTGAACCTACAAAAAAAGAAACTGTGAATGAATTGGAAAGAAATATTAAATTAATCAAATTTATCAAAAGAAGACAGGGTACATACTTTCAGTTGAAGCAAAGACACTGGGGTTGACTTTCATTTACACTAAGGACCCTTCACACAACTTTGGCAATGTAAAGTGGCCATTGTGTAAATTTACACTCTACCCTGCCAATGCAAATGAGAATAAGTCCAATTATGTATATGAGACTAAAGCAGTGACATTGCTAGATAGCTATGTTAGACAAAGGGGTGACAATAGAACAATTGTACACATTCAGTTAAATTGAAGAAAACTTCTTACTGACCCCACCAAAGTTAATGGAGACGTTGCCTATGTTTGTAAAATCTATACAATTCAGAATCTTTAAGGAATATGGGGACATTTACCTACTTATTTTCCAAAATTAGTGGTATCACCATTGGAGAGAGACAGTCAAAGAGAGCTGAGATACCCATATAGTACCATTTGAAGATGTAATAGAGCCAATGCATGGTTTGCAACATAGGAAGTCAGCAGGAAATTATGGTTTAAAAAACTTTAAACAATTTTGAGACTAGATTCTAACCATACTGACACTGGTGTGACTGAGGAGTAATATAAAAAGTACTGTTTTGGCTTTAATGGGATTACTTTGGATTGATACCCATGTAACATACTAAAATCTTGACCACAGTCTTCACTTTTAGAGGGCCTTGTTAAATACATAATTGATATGGTACAGAGTCTACCCACAATACAAATACATTGAAGTTTCATCTCCAGACATGGAACTGACTATCTGTTCAGCTGTTACAGAGCCATATTGTTGTTAAACATGGACTACAACATTTTTGTTTAATAAAAGCAAGCAGACTTTATCAGATTTTATTTCTGTCCTGGTTATTTTATAATGTGGGATTCATGCAAGCAACACAAGCTGCTGAAAAGTAGACTTTTACACCTAACAGAAAAACAAAACAAAACAAAACAAAACAAAAACGTCTTATGACAACAGTGACATTATCAATAGATGCTAAAAATGCATTTGATAGTGTTGAATAGGACTGATTATCTTCCACTCTGACTGTCAGCTTTAGAAGAAAATTTAAAAATATAAAATATTTTATATTCTAAACCAACAGCATCTATAAAATAAATGGTCTTCTATTAACAGATTTTTAGAGGGTCTAGATAAGGATGTCCACTATTGCCATTAGCTTCAGAATCCTTCATCATTACCATTAGGGAATAATAAAAAATCAGAGGGATAAAATTGGTAGAGGAAGAACATGAAGTAATGTTATATTCAGATTTTATAGTTGTTAATTCAGTAACGTAATATATCAATACAAAAATTAGATTAAAATCTGAGTTCAGCCAAAAATCTGGTCATAAATTTATCTGTCTAAATCAGATGTTTTACCTAAAATTTTGTCCAGTGACCATATGTAAAAGCTGGAATTCAAACATGAGGCAAAAATAAAATATATTTCTATATCAAATCTAACTGGAGATTAGAGTTGAAGACATGGCTAAAGTCAAATTAGGAGAGAGTATAATAAAAACTGCTAATACATTGGCTAGATGTGAACCATTTAACCTTAATTTTGTAGGAGACAATATAATAAAAATGATTGCAATAGTTGTTGGAAATAAATATTGTATGGCAAATGCTGCCCATTAATCTCTCTAAAGGTGCTGTAATTATTGAAAATATTACTCTGCAGTGATGGAAAAACAAACAGCTACAATTAAAGTTGAGTAGAAGGTACGTCATGTTAGCTGTTGCTATCTTAAAGTATATGAAATGGTTTTCAGTGCAGCAGAGATCACAGTTGTAAGGAAGCAAATTAGAAAATTAAGTGCTTTGGGTCAGGGTCAAATACCTTCCACAGAAGCTAGAAGACCAAGGCTTCATCTCTTCAAAAGCACAAAGTGTTTTTAAAATCAACAAATCCAATGACAGCATATTCTTGGAAGATATGATGGGAATGCATCACAAATCAAAATCAAATCCAAGAAAGTCTGATGAAGCAAATATCTGGGGAAATCCAGCATTTGAAATTAAGGGTCAGATGATAATATTATTGTCAGGTGTGCATACAGATCCAAGAGGTTTGGACAATATATTTGGCTAGCCATCTGAAGTTTTGGGTGCTTGTATTTTGTGAACATCATTTCAGCTAGTGACTTAGGAAGACTTTCTATTAATGAGTTAGCAAACACAACAGGATAAAGGACCATTTCAGGAAATGCCAAGTAGAATGCACAGTAAATGCAGCAGGGCTGATTTAGGCTGAGTGAAAACATTTCAAACCCTCTTCAGTTATAGCAGGACTCTGGGGGCTCCTGCACGGTCTCCAGTAGCTAGTCATTCTGCTATCATAATCTCAGGTAATTTACCAAAGTTTGGTGAAGTCTCTTTAGTGAATGCCTGCTGACTTTTATTATTATTAAATTATGAAATATTAATTGTATTACCTTAGCACCTAGAAGCCCTAGTCATGGACCAGGACCCCATTGTGCGAGGCATTGTACAAACATAAAACAAGAGGATGGTTCCTGCACCAAAAAGCTGACACTTATATGCGGATTTATCCGTAATGGAGCTGGTACTCTTACCAACTACAAATGTGATGGCTAGGCCTCTGACTGTGCTTGTTCTCATGGTACGTATGGACCTGGATGGATAGAATCGGTAAATGGCAGCAATGCACACACTATTTAGTCTCAAAAATGAAGAACTTTTAAAAAGAAAATGGAGACTTAACTGAAACCCACAAGAAGCACCCACCCACAGCACAGCATTTATTCCTGCATTTAATCTAAACGCTCTCACTGTCTGCTTCAGTCACACAACAATGTTATTTCCAAGTTGTGCATCCCTCGACACCGGCTCTGAGAGCTGCCCTGCCAACAGCCTAAACGGAGAGGAAATTCAGTGACATTTGGGTGTGGATGATTCAGCTCATGTGTTCTGCTGCGATGGGGAGGGGGGGAAATGTATTTATGCATGTCAGGAGCACTGAGCTGATGCTCCTAAAACATTTAGGATCTATATTGTAAAAATGTTCTGTGAAACTTAGATACTGTAGTGACAGGTGCTACAGAAAACCCAACGATGTCTGAAAACAGGTCCTTTCCTGTGCAAATGCATTTCCAGGTTGGCATGCATGGAATGGAATAAAATACACAAGGAAGTTTAAACATTTGCACATACAGTGCACATACAGTATTGTGCAGTTGCTTAAGCACAGCTCCAAAAAAGGATGGAGAGTGGGCAAAGGTATAACAGATGCACAAATAGTTGTGTAACTGTCAAAACAATTTGTGTAGCCAACTTCCATTCCATTTGTGTAACTTTAAGTGACTGAAATGCACAAATAAGGCACATTCCTAAAGTATTTCCTAAAATTATATGACTATTACAGCAGGAATAACTCTGCTAACTCATACTAGATGCTAAAATTGATTGTCAAGGCATGGATAACCAATAATAAGGATTATTTGTGAGAGGCAAAATCCAAAATCAACCAAAAATGAACATAAGTGTTTTTGGTCAAGTGTTTTGATTCTATCTGGGTCTGTATGAGCAGAGAAAACTAAGACCCCCAGGATTACAAAGCACTTTGACACAATTCAGACAAATCTCCTCAGCTGAAAAGACAGAGATAGCCTTTGCCAGTTATTCAAAATGTTTCCTCCTGTGTGCAGACCAACCAAAACATATTACATCTGTGCTATGGACTCTGCATTGGCTGCTAATTCGCTTTTGAGTGAAAGTTATGATGTTGATTACTATCCATAAAGCCCTAAATGAGTGCTAGGCCCCCAGTAAGGACTATCTCTTTCCCTTTTTCTCGCCACCACAACTGATCCTTAATGGAATGCGGTGTGGCAATTTGCCTCAAAGATTAAACTTACAGTAGTGGAAGTAGAACTTTCTCACCCTTGAATCAGAAATTTGATCATGTATAACATCTAATCCCAAACATGCTCTTTTTTAGGGTACGTCTTCACTGCAGAGTTAACCTGGGAGATCAGGATCCAGGTCTGAGCACTGGGTTTGCCTAAGTTGAGAGCAGCCACATTGCAAAGCCATATTTGAGTTGCTGTATCTTCACTGGTGCCATATTCACCTGAGTGATCCACTAGGATTTCTGGGAGCATAGCCCATGGTTCTTTGCAATGCAGTAAGCTGTGCCACTCTATGAATTCTTTCACAGTGTACTGTAGGAGAACTTGTCTGTCCTTCCTGGATGCCTGTGCAGATTTGGTCTTGTCCCACTAATTCAGTAAAGTAAAACACTTCTGGTTTGGCATGCTCTAGATTTCTGTCCACAGCCTCTGTTCCAACCAGTGGCCGAGGTATGGAGCCAACTCAGGATGATGACTTGCTCCAGCAACCAGAGGCAGATACAGGACATGAGATGCGGTGAAGGGCATTTTCAGGGGCATATTGCCCTGACAAGGCGGCGGTGTGCTTTGTAGGGAGATTACAAAACTGTGTATAGACATGCCATAGTGGAGCCAGATGATTCAGGATTTAATATTGTGGAATCCCACTGTGCTGGAGCAAGGCTACATGCACAGTGATGGGACCACATTGTCCTACAGACCTACAATAACCAGCAGTGGACCCAGAATTTCCACATGAGAAAGGCCACCTTCCTGGATCTGTGTGAGGAGCTTGTCTCAGCTTGGCATCAGAATATGGAGATGAGACGGGCCATACCAGTCCAGAAGTGGCTTGCGGTTGCCATTTGGAAGCTGACTACTCCAGACTGCCACAAGTCAGTGGCTAATCAGTTTGGCATTGGCATGTCAACTGTCGGTGCTGTGGTGCTTCATGTATGCCAGGCCAATTATCACTGTGGTTCACACACAGATGGTGGACATATATCAGGGATATTAACTAATAGCAGGCTTTAAGAGAATAGGCTTTGTGAACTATCATATAGTGATCAAAAAAAGGCCAGAAGGGACCACCAGATCATCTAGTCTGACCTCTTGTACATCACAGGCCACCAACACTACCCAGTACCCGCACACTAAACCCAACAACTGAAATTAGACCGAAGTATTACAGCCCACTGGAAACAAGATTGTTATGTACCACAGGCAGAGCATAGGAGGGACCAAGGTGCACCAGTGCTCGAGGCCCCTGCAAAGGCAGGAAAATGATTAAGTGAGACATACCCAGATAATCCTGGCAAGTTACCCGCACCCACACACTGCAGAGGAAGGCAAACCCCAAGGTCATTGTCAATCTGACTGTAAGGACCCAGAACTGTTAGAACATGGGTCTGCAGAGCCTGGGGTGGGCAAGATTCCCACAGTGCCATAAGAAGACCCTGCAGAGGCACAGCCAGGGAGCACTGTGGAGAATAGGTGCCATAGGAAGTACTGCCCACGAGATCCAGAGTGACCGTACACTGTGGCCCTCTGATTGGCCAAGTGCCCTTACTTAACCCCAGTGATTGCCCCAGGAAGATGTCTGGGCAACCACACAGATCTTGCTACTACGCTGGACTTCACCTTGTCTCCTGATCTCTGACTCCAACTTGACTTTGACACTGACTCCTGTCACATGATCCTTACCAGATACCACCTCTGATCTCCAGTCTGTACCAACAAATCCTTGCTACCAGACTAGCAATCTCGTGCCAGTTCCTTCAGTATTTTGGGATGGAAATTAGCCTGTCCCCTTGATTTGAGTGCATCAAGCTCTTTAAATTTTTCTTCCACCTTATATGTGGTAATTTCCATTTCTGGACACTCATTTCCATCAGCCGTACTACCTTTATGCACATGTTCCATATTATCATCCTTATTGAAAACTGAGGCAAAGTATTCATTTAGTTTTTGGGCCCTAACTAGATTAGCTTTACTCTCCTTCCCATCCGGTCTGCATAGTGGCCCAACCTCATTTTTCCTTGTTCACTTTTTATCTATATAACTTTAAAACCTCTTATTTATTTTAATTTCCTTGGCAAGTGCTAATTCAGCTTGACTTTTAGCATTTTTCACTTTATTCCTACATTTTATAACCCATTTTATAAACTCCATGATGTAGCTTTGTTTACTGATCAATCCCTTTGTCCATTCCCCATAGGCTGTCATCTACCACTCTTTATTTCTTGTGTGAGAAATAAAGTAGTGTTACACTGCAACCTTCCAGAAAGAGTATTTTGTATTTTAATCTAACTTCTCTGTTTGTATGCCATGAACGTCACATACAACAAGGGCAGTCTAGCTGACACAAACTAAAGAAAGTGCAACAAACCAAAGTGCAAAGAAAACAAAGCAAAAAATAAAACTTAAATGCAATGTCACTGCCAATTTTCAGTGTACTTGTTCTCCTTCCCCTGGGAATGCCCAGTGATGGAGTGCATTGGCTACATCTGCCCATATGCACTTCCATTCATGGATTGCATTGACAGGACCAGGACAGTGTCTGGGGTGGCAAATTCTGCTGACGATCATGCCAAGCAGCTGCTCAAACAGTTCTGCTGCTGGCAGTCCTGCTTCCTCGTCACGCAGTTATGCTCGAAGTAGTCCACTGCCATTGTTTTCTCCTTCTCTAGCATGGCCTGAGCTGCAGCCTGATGGTCCTGCTCCAGCATCTCCCTCTGGATTTCCAAGAGCAGGTCCAACCTGGTGGCTAAATCCTTCTGCATCTCCCTCAGAAGGCTGTGCCTGGTCCTCTCTCTTTTCTCCCAAAGGTTCTGGACCCTCTTTCTAACAGTTAGTGATTTCCTAGGTGGGTACCTTGCCTCCACAGAGATGGATGACCCTCAAAAGCAATGAAATGGCACATTATTTTTTTGTCTGGAGTGGAGGAATTTCTCTCCTTTAACTTTCTGTCACAGTAAGGCAAAGGTTGCAACCTTTAAATCCTTGGCACGCATGCTCCTCCATCTCTGCTCTAAAGTGGCTGCCTCCCAACGTTCCTCTCCACCAAGATATTGGTAAGTGCTTTATGTGTATTTAAATTTAAAAATTGGCTTTTGTGAGTTTGGGTGGGAGGGGCCAGGCCAGGCATCTTTTACTAGTGATGGTCTTAATATTATTTCATCATGTCGGGGCATTTGAAGGTGTGAACTTCCTGGAGAACGTGAGGGGAAAGGAGGGTAGTTGTTCCAGGTATCTGGTAGGAAACCATCCATCTATGCCATGGAGCTCTCTTTGTCACCTTGTGACTGATGAGCAGATTAATGACTGGAGGGGATTTATGAGCTACAAGGGAGAGCCTGTCAAGTTTGCTTTGCCTAGAAACCTGACAGACTGTTTGGAGTTCTGCTGCATGAGACATTCACCTGCATCATTACCCAGGAGTGGACTAACATTCAGGCCAGTATAAAAAATGAACTAGGATGCAGCAGCATAGAACCACCACCGATGTGGGTTTGCAACCTCTCCCTTCCACCTGCAGCAGCTGGAAACTGGGCCTGTGGTTCTGAGAGACTTTGCAAGGGTTCGCAGTGAACTTAATAGCTTGTCTTGCTCTGAAAATGCTTTCATGCTAGTGCCAGCATGAGAGAAAGCACATTGATATATGCTAGTCCAGCATGAAAATGGGCTATATGTTCAGGCTGGCGCTGAGCACAGGGTATAGCTCATGTAAAATGGGGCATGACCTCAGTGAGTTGCTGGACTGGGAGTTGGTTTTTGGTCTACCAGTACATGTTCTTGAGGGGTTTTATTTTCTCCCTGCACTGAGTGCCCATCCAGTGAATCCTCTCTTCTGCCAGCTTCTTGGAGATGGCCTTGTAGAACTGAAGATTTTGGGTCGATCTCCCCACATTATAGCTTTTACTGACCTCACACTAGAGGTCCACCATGACCTTGGTGTCAGCCTCTGGCCAGCTGGCAGCATGCTGGGAGGATGATGTGCCAGAAGTCCACTCTGTTCAAGAGCTGTGGAAACACAGTAGAAATGTAGAAATGCAGCTGATACAGAAGACCACATACAATGCGAGGTTTAAATGCCAAATGCCAGTGTGTGTAAACTGGTAGGTGACTTCTTGTGCAGAATAAGGGAATAAATAGAAGTCAAGAAAATATGGCCCAGGGAGAACTGTGGGAAGGTATTGGAGGACATAGCAGCATCCCAGTTGACTAGCCTGTGACACAGTGCAAAATGGGTGGGTTACCTGCCAGAGTGTAAGCTTCACTCTGGCTTTAAGCTATAGGCCCAGACTGGCCAACTAGCCTGGCTGTAGATGGGCTTATAGCCACCAGATGTGGGTCACAGATTGTGTGTGTAGATGGGACAACACCGGGTAAGAGCCTGGGTTAACTATGTAGTGAAAACATACATCTCACTCTCAGGGTATCACTCACCTTTTTTGTTCAAAACATCCACTGAATGTGGGCCTTGGAGTCTCCTGACACTTAAGCCTAATGTGTTCCTGGTGTGAACCTACAGAATAAGCAAATCTCCCCAAGTTACACTTGCTCCAGTTTCCAAATGTGTAGACATGTAGTCACACGTAGAGCATATTTAGGCTTGGCAGAATTCTATTTTTACTTTTTAATAATTTTTGACAGAGAATGGTGGCAGTCAGAGGTTTGGGGACATCCAGAGCATGGGGTTGCATCCCTGACCATCTTGGCTAATAGCCATTGATGGACCTATCCTCCATGAATTTATCTAGATTCAATTTTACTTTTGGCCTTCACACCATCCCCTGGCAATAAGTTCCACTAGTTGACTGTGAGTTGTGTCAAGAAGTAACCCCTGATGTTTTTTTTAAACCTGCTGCCTATTAAGTTCATTGGGTGACCCTGGATTCTTGTGTTACGTGAAAGTAATAACACTTTCTTATTCATTGTTGTTTACAGTGTTGTTGTAGCCCTGTTGATCCCAGGATATGAGAGAGACAAGGTGGGTGAGATAATGTCTTTTATTGGGTCCATAAAAGTTATTACCTCACCCACCTTGTATCTCTAACTTTCTTATTTACTTTCTCCACACCATTCATGATTTTATGGATGCCTATCATATCTTCCCCACCTCCCTTAGTCATCTCTTTTCTAAGCTGAACATTCTCAGTCTTTTTAGTTTGTCCTTGTATGGAAGCTGTTCCATAACCCTAATAATTTTTATTGCCCTATCTTTTTTGAGATGGGGTGACAAGAACTAAATGCAGTATTTCAAAGTGTGGGTGTACAATGGATTTATATAGTGGTTTTATGATATTTTCAGTCTTATCTATCCCTTTCCTAATGGTTCCTAACATTCTGTTAGCTTTTTTGACTGCTGCTGCACATTGAGTAGATGTATTCAGAGAACTATTCACAATACTCCAAGATCTCTTTCTTGAGTGGTAACAGCTAATTTACACCCTATTGTTTATATGTATAGTTGGGATTATTTTTTCCAATGTGCATTATTTGGCACTTATCAACATGGAATTTCATCTGCCATTTTGTTGCCCACTCACCCAGTTTAGTGAGATCCCTTTGTAACTCTTTGCAGTCAGCTTGAGTAATTTTGCGTTGTCTGCAAACTTTGCCACCTCACTGTTTTTCCCCTTTTTCCATATCTTTCATGAATATGGTGAACAGCATAGGTCCCAGTACAAATCCTTGCTATTCAACTCTCTCCACTGTGAATGCTGAACATGTATTCCAATGCTTTTTTCCCTATCTTTTAACCAGTTACTGATCCATACAAGTACCTTCCCTCTTATCCCATGACCCCTCACTTTGCTTAAGAGGCTTTCATAAGGGACCCTGTCAAAGGCTTTCTGAAAGTCCAAGTACACTATATCCACTGGATCACCCTTGTCCACTTGCTTGTTGACACCCTCAAATAATTCTAATAAATAGGTGAGGTATGATTTCCCTTTACAAAAGCCATATTGACTCTTCCCCAATATATCATGTTCATCTTTGGCTGATATTTCTGTTCTTAACTATAGTTTCAACCAATTTGGCTGATACCGAAGTTAGGCTTACTGGCCTGTAATTGCCAGGATCGCCTCTGGAGTCTTTTTAAAAAAATCAGCATTACATTAACCATCCTCTAGTTATCTGGTACAGAGGCTTATTTAAGCAATAGGTTAATAGCTCTTCAACTTTATATCTGAGTTCCTTCACAACTCTTGGGTGAATACCATCCGGTCCTGGTGACTTATTTTTTAATTTATCAACTTGTTCTAAAACTTTCTGTAGTGACACCTGAACCTGAGAGAGTTCCGCAGATTTGTCACCTAAAAAGAATGGCTCAGGTATGGGAATCTCCCTCACATCCTGCAGTTAAGACAGATGCAAAGAATTAATTTAGTTTCTTCTAATGGCCTTCTCTTCCTTGAGTGCTCATTTAGCATCTTGATAGTTCAGTGGCCCCACTGATTGTTTGGCAGGCTTCCTGCTTCTGATGTACTTTTAAAAAATTGCTGTTAGTTTTTGTGTCTTTTACTAATTGGTCTTCAAATTCTTTTTGGCCTGCACGAGTATACTTTTACACTTGACTTGCCAGAGTTTATGTTCCTTTCTATTTTCCTCAGTAGGACTTGACTTCCAATTTTTAAAGGAGGTTTTTTTTTCTTTTTTTCCACCTTTAACCCCCTCTTTTGCTTTGTTTAGCTATGGTGACTTTTTTTGGTGCTCTTATTTATTTTTTAAATTTGGGGTATACATTTAGTTTGAGACTCTATTATGGTGTTTTTAAATAGTTTCCATGCAGCTTCCAGGCATTTCCTTCTTGTGATTGTTCCTTTACATTTCCATTCAACCAGCTTCCTCATTTTTTTAGTTTCCCTTTTTAAAGTCAAAAGCTATTGTGGTGGATTTCTTTTGTATTTCACCTCCTACATGGAAGTTAAATTAAATTACCTTGTGGCCACTATGTCTGAGCCATTTAGCTATATTCACTTCTTGGATCAGAACCTGTGTCCCACTTAGGACTAAATCAAGAATTGCCTCTTCGCTTGTGCAGGGCCGGCTCTAACTTTTTTGCCGCCCCAGGCAAAAAAGAAGAGTGCCGCCCCGCCGTAACACCCCCCCCCCCGAGCGCCGCACCGCGACACTCCCCCCCCCCCCCCAGTGCCGGGCCGCCGAACCCCCCCCCCCGAGCGCCGCACCGCGCCGCCCAAACCCCCGGAGCGCCGGGCCGCTCAAACCCCCGCCCCCCCACACCCTCCAAGCGCCGGGCCGGGCCGCCGAATCCCCCCCCAGCGCCATGCCGGGCCGGCCAAACCCCCGACCTCAGCCCGAGCACCTCACCGGGCCGCCCAAACCCCCGGAGCACTGCGCCGGGCCGCCCAAACCCCCGGCTCCCCCCAGCACCGCGCCGCCGAAACACCCCCCGCGCTGCCCGGCCGAAAAAAAACAAAAAACAAAAAGAAAACCGAGCGCCGCCCCGCCAAACAACAACAACAACAAAAAAAACCACCGCGAGCGCCCCCCGCCACCCCAACATTGACCGCCCCTTCTAAGGTGCCGCCCCAAGCACGTGCTTGGTTGGCTGGTGCCTGGAGCCGGCCCTGCCCTTGTGGTTCTAGGAGTAGATGCTCCCAGAAGCAGTCATTAGTCGTGTTTAGAAATTTTATCTCTGTCTCCCATCCTGAGGTGACATGTACCCAATCAATATGAGGATAGTTGAAATCCCACATTATTATTGGGTTTTCTGTTTTTGTAGCCCCTCTAATCTTCCTGAGGATTTCACAATCACCATCACCATCCTGGTCAGGCGGTCAGTAGTATACTCTGCTACACTCTTATTATTCATAGATTCTAGGACTGGAAGGGACATCGAGAGGTCATCGAGTCGAGTCCCCTGCCCTCATGGCAGGACCAAATACTGTCTAGACCATCCCTGATAGACATTTTATCTACCTACTCTTAAATATCTCCAGAGATGGAGATTCCACAACCTCCCTCGGCAATTTATTCCAGTGTTTAACCACCCTGACGGCTAGGAACTTTTTCCTAATGTCCAACCTAAACCTCCCTTGCTGCAGTTTAAGCCCATTGCTTCTTGTTCTATCCTTAGAGACTAAGGTGAACAAGTTTTCTCCCTCCTTCTTAGGACACCCTTTTAGATACCTGAAAACTGCTATCATGTCCCCTCTCAGTCTTCTCTTTTTCAAACTAAACAAACCCAATTCTTTCAGCCTTCCTTCATAGGTCATGTTCTCAGGACCTTTAATCATTCTTGTTGCTCTTCTCTGGACCCTTTCCAATTTCTCCACATCTTTCTTGAAATGCGGTGCCCAGAACTGGACACAATACTCCAGTTGAGGCCTAACCAGCGCAGAGTAGAGTGGAAGAATGACTTCTCGTGTCTTGCTCGCAACACACCTGTTAATACATCTCAGAATCATGTTTGCTTTTTTTGCAACAGCATCACACTGTTGACTCATATTTAGCTTGTGGTCCACTATAACCCCTAGATCCCTTTCTGCCATACTCCTTAATAGACAGTCTCTTCCCATTCTGTATGTGTGAAACTGATTTTTCCTTCCTAAGTGGAGCACTTTGCATTTGTCTTTATTAAACTTCATCCTGTTTACCTCAGACCATTTCTCCAATTTGTCCAGATCATTTTGAATTATGACCCTATCCTCCAAAGCAGTTGCAATCCCTCCCAGTTTGGTATCATCTGCAAACTTAATAAGCGTACTTTCTATGCCAATATCTAAGTCGTTAATGAAGATATTGAACAGAGCCGGTCCCAAAACAGATCCCTGCAGAACCCCACTTGTTATGCCTTTCCAGCAGGATTGGGAACCATTAATAACAACTCTCTGAGTACGGTTATCCAGCCAGTTATGCACCCACCTTATAGTAGCTTCATCTAAATTGTATTTGCCTAGTTTATCGATAAGAATATCATGCGAGACCGTATCAAATGCCTTACTAAAGTCTAGGTATACCACATCCACAGCTTCTCCCTTATCCACAAGACTCGTTATCCTATCAAAGAAAGCTATCAGATTGGTTTGACACGATTTGTTCTTTACAAATCCATGCTGGCTATTTCCTATCACCTTACCACCTTCCAAGTGTTTGCAGATGATTTCCTTAATTACTTGCTCCATTATCTTCCCTGGCACAGAAGTTAAACTAACTGGTCTGTAGTTTCCTGGGTTGTTTTTATTTCCCTTTTTATAGATGGGCACTATATTTGCCCTTTTCCAGTCTTCTGGAATCTCTCCCGTCTCCCATGATTTTCCAAAGATAATAGCTAGAGGCTCAGATACTTCCTCTATTAGCTCCTTGAGTATTCTAGGATGCATTTCATCAGGCCCTGGTGACTTGCAGGCATCGAACTTTTCTAAGTGATTTTTAACTTGTTCTTTTTTTATTTTATCTGCTAAACCTACCCCCTTCCCATTAGCATTCACTATGTTAGGCATTCCTTCAGACTTCTCGGTGAAGACCGAAACAAAGTAGTCATTAAGCATCTCTGCCATTTCCAAGTTTCCTGTTACTGTTTCTCCCTCTTCTCTGAGCATTGGGCCTACCCTGTCTTTGGTCTTCCTCTTGCTTCTAATGTATTGATAAAAAGTCTTCTTGTTTCCCTTTATTCCTGTAGCTAGTTTGAGCTCATTTTGTGCCTTTGCCTTTCTAATCTTGCCCCTGCATTCCTGTGTTGTTTGCCTATATTCATCCTTTGTAATCTGTCCTAGTTTCCATTTTTTATATGAGTCCTTTTTATTTTTTAGATCATGCAAGATCTCGTGGTTAAGCCAAGGTGGTCTCTTGCCACATTTTCTATCTTTCCTAACCAGCGGAATAGCTTGCTTTTGGGCTCTTAATAGTGTCCCTTTAAAAAACTGCCAACTCTCCTCAGCTGTTTTTCCCCTCAGTCTTGATTCCCATGGGACCTTACCTATCAGCTCTCTGAGCTTACCAAAATCCGCCTTCCTGAAATCCATTGTCTCTATTTTGCTGTACTCCCTTCTACCCTTCCTTAGAATTGCAAACTCTATGATTTCATGATCACTTTCACCCAAGCTGCCTTCTACTTTCAAATTCTCAATGAGTTCCTCCCTATTTGTTACAGGTACAGCACGGGGTGGTCTTTTCCATTCACTTCTTGGGATAAGACCGCCCCCAACCCCACCTCGGAGGCGTCGGTCTGAAGGATGAATTGGCGATTAAAGTCCGGGCTATATAGAACCGGCTCCTGGCAGAGGCACTTCTGAAGTGTCCGGAAGGCAGCCTCACACTCTGGGGTCCATTGTACCTGCCGGGGGCGGTCTTTAGTCAGGAGCCCAGTTAGGGGCGCGGCTATGGATGCGAACTGGGGGACGAACTGTCGATAATATCCAACGAGGCCCAGGAACTGCCGAACGTGTCATTTGGTCGTCGGGGTGGGACAGTCCAGAAGAGCCTGGACCTTTCCCACGAGGGGTTTGACGCACCCGCCCCCAACCGTATAGCCGAGATAGGTGGTTTCTTTGTAGGCAATACGGCACTTTTTGGGGTTGGCGGTCAGACCCGCCTGTCGCAGGGACCTCAGGACCGCCGCGACCCGGGGCAGATGGTCTTCCCAGCGGCGACTATAGATGACCACGTCGTCGAGGTAGGCGGCCGCATAGTCATGATGGGACTGTAGGAGGTGGTCCATCAGTCGCTGGAAGGTGGCAGGGGCTCCATGGAGACCGAACGGCATCCGAGTGAACTGGTATAGCCCAGTCGGGGTGGCAAAGGCGGTTTTCTCCTTCGAGGTCTCTTCGAGGGGGATCTGCCAATAGCCCTTGCTGAGGTCGAGGGTGGTAATAAACTGGGCCTCCCCCAGGCGGCCCAGTAACTCGTCCACGCGGGGCATCGGGTAGGCGTCAAAGCGGGAGATGGCGTTTACCCTCCGGAAATCGATGCAGAAGCGGCGAGTGCCATCTGGCTTGGGCACCAGGACCACCGGGCTGCACCACTCGCTCTGGGATGGCTCAATGACGCCCAGAGCCAGCATGGCCCTTACCTCCTCCTCGACCTCGTCGCGCATCCGATACGGCAGGGGCCGGGTTGTCTCTCGGATCACTTTCCCGGGCTCGGTCTGGATCGAGTGCTTGACCAGAGTCGTGTAGCCTGGTACTGCCGTGAAGGTCTTTTTGAAGGCCTGCAGGAGACAGTTGGCCTGTTTATATTGTTCCTCGGTAAGCAATTTGCCTAGCAGGGGTGCCGGGGTGTCGTCGGCCGAGGGTACACGGGGTCCCAGTTCCGGCTCGGGCGGGTACGGGTTAATTAAGAGACCCTCCCGGTCATGCCACCGCTTCAGTAGGTTCACATGGTACCGTTGGGTCCCCTTGCGTTTATCCGGTTGCCGTACCTCGTAGGTGACAGGACCCACCTTGCGCACTACGTCGTAAGGCCCCTGCCAGTGGGCTAACAGTTTTGATTCACTGGCCGGTAGGAGGAGTAGGACTCGGTCCCCGGGTTGAAACTCCCGGACTTGGGTCCCCTGGTTATAAGTCCGCTCCTGTCGCTCCTGCCCCGTCCTCAAATTCTCGCGTGCCAGGGCCCCGGCCTGGGTAAGGTACTCCTGCAACTGGAGGACATATTTTAAGAGGCCCTGGGCGGGGGAGGCCGACTGTTCCCAGGTTTCTCGCATCAGATCCAAGAGGCCCCGTGGTCGGCGCCCATATAGCAATTCGAACGGGGAAAATTTCGTCGAGGTTTGCGGAACCTCTCGGACGGCTAACAGCAAGGGCGGAAGGAACTGGTCCCAGTGGCGGAGGTCCTCTGCTGGGAATTTCCGCAACATCCCCTTAAGAGTGCAGTTGAACCGCTCCACTAACCCGTCCGTCTGCGGGTGGTAAACTGAAGTGCGGAGTTGTTTGACGCCTAAGAGGGCACAGACCTGCCGTAACAGTCGGGAGGTAAAGTTCGTCCCCTGGTCGGTTAGGATCTTCCTAGGCAGCCCTACCCGTGCGAAGATCTTCACCAGCTCCCCTGCGATAGTCCGGGCGGTAATACTCCGCAGAGGGATGGCCTCCGGAAGTCGGGAGGCATAGTCCACCAGAACCAAAATGTATTGAAAACCCGCAGCGCTTTTCGGGAGCGGGCCCACGAGATCCATGGCGACCCGTTCGAAGGGCGTCTCCATCAAAGGCATGGGGATCAAGGGCGCCTTGGGTATCCCGGGCGGAGCGACCAACTGACAGTCTGGGCAGGAGGCGCAATACTTCTTCACCTCCTGGTAGACTCCCGGCCAGAAGAAGCGCGTCAGGATCCGGGCAAGGGTCTTCTCCTGCCCCACGTGCCCGGCGGCCGGCACATCATGGGCTAGTTTCATTACGGCCCGCCGGTGACACAGGGGCACCAACAGTTGGGTCTGTGGTTCCCGGGTGTGGGGGTCGCGGTCCACGCGGTAGAGCCGGTCTCGGCGCAGCTCGAAGTGGGGCCATTGGGTGGCTTGCTGCGGGTCCGTGATACTCCCGTCCACTGCTGCGAGCTGTTCGTAGAAGCGGCTGAGGGTCGGGTCTGCTCGCTGGTCCCGACAGAAGTCGGTGTCGAAGCGGGGTTGAAGGGCGGGCTCCGGCTGCTGCCCCGCCTCGTCCGTGCCGTCTACCTCGGTCGCCGTGATCTGCTCGGTGGTCTCGGGTGAGGACCCCAGCCGGTCGGCCTCCAGGGCCGGCGTGGGACGGAGGACTTCCTCGAAGGCTGGCCAGTCCCGACCCAGGATCACGGGGTACGCGAGGTGGGGAGCTACCCCGACCACCAGATTCCGGGTGACACCCGCGATAGTCAGGGAAACCCGGGCACTGGGGTAGGGTCGGACGTCCCCGTGAATACACTATAAATGGATCCACCCCAGGCGGGTATCGCTCTGCGGTACCAGCTCCTTACGGACCAACGTCTGGCCACAGCCAGAGGCGATCAGAGCCTGGGTAGTCCGCCCCCCAACGGCCGCCGGGACTGTCAGCTTGGGATTCAGGACTGGCCGGGCTCGATTGTGGCCCGCCCACACTTGTCCATAACTACAATCCATCTCTGGACAGTCTCGCTGGAGGTGCCCCATCTTCCCACAGCCGAAACAGGGACCGAGTTCAGGCCGCCTGCTCTGGGGGCCCACTCGGCTCGGGCTCCGGGGGGGGGCTCCGCCGAGCCCTTGGGGGCCCCTGGCCCGGGGCTGTTGGCCCTGTCCGAGGGGCCGATTCCGTGTGCCTGACCCGGAGCTCGCAGCGGGAGTTGGGTCGGGGTTCGGGGTGCCGTGGTTCGCTCGGGGGGTTCCCCTTCCTTTCGCCGCGGGCTGGTTCGGACCCGGCGTTGGGGCGTCGGAAGGTGGGACCCACTGCATTTTCGGCGGCGAGGAAATCCTCCATCAGCGACACCGCCATGGCCAGCGTCGCCGGCCGGTGGCGGAGCACCCAGGCCCGCCCTCGGGGGGGGGGGTAGAGTGTGAATGAACTGTTCTAGGATAACCTGTTCGGTCACTTCCTCCGCCGTCCGGGTGTCGGGTTGCAACCACCGCCGGCAGGCCTCTTTTAGGGTCTGGGCCACCAACCGCGGTCGGGCCCCGGGGGGGGTAAGCCTGGCTTCGGAACCGTTGTCGGAAGGTCTCGGGACTGACGTCGAGAGCGTCCAGTATCGCGGCCTTCACTCGGTCATAGTCCCGGGCTTCCTCTGCCGCCAATCCGCGGTAGGCCACCTGGGCCGCCCCGGTCAGATAGGGGGCTAAGAGGGTAGCCCACTGGTCCCTGGTCCACCCGGCGACGATGGCTACCTGCTCGAAGGTGACCAGGAAGGCCTCGGGGTCATCGTCCGGGCCCATCTTGGTCAGACGAAGGGGAGCAGCTAGACGCGGCATCCCCGCAGTCTCCCCCGCTAGCACCGCCGCGGGGCGAGGGAATGTAACCAGCAGCTGCTGCAGCTGGTTCCCCAACTGCTGCACCAACTGCTGCTGTTGCTCAAGCTGGGCCGTGTGCTGCTCCTGTTGTAGCTGGAGATGGGCGGCATCTCGCTGCTGCGCGAGTTGAGCGGCCTGCTGTTGCTGCTGCTGCTGCAATTGGGCCGTCTGCTGCCGCTCCTGACTTTCCGTAAGTAGCTGGAACAAACGCTCCATATCCATTCTGTACTGAAACGGGGAGGGGGGGGCAACGGCCACTCCCCTTCTAGCCCCTTCTCACAGGGGCAGGGGCTCGTTGTGCCCACATTCTCCACCACGTGTAGAAGGTTCGTGCCGGGGCTCGACCCTCCTGGGCAGGAGGGGAGCCACACCGACTCACTACTGGTGCACCAAACAACCAGTTAGTTCCGGACTCAGGCCCTCTGGTGCAGGGGCTGAGCAACCAACAGGTAGTTCGGGGCTCAGGTCCTCTGGTGCAGGGGCTGAGCAACCAACAGGTAGTTCGGGGCTCTGGTCCTCTGGTGCAGGGGCTGAGCAACCAACAGTTAGTTCAGGGCTCAGGCCCTCTGGAGCAGGGGCTGAGCAAACAAGCAGCTGAGGAGCCCAGGCCCTCTGGTGCAGGGGCTGGGCAGACAAGCAGTTAAGGAGCCCAGGCCCTCTGGTGTAGGGGCTGGGCAGACCAGCAGTTCAGGGAGCTCAGGCCCTTTGATGCAGGGGCTGAGCAAACAATCAGGTAGGGAAGGCCCAGGCCCTGGATCAGGGCGGGGCACAAACAGTCACAGCTCAGGCCCTGGGATGCAGGGGCTGAGCAGACCAACAACCAGGAAGGCCCAGGCCCTGGACCAGGGCGGGGCACATACAGTCACAGCTCAGGCCCTTGGATGCAGGGGCTGAGCAGATACACAGTTAGGGAGCTCAGGCCCCCTTGTGCAGGGGCTGAGCAACACTCACTTGGGGGTAAGCCCTGGCTCCGACACCAGAGCGTTGGGTGAGGGGGAAGCCTGCCACCCGTGAGCAGGGGTGGCAGGGGGGAACGCAGGCCCACCCACTCCACTGCGTTCCAGCCCGGGGCCCTAGCAGCGGTTACTGCCGCTGCCGGTCAGTGGGGTATCCTGACCGAAACACACTGACATTGGCTCACATGCGTCTGCAGCCTGACCGGGGTCGGCTACCCCCGGGCTACTTCCAGGATCCCCCTCAGGGCCTACCTCGTCCGTGGCACCGGGCCCGGTCCAGTCCACCAGCATGGGCTCCTCTCGGCCGGGGCTTGGCAGCAGGTCCGGCAGCTCCGTGGGGAAATCCGGCCAATTGCACTCGGGCGGCTCCTCCGGGTAACAGCAGGGGCGGAGGGGTTCTGGTGCGGCCTCGCCTTCGGGTTGGGTGTGGGGGAGTTCCAAGGGCTCCTCCCAACGACGGGAGCGGACGGGCTCCGGCGGCTCCTCCTCGTAGTGGGCTCGGGGCAGCTCCGGCCAGCTAGGGCAACGGCCTCGGGCCTCAGAGGTATCCCGGCCGGGAGCTCCCGGCCGCACGTCTGCTCCCTGCGGTGGCCGGGCTCTGACTGAGCTCCGGCGGCCGGCCTTTATACTTCCTGTCCCGCCCCTTGACTTCCGGGGGGCGGGAACAGGCGGCGGTGGCTCCGCCCACTCGGGTGCCTGCAAGGGTGCTCCCTCTTCTGGGCAGGAGGGGAGCCACACCGACTCACTACACATATATAGTGCCACTCTCCCTCCATATGACCTATTCTGTCATTCCTATATATTTTGTACCCTGGTATTACCACGTCCCATTGAGTATCATCATTCCCCCAAGTTTCTCTGATGCCTATTATACCAATATCTTTATTTAATACCACCCATTCAAGCCCACTCATCTTAGTATTTAGACTTCTAGCATTTGTATACAAGCTCTTACAAAATTCATCAATATTTAGTTGACTGCCTTCATTTGATGTAATGTAATGGGACTCTCTTTCTCTTCAGTTCCTACCTGTACTTTATCAACTTCAATCCCCTTCTCTTTATTAGGATATAGAGAATCCCCCTAAACAAATCCTCCCTTAAGGGATGTCTGTGTCCGAACCATGTGCTCCTCTGCACCTGTCGGCTTTCCCCCAGTTCTGTCTGCCATGAGATATTGTGGGGGACAGAAACATACATCAACCCCCCACAAATATTTGCATTGTGGGGTGCTAGTCCTGCCTTCTGGTTCTGCCACCCCTAAATGCTGTAGTATAGGGGAAATATCTTGCTGACTCCCAGTGGAGTTCCTTTTCTGCACCACAACCTCTTATTCAGGAATAACATTCCCTTCTCCTTCACACAGATGCAACATAAATATTCTGTCAGAAGAGAACCATGCCAGCTTAGGCCCTTGATCTCAGCTTCTCATTATGCAATCCACCCTCTGATTCACTTGAGGATTTCCTTGATGCTAATTTGCACAATACTTCATTTTGTTAACTGAACACACAGCATAGCTCTTGCCATGAAACAGAAGCCAGATACTTTAAACAAGATGAATGGGGAAAGAAGTTTTATCTAAATAAAAATATTAACTCAGGCAAAGCTAGGAGTAGATTACAAATGTGGGCTAGCTCACTACTCTAGAAGATAGACTTACAGTTAGAACACAAGACTGGGAGCCCTTGATTCTATGCCTGCCCCAGCAACAGACTTTGACTTTGGACAAGTCATGAAGGCTCACATTTGTAATTGGCCACTAATTTTGTGTGCCTCAGTCTTTGGATACCCATCTTCAGACACCTAGATCCTGATTGTCAGAGCCCAAAAAATCCAGCTTTGCTGGACAGGGAAGGGGAAGTTTATCTCAACCTGAGTAGCCTTCATGGAAAAAGACTTGCGAGCAGGTTTTAAACCAGGGGAATGCCAGCAGAAGTGTTCCTGCTGGTTGCACGTGCTGCAGTATCACACAGGTGGTCTTTCAGGCAACCAGGGCACACATAATATGGGTCAACACCAACACTATAAACTCTACTTGGAAACTTTTTAGAAGCCATTATATGAGACACATGCCATCTCTGTGAGAAACTCCACTTAATTAGCAGGGAGCCACATTCTTCACCTGCTTATATTTCTGACTAACCTTGAAAATGGATTACAGTAGTCTAATGTGCAAGTGTTACAGTTGCCATCGTAGTTCTGGGAGTCAGAAAGTTAGGGCCCCATCTCTAGATATAAGGATGTCAGGGGTGGTAAGTTATGTAGTATTACTCCTGAAGGCAAAAGAACTATGTGCACCTTGTGTAAGGAAAGGAGACCTGAGAGGGGAATGTTTTTCATTATAGCTAGTTGTGTCCCAACATAAATTAGTTTGGGAATGTTTATTAGGGCTCTTTCTAAAATGTTTCTCCTTCCTAAATACTATGGCTGGAATAAGAAAATCTAGAAATTATGACAAATTAACATAACATAAGAACATAAGAACGGCCATACTGGGTCAGACCAAAGATCCATCTAGCCCAGTATCCTGTCTACCAACAGTGGCCAATGCCAGGTGCCCCAGAGGGAGTGAACCTAACAGGTAATGATCAAGTGATCTCTCTCCTGCCATCCATCTCCACCCTCTGACAAACAGAGTCTAGGGACACACATAATATAGGTCAACACCAACACTATAAACTATATTATTGCCTATAAATTATAGGCAATAATAATTATACTTTGCGCTCACATACAATAAACTGCTGCTATTACTGTTAGCTTATGGGAAATAAAAAAGTGCTTAATTGGATTTATAATTCTGAGTGCTCTCATAAATTATTTTAAGTGAATTTAGTGGTGGTTTGACAGGACTGGGAACTAAAAAAACTCTCTTTATAGAACAAATGCTTCACAGCTCAGACAGTGGCAGTTCAAACTACTACACACTGCGCGGCCAACATTCTACAAGACTAAGCTTAAAGAAGCAAACCTGTGTCTGAGGAGGGTAGTTCAGCCTCCATACCCATTCAGTCTTTGACTGCCAATTAATGATGATTGCAATGATATTTTTGTGATATGGAAACCTGGGACTGGATTAGACTAAGATCAACACCTGTCACATTCATGTGTTGGAACTTGTGAGCTATGACAAAAGACTTTTTATCCCATTCCCCTGCCCACCCACTCCATTCTCAGAGTTCCCTCTTCAGAAGCGGGACTGGCTGGATTAAGTTCTGAACTGTATACATCTGCAAAACAAAATTATATAGTGATTGGGGGGGGGACCCATACAGTTTACAAAAATTAATGTATTCAATTATTATAAGATTAACATTTCTGTGCCACCATTGCTTTGGATACAATGGATTTCTGATCCAGAAGGGTCTGAAGCAAATTACCATGTTGTACTGGACTAAGTGCTGTAATGGCAAATAATGGACTGAGCTATTTGTCTACTTATAATTTATCTCTCTCTTCTGTTATGTACACATCATATTAATGTGCAACTTACCACACATCCCTGCCCTGATACATAAAATAAGATGTTGTGCAGGACATATGACTAGGATGCTAATTACAGCCCCTATACAGAACTCTGCTGCCAATTTCCACTTCACTAGCACAAAAGGAGTCGTATGTGACTACGCTGGTGTACCTCACTTCAGCAGCATATTAATGCACAAAGTGTAACATATGTGCACTGAACAGAGCTGTCCATGTGTTAATGATTCTGCTGGGGTCTGTCATGGCTCAGACACTACAATCTCTTTTGATTTTGTACAGGGGATGATGGCTCTCTAGATGGCAAACATGTTCCTTGGTAGGCTTTTAAACAGCCGGAGGCTTGTCATCCGTTTTGAAGACTGCAAAGATATGACATTAATCAATTTTCACCAAATCTCTGTTTCATGTCTGAGCATGAAAGTCTTACTCCTCCTAGTCGCTGTTCTAATTGAATGCAGCAAATCTACAGCCCTAGTATCACTAGCCCTTCATCTCCTTTCCCAAAGCTTCAGATTACTCCGTGGTTGAAAATATTAAATTCAGAGGGTCAAATATTTTCTCACCTACTCCAGATTTATACCAGAGACAACAGAGTAAGTTACGCAACAGAGTCAGTTTAGATTTGCATCATATAAGGGACAGCAGAATTTGGCCCAGAATACCTAAATACAGGATGCATTCTTGCTTTCTCTATTGAAACCCCATTGTAGCAAAACATTAATATGCCTCTATACTTTTGCATTAGAAATTGGTCCCTATAAAGTCCAAAACCATCCAAGTGGGTCAATTTGCCATATAGTAAATGATGCTAAGTGGGAGTAATGCAGGTAAAGCGTTATACATTTGCACCCTCATAGTCTCACACTTTTATAAAGATCCCCTATGAGCAACTGTTGGCTAACAAATGTAGAAGCTGAATTAGATTTAGTATATTGATGATTATACTTCAGTTATAAGCTGTTCCTTAAGAAAAGTGTTTAACCAGTTTGTAACTTTATGTGAACATTTTTACTTGATCTAAGTGATGTATTTGAACAGCTCCAAGTAGGCAAAGTGTGAGACTTGGTAAAGAAGGTGTTAGTCTCAATGAATGTAAATTTGTGTCACTGCACCAATACGGCTACCAAAGAAATGGTCCCTAAGCAGGAAAATCCTATGTTATATTTGTGTGGGATGACCCAAGAGTCTCTTAATGCCAGTTGGGTTACAGAAATGTCCTGATTCTGGTATGCACATTCTGGTTCACCAAAGAATGTCATGTGTGGTCTTAAATGAAAGCCGGGGTCACCCTGGTCACTAATCTCATGAAATGTATGTACCGATACTGTCTAAGGAATTGGGTATATACTGAAATTATGTCCTTAGGTCTGTGTCAAGGTATGAGTCACCAGCAGAGGTGAATAAATAGGTTTTCTGTCAGAGAAGTGATGTTTATTCACCTCTCTCTCTGTCAAATGTAAATTAAGCATTGTAAGCTAACACAATGGATGCCTATTTTACACATGATGTTATCAAAGAGATGTGAAGTCAACAGGGAAGCAGCACACAGGAGAAACAAGCCACAGGTGGTTACCCAGTCTCTGAGTAAAGACAATGAATGTTGGGGAGTATAACTAGAAGGCAAAGAAGATATCCTTTTATATTGCATCTAGGAAACTAGTGGGCACTGTGTTTACATTCATGAGGTTGGGATAAATATCTTTAGGCAAGAGGTTAACTGCTTGTTACATTTAGTCTCTAGAAAGCATGTTATGATTTTGTTTTATATGTAAAAGTTTGTTTCCGGTGCCCTTACTCACTATCACTTGAATCATTGTAATAAACTTAGCCTTGATTTCACTATATATAAATATATCTCAGTGCTGTGATATTAAGCAAGGTGCTGATCCTGAGTTGAATCATACAAGCTGGCATGTACACTGTTCCCCTGAGGACAGCAGACCTGGTATTTCTGTGACCGTTCAGGGGAGAAGGGGCTGGACACTACAGGAGAATGCGTCAAAGGGGCTTGGGGACTGGGGTGCACTTATTGTTAATGTGCAAGGCAAAGTCAGGGCTGCCATAGCCCAGAGGAGGGTGTTTGGATAACTCTCAGGCTGGTGGTGTCAGGGAGCTGACACCCGGTGAAGCACAAAAAAAGTCTCCCTCACGTTAGAGGCAGGGGGGTAACAACATGACTCACAGTCCAGAGTACCTCAAGAACCATCACATGTAGGTGTGAAACAGGGATAAGATATAGTGTCAATTAAAACAGGATTAGGAGTACATTGTCCTTTAACTTAGCTTGGCGAGAGAAGCAAATTTAATTTCAGATGTGCCCCGTGGGCAGAATGTCAATGGACTGCACTAACTGAATTAATCTAGTGGGCTACTATTCTCTTCTCCTTCAAATTCCTCCTTGGAACTCACTTCTGCTATGATGCCTATCTTAAGTCACCCAACCAATGCTAGTTAGGTTGTGCAATAGTCTGAGATAGCTCATTTTGTTGTACATAATTTAAAAACTTGATACTAATTTGTAGCCAACAAATAGTGCAATAAATTAACCTATGTAACCACTGGTTTTATTTTCATTACCTTTATCCTCTTTCCTGCTTTCCCTCCTAGTGGTCATTGCACTCCCTTGTTCCCTTCTGTAGTTTTTTGGATAGGAAACGTGTCTTCTTATGTGTTTGTATGGCAGCTAGTACAATGGAGCCACCAAACTAGATTTGGGCCTTTTTGGCACTACTCTGATACAAATAATAATAATTCCATAAACAATGTAACTTATGAGCCTCAGTGGAGCCCCACCTTTTAATCATAATAAAACATTTTTTGAATTCATTTTCATCTTCATCTCCTCCCTGAAATAAACTTCTGTGGCATTAGCGGTGTCATCATTCAGATTGGCAAGAACTATGTAAATTCGATAGCTCTGAAAATATCGACACAGACACCATGAAGAGATGAACTTCACAGTTCGTACTGAGAGGAAAGAGAGAAATAGCCATCGCTTTTATACGCTTGATTTCCCAGTTATCATAAATTACCTCCTGTTGTTCTACTACTGAGGACTGATGGCAGTATTCTTGTGCCATGCTGCTGACCAGGCTATTTGTGTGTGGGTAAAGCTCTCACTACTAACAGTCCATTCAAAACCCACAACAGGGGACCCAAAATGCCCCTCTTTCCTGCATTGCATGCAAACAAATGTGACAAATCATGAGACATCTCTTAGAACAGTTTATAAAGAAAATATGTGCTTTATTTAGATGACTAAAATGAAAATTAAACTGGATGATGTTGCCATCTAGTACCCACAGCAACTTTTTGGATAGCTTTTATTTTGTATGAGTTACTGCTGCACTCTTCTTAAATTTGTTTTTATTCCTCTCTCCGTGCCTCAGTTCCCCCATCTGTAAAATGGGGATAATGATACTGATCTCCTTTCTAAAGGACGTTAAGATATATACTATTGAAAAGCACTATATAAGAGTTAAGTATTATTATTTATTATTTATTAAAATTTAAAATGCACATTTTTAGAGGTCTAAATGCTCTGAAGCACTTGAACTTTCAGTAAAAACTATCCTTAGAAGTCAAGGTCTCATCTGCTCTGTGATATTATGTAAGAACATAAGAACTGCCATACTGGATCAAAGCAATGGTCCATCTAGCCCAGTAGCCTGTCTCCAACAGTGGACAGTATTGGAGCTTCAGGGAGAGTGTATAGAACAGGGCAGATGCAGTCATCCACCCCTGTCTTCATCTACCAGCTTCTGGAGGTTTAAGGTTGCCCCAGCACCATCCCTAGCCATTCTGGGGCCCCACGCAGCCCCCCCACCCTTGGGGGGTAGGGAGGAACCGCCCCCCAGCACTCACTGGTGGCACGGCTGGGCCTGGGTCACTGCACTTCCCACCGCTGGTAAGTGCAGGCCCGACCCTGCTGCAGTCCTCAGGGGAGTGGAGGTGGGGCTAGGGTGGAGCAGGGGCAGGAAGGAGCGGGGGCAGAGCAGGGGTGGGGGCTTTGGGGAAGGGGTGGAGTGGGGCGGGGCTGGGGCAGAGCAGGGGTAGAAAGAGGCGGGGCTGGGGTGGAGCAGGGGCGAGGACCATGGGGAAGAGGCGGAGCAGGGGCTGGAGCAGCACGCAGTTGCGTAGAGTACCAGGAAATTTGGTGCCCCACATTTCCTAGTGCCCTACGCAGCTGCATACTTTGCGTATGGGTAGGGACGGCTCTGGGTTGCCCCAAGCATGGTGCTGCTTTTCTGACCATCTTGCCTAATAGCCATGGATGGACCTATCCTCCATGAATTTATCTAGTTCTTTTTTGAATCCAGTTATACTGTTGGCCTTTACAACATCTCATGGCAATGAGATCCCCAAGTTAATTTATGTTGTGTGAAAAAGTACTTTTCTTGTTTATGTTAAACCTGCTGCTTATTAAGTTTTTGTATTGTGGGAAAAGGTAAATAACACATCTCTATTCACCTTTTTTCCATACCATTCATGATTTTATAGTTCTCTATCATATCCCCTCCTTAGTTGTCTCTTTCCTAAGCTCGAACAGCCCTTATCTTTTTAGTCTCGCCTCATACAGAAGCGGTTCCATACCCTGGATCATCTTGGTTGCCCGTCTCTGAACCTTTTCGAGTTCCACTATATCCTTTTTGAGGTGGGGTGACCAGAACTGTACCCAGTATTCAAGGTGTGGATGGACCATGGATTTATATAGTGCAGTGATACTCAGACTGAGGCTCCCAAGGTTCTATAATATGTCTCCTGTGGCTCTTTGCAGCACATGATATTAAGACACGGTGAGATTTAATTATTAACCAATCTAAGTTATTAACCAATCAGGATGCTTTTATTATGTTATTAACCAAATGTAGTTGATCAAATATTAATACTTAGTCAGCCATTTTCCTGTGGGAATAATGGTTAGGTGGTCTGTAGTATATTCCTACTGCTATACTCTTAATTACTCAGTCATGGAATTTCTATACATAGGGATTCTATGGTACAGTTTGTTTCATTTAAGATTTTTGCCTTATTTGACTCTGTTTTCTTTAACAGAGAATGCCACTCCCCTCCTACCCAGCATGACCTACTCTGTCATTCCTATATATTTTATATCCTGGTGTCCCATAGAATATCCTCATTCCTCTAAGTTTCTCTGATGCCTACTATTTCAATATCCTCATTTAAGGCCAGGCACTCCTGTCATAACTATAAAGGGAAGGGTAACAGCTCTCCTGTATACAGTACTATAAAATCCCTCCTGGCCAGAGACTCCAAAATCCTTTTACCTGTAAAGGGTAAAGAAGCTCGGGTAACCTGACTGACACCTGACCCAAAGGACCAATAAGGGGACAAGATACTTTCAAATCTTGGGGGGGGGGGGAAAGGCTGTTGTTTGTGCTCTTTGTTTAAGGGGTTGTTCGCTCTTGGGACTGAGAGGGACCAGACATCAATCCAGGTTCTCCCCATCTTTCTAAACAAGTCTCTCATATTTCAAACTTGTAAGTAAAAAAGCCAGGCAGGGCGTCTTAGTTTTACTTTGTTTTCTCAACTTGTAAATGTACCTTTTACTAGAGTGTTTATCTTTGTTTGCTGTACTTTGAACCTAAGACTAGAGGGGGGTCCTCTGAGCTCTTTAAGTTTGATTACCCTGTAAAGTTATTTTCCATACTGATTTTACAGAGATGATTTTTACCTTTTTCTTTAATTAAAAGCCTTCTTTTTAAGAACCTGATTGATTTTTCCTTGTTTTTAGATCCAAGGGAGTTGGATCTGTATTCACCAGGAGTTGGTGAAAGGAAGGAGGGGGGAAGGGTCAATTTCTCCTTGTTTTAAGTTCCAAGGGGTTTGGATCTGTATTCACCAGGAGTTGGTGGGAGAAAGGAGGGGATGGTTAATTTCTCCTTGTCTTAAGATCCAAGGGGTTTGGATCTGTAATCACCAGGGAATTGGTGAAAGGTTTCTCAAAGCTTCCCAGGGAAGGGAATTAGCTTGTGGGAATGGTGGCAGCAGACCAGATCTAAGCTGGTAGTTAAGCTTAGAAGTCTTCATGCAGGCCCCCACACTTGTACCCTAAAGTTCAAAGTGGGGATACAGCCTTGACAACTCCAATTCACCTGTCTTAGTATTTAGACTTCTAACATTTGTATATAAACACTTGTGCAGTTTGTCAATATTCAGTTGCTTGCCTTCATGTGTAAGATTTCAGTGAGACTCTGACATTTAACTGCTCCTCACTAGCCCCTATCAATATTTTATCAACTTCTTTACTATTCTCTTTACTAGGATATAGAGTTCACCTTTAATAAATTCATCCCTAACCTAAATTCCTCCTCCCTATACCATCATCTCATCCACAAGTTGAGACTTTGCAGTTCTGCCGGTTTTTCTGACCCTGTGCATAGAAAAGGAAGCATTTCAGAAAATGCTACCATGGAGATCCTGGACTCCTAATCTCTTACCTAGCAGTCTAAATCTGCCTCCAGGACCTCTCTCCTACATTTCCCTATGTCGTTGGTACCTCTGTGTACCACAGCCATCTGCTCCTCCCCAATACTACCTATAAAGCTAGCTATACATCTCGTGAGATCCGCTACATTTGCATTGTATAGTCACTTCACAATGTAGTTCTCCTGGTCATCACAAGCCCAACTATCTATGTTTGTAATAAGTGAATCCCCCACTACTATTGCCTGTCACTTTCTAATAACTGTACGTGTCACTTTTTATGAGCGTCGGGGTTTCTTCTGATGTTCTGGGATAAAATTTCCCTTCCATTGAATGTTGTGCCATATGCTATGCTCTAGATGGCTGCCGCTCTCCCCAGCTTCAGCAGCTGCATTTTAGTAGTGCCCAATGTATTTAGTTTCGGAAGGGCTTCTGTCTCCTTGATGAGGAAAAGTACCATATGAATGTAAAATGCTACTGTAGTTTGTAGATTTTTTTTTTCTCCTTCAATGTTACATTCCAAAGCTCATTCAAGTTAATGGGTGTCTGTTCATTAACTTCAGTGGGCTTTGGATCAGGCCCTGAATAAACATTTCAGGAAAAATGTGGACAAACTGGAGAAAGTCCAGAGAAGAGCAACAAAAATGATTAAAGGTCTAGAAAACATGACCTATGAGGGAAGAGTGAAAAAACTGGGTTTGTTTAGTCTGGAGAAGAGAAGACTAAGGGGGACATGATAACAGTTTTCAAGTACATAAAAGGTTGTGACAAGGAGGAGGGTGAAAAATTGTTCTCCTTAACCTCTGAGGGTTAAGGACAAGGACAAGAAGCGATGGGCTTAAATTGCAGCAAGGACAGGTTAGGCTGGACATTAGGAGAAACTTCCTGTCAGAGTGGTTAAGCACTGGAATAAATTGCCTAGGGAGGTTGTGGAATCTCCATCATTGGGGATTTCTAAGAGAAGGTTAGACAAACACCTGTCAGGGATGATCTAGATAATACTTAGTCCTGCCATGAGTGCAGGGGACTGGACTTAATGACTTCTCAAGTTCCCTTCCAGTCCTATGATTCTATGATTGTATGATTTCTAGAAGGAGAAATTAACTAACAAATCCCAAAGTGCACTATTGCACTGAATACTCACACAGTCCAGACTTTCAACAACCAATCAGATAATTCCTTTTATAAGGTCGCTAATGAAATGTTTTCTGAACTCTAAGGAAAAGTGCAGCTTTTGAATTGGTGGTTGATGTTATATCACCTTCCAACTGCTATGTCTAGTGAAATAATGTACATATAGTATTAAATGCAAGTTATCTGAAAGAAACTGCACTGTGTAGTTATTAAATTTTAAGATGTTAAACTTATGAGGTCTCTTAATAAAACACAAGCTGGAGCTGGTAGAGTATTCATGATCAATAATTATTACTTTCGCTCTATTTTGGTTAGCAAATCATTCAGCACCCTGTCCCAATTTTCTAAAAAGATATTTATTATTTGTAAGCATACGCCAGCTTGTTTAAATGAATAATTATCATTGTTTGTTTGCAGACTGCTTGCTTTGAATATTCACTATTAGTTATTTGTGACATGTGCTTTGTCAACTATTCCATATGATATTTTCTGCTCCCTGAGTGGAGTGAAACATTTTAACCAGGAATACAGCAAACTGCAAATACTAAAATATAAATTACATACTTCCCTGATAAATCTTTAGATAAATAATCATTCACGCTGAAAGTCTTGAACCATTTTAGATTTGGGTACATTTTCATGACCACTCACCACTTGTGAATAATGAATAATCTGAGCTCACTAATTGTTTTGAAATGAACTGGGCTCTTGTATTCATGGATCAGTTTTCTTAGTATTTGCCCAGCTCTGATAGCAGGCCAATGACATCTTAACTATATAAAAAAAATAACCTCACAGACTGGTAATGTCTACATAAAAAGTTAATTTCCAATTCTTTTAATGACATTCTGAAGAGCTTTATTACCCTGTGGAGTAGGCTCCCATGAAAAGAAACTCCATTAGCTCTTTGGGGCATAATATGCAATTCTTATATCATTTAACTTCACTGAAAGAAAATTGAATTGTAGATGTGTTACATCCAGTTACAAGTCTGTCTATAATGTCTTTCCAGTGACACAATACTAATATTTATAGTATCTTAATTAAATCATTGCAGTTCTCAAATCGATTTCAAATGATACCCAATGCAAGACATTGCTGCTGGAAAAAAGCTTTATTTATGGATATGTTTTGTATATTAGACCAAAGGTTTTATGATATTCTCAGCATTCTGGGCTCAGTATTGGTGACAAGGGCAAAAAAACAAAACTACATCCCTTCAGGCCCTAAAGAAGTGGTTCCCAAACTGTGGGTCACGACCCCAAATGGGCTTGCATCATCAGCAGATTGGGCGGTGATCCCTAGTGTATGGAGGATGCCATTTTGCTTTTCAAAATGTCATCATCCATGCTGTCTGGGGTCTCAGCAGGAAATACTTCATTAAAAGGGGGTTGTGCCAGCAAAAAGTTTGGGAAGTCCTGCCCTAGAAGAATTAAAATGTCTTCTGATTAACTTTTGAGAACATATATATTTGAGAATATATTGATAGGGATGGGCAAACTGCTCCAGAAAAAAATGAGAACCAACCTGAACCTTTGCCCAAGCCATGAACCAAAGCTTTGGTGGAATACACCTCTACCCCATATAACGCGACCCGATATGACACTAATTCGGATATAACGTGGTAAAGCAACGCTCCAGGGG
Source organism: Emys orbicularis (assembly GCF_028017835.1). Classification (NCBI taxonomy): domain Eukaryota; kingdom Metazoa; phylum Chordata; order Testudines; family Emydidae; genus Emys; species Emys orbicularis. Next base: position 118,538,099 of record NC_088685.1, on the reverse strand, counting down.
AGCGGGGCTGCGTGCTTCGGCGGATCAAAGCAAGTTTGATATAACGCAGTTTCACCTATAATGCGGTAAGATTTTTTGGCTCCCGAGGACAGCGTTATATCGGGGTAGAGGTGTATTTGTTTTGTCTTTGGCACTGAAAGTGGAAATGCCAAAATACCATGAGTTGGTGCTTCCAGCCCAGTTCATGAGAATTTCGTACCAATTTTGCAGTCACCAGAAGATCTGATAAGCGTACCATCTTAGAGTGTTCGGCTGTGAAGCCAGACATTCAGCAAGATAAACAAATTTATTAGAGCATAAGCTTTCGTGGGCTACAACCCACTTCTTTGGATGCATATAGAGTGAAACATATATTGAGGAGATATATATACACACATACAGAGAGCATGAACAGGTGGGAGTTGTCTTACCAACTCTGAGAGGCCAATTAAGTAAGAGAAAAAAAACTTTTGAAGTGATAATCAAGATAGCTCAGTACAGACAGTTTGATAAGAAGCAAGTGTGAAAATACTTACAACGGGAGATAGATTCAATGTTTGTAATGGCTCAGCCATTCCCAGTCTTTATTTAATCCTGAGTTGATTGTGTCTAGTTTGCATATCAATTCCAGCTCAGCAGTCTCTCGTTGGAGTCTGTTTTTGAAGTTTTTCTGTTTTAAGATAGCCACCCGCAGGTCTGTCATAGAATGGCCAGACAGGTTAAAGTGTTCTCCCACTGGTTTTTGAGTATTATGATTCCTGATGTCAGATTTGTGTCCATTAATTCTTTTGTGTAGAGACTGTCCGGTTTGGCCAATGTACATGGCAGAGGGGCATTGCTGGCACATGATGGCATATATCACATTGGTAGATGTGCAGGTGACCGAGCCCCTGATGGTATGGCTGATGTGATTAGGCCCTATGATGATGTCACCTGAATAGATATGTGGACAGAGTTGGCATCGGGCTTTGTTACAAGGATAGGTTCCTGGGTCAGTGTTTTTGTTCAGTGATGTGTGGTTGCTGGTGAGTATTTGCTTTAGGTTGGGGGGTTGTCTGTAAGCGAGGACAGGTCTGTCTCCCAAGATCTGTGAGAGTAAAGGATCATCTTTCAGGATAGGTTGTAGATCTCTGATGATGCGCTGGAGAGGTTTTAGTTGGGGGCTGAAGGTGACAGCTAGTGGTGCTCTGTTATTTTCTTTGTTGGCCCTGTCTTGTAGGAGGTGACTTCTGGGTACTCGTCTGGCTCTGTCAATCTGTTTTTTCACTTCAGCAGGTGGGTATTGTAGTTTTAAGAATGCTTGATAGAGATCTTGTAGGTGCTTGTCTCTATCTGAGGGATTGGAGCAAATGCGGTTATATCTTAGAGCTTGGCTGTAGACAATGGATCGTGTGGTGTGTCCTGGATGGAAGCTGGAGGCATGTAGGTAAGTGTAGCGGTCAGTAGGTTTCCGGTATAGGGTGGTATTTATGTGACCATCGCTTATTAGCACAGTAGTGTCCAGGAAATGGACCGCTTGTGTGGATTGATCTAGGCTGTGGTCCATTTCCTGGACACTACTGTGCTAATAAGCGATGGTCACATAAATACCACCCTATACTGGAAACCTACTGACCGCTACACTTACCTACATGGCTTCAAAAAGTCTCAGTTCTCAATAATCAGCATTCAGAGTAAGGTCTGCATTTGTCCACTTTAATTTTTAGAAAATCATCATCACCATCATCATCATTTTATAACAAAAAGTAAAGAACAGATTTAAATAGCAAACTTGGATTTATATAAACAGGAATAACCTTTCAATTACAATATGGGTGTATTAACCTACTTGAACAGAATGTAGATGATAGTTGTCAACAACAGATGTTCTATACTCCATACTTCTTCATAACATGTTCTGACTCATACTTTGGGTGCTGTTTCACAAGGTTGACAGTGGTAACTACTAGCAGGCCCTATGGCTAGGTTCCAGGTCAAATCCAAAACTAGAAAGGGCCTATTTTCTGCATATGGTTTGATGCATCTGACAAGCATTCTCGCAAAATTCAGTATCAAAATCACAGAAAGCTACTGAGTACAGCTGATCTTGTGAGAGTTTAATCACTGAGGACGACCAAAGAGCTTGTGAGATTTTTGGAACCATTCCCAATCTGAATCTAGAGCCTACACTCTAATCAGGAACTATATCTGAATCCTGTCTAACTGGCCCATCTCTCATTTCAATATGTTGAGCGATCAGTCTAATTACTGTCAGGGCATTCAGCACAACTGCAGAGTCTTATTTTACTTATTTTACTGTCAGGGCATTCAGCACTTTTGTGTGGGAGTCCTTTTAAAAAAATAAATTTAAATCTAAAGAACTAAAATTCATTGCGGCTGATATTTTCCCAGTTTAGTCTGATCTGCCTCAAGGTTCAGTTCTTAGATATTTGCTATTTTTGTTATTCTCCAATGATCTAAATGCTGTTCCTTTTGATCTTCTGTCTGATGCTGACCACACAGTCATTATTTTCCAGTGATAAATTACTGTCTTTACTGAATAATAAAGCACAAATCTGATTTTAATAGCCTTTTCCTCAGGCTGAAAAATAATAAAAAGGAAGCAAAACTGAATTAATAATGTTTACTTTTTAGCAGTCTATAAAATGTGAACCTGACTCACTAATTTTGTTTCCAGCTTTGTCAACAAATCTTGGTTAAACATCTGAGCTTGGCAGTTGATTCCAAGCTGCCTTTTAAAGACTGCAGAGCTCTAAAATGATAATAAAATAAACAAAAACCTTGGTGAGCTGTGGAGAGTTTGGGGTCATCTTAGTCCTGCAGACTGACAGCAGGTGGTAACAAGTATGATTCCACCTTCTCTCTGATTATGCAGCTATTATTTGCCCATACTGCAGCTGCATCTTCTTTTGGAACAACTGGATGTTCTTTAGCAGAAAAGGGTTTCTAAATGTTTCCCAAATCAACAAAAATGAACTCATTATACAGTACCCTCTATTCTAAATTTGCGGAGTCAGATCATGGCTCTATTCTGAGATATCGATGGAGGGACAAGGAAACTGCCCAAGGCTTCTTCCAATGCAGGGTACCTCTTCTTGTGTAAAGAAAATGGGGACTATGTGAAGGGAGTGTCTTGGAGATCTGCTGGAGACATAGCACCATTTAACCACGCTGCCTCAGTTTCTCCATCTTTAAAGTGAGACTAATAATACTTTCACAGCATTCCCTTTTCCCCTGCCCAGACACTTTATGTTGCCCTCAACTTGGGACTTCGACAGGGCCCCAAAGCTGCTGTCATTTCATGCTCCTCTCCCAGCATCTCCTACTCCCAGTTCTTCCAAAGAAGGATCTGGCAGCTCCTGGCCCCACACTGAACATTCCGGGGGCAAAAATTTGTCTTTGTCCTGGGAGAGCAGGTTTTTCAAGCATTTGCCCTTAGGTCATCCTCCAGTTGCTCCCTCGTAAAGGTGTTCAGAAAAGGACCACCTTCTCACTGGTAATCTGCATGAGATGCACGCTGGATCCTGGACATACTGTCCTTCTCAGGCCTGCTCCCTCTTTTGTGCTAACTAGGGTAACATCACTGGGCCAAAGAAATCTCCTAAGGCAAAAGGACAGACAAGCTGAGAGAATGGGAGAACTGCTGAGAGAAACTCCCGCAGACACCGAGGTAAAATAGCTCAGGGGAGCAATGTGAAAGGCACTATAGAAGAATATCAATGGGACTTCTGTAGTGGTCACTATATCATACTGATAAGCAATGTGAAAAGACAGGAAATATTCAGGAAAATCATAATGAAAAAGATGAATATTTTTAAGACATCATGATTTATCTTGAAAATTAAGATAATTTCTCCCTGTGCTTTATTAGAATTCATGTCCCAAAAGGACACATGAGAGAGTGAGTCAGCAGGAAGCAAAGTGAATCAGAGGATATTGCAAGCAAATGCCACCTACTGATGATTATGGCATTCATCAGACAACTTTTTATTCAGAGAAATTAATTCAGTCAGAAGAGCTCTGAGGTCCAACGTATAGGAAGGGATCATAGTTAACTGCTGAGAAACTAACTCTGCCATTATGGCAACTGTCAACATTTCAAAACAGAATGATGAGTATACAATTTCCTAGAAGATCATTATACTGGGTTTAGAAAACAAGTAGGAACTAGACTGCAAAGAGGAGAAAAGCTGAATGGGAACGGCACAAAAGCAGGCACACATTAAACTTGATGCTGCTATTTTTCTACCTCTCACAATCACACGATTGCAGAGTCTTATTTTAATAGCAAGGAGTAATGGCTCCAAAAAAGAACAAAACGAGTTATTCTTAACAGCTGAATGGGGCGAATAATGCAAAAAATGTGAATATTGTGTGTAATACTGACCTGCTTTTCAGTTCAGTCATGTTTGCATCCCTTTTGTTCATTTTGCCATTAGCATTTATGCAAACTGGTTTTTGTGCACATAAATGTTAGGGAATGGCTGTTTTTCCATACAAATACCCAAATTCTCTTGTATAAAGTTTCGGTCATCCAGTCAGAAAGCAGAAACAAATCCATGTGACACCATGAATGATGAATAGAAATAGTGGAATTGTTTTGCAAACACCCAATAGGCTGCAGTATGCACAGTTATAAATAACTAAGGACCAGATCCTACCGCCCTTACAGCCTAAGTAGTACCTTACTGTGCAAGTAGTCCCCTGACTACAATGGGGACCTCTGTTTGCCAATGTTTGGAAAACAATGATTGCAAATATTTATATATGGAAAACTTCCCCCAACAATTTACACAGGATGCAGTTGTGCCTTTATAGTAGAGTTCTACTCTGAGCTCTATGCATTCTAAGCACATGGGGAATATGTGAGAATTGTCAAAGATTAAGATGTATCTGGACCCTCTCATTTCTGACAGCTGCAAAGAGAAGGACATCTATAGCAACATGGTGCCTTTTTAACTGTTCTAAATCAGAATAATAACCATGGGATATATCCGTTGTAGTCATTTTGATTCTTAAATACTTGTTACACTACTAACTCCATCCATCATATACCCTCCATTGGGTAGAGCAGCTTAGACAGCAATGACAGCTTGCTTTGGAACTGTGCCCGTTGTTCTGTTTTACAAGGATATCTAACATTCCGGAGTTGTGGTTGTGATAGCACGACTTTAATTATTTTGAAAACATACATTAAAATGTGTTGTTTGAGAATGAGATGTGAATAAATTAAAGTGCCTTTGTGTTGTTTTTTAGTTTCTTCTCTGCCTTTGTTGCATTCACCTGACACACCAGTTTCACGCCAGTGTCACTCCGATTTCAAGGGCGTTATTATTTATTTACTCCAGTGTAAACGAAATCAGAATCAGGGCCTAAATATCAGCTCGTACCATAGTCCCATATCACCTTATCCAATACATTATCATTGATTTTTGATAATGCATTACCATGAAATTATGATGATCTCTGTGCATATAATTCTTTCATAAATAAATTCCATAATTTTCTACGGATTTTCTAGAAAATTAATACAGTTAATTAAAAAAACTTACCAGTGCTGCTGTGACTCATAACTAGCTGTGAATCAGAGTCCCCTAAGCCATTTCTGTAAAGGGCACCAATCCAACTTCAGGAGCCCCAAGAAAAAATAGACATCAGTAAAACAGAATAATATTAACTTTGGGCAAACTCACAGAGACTCTTTTCATCTCACTTTTCTGTTGTTTTTATCTATCTCAGCTGGTGACTGCCCCTCAGTTCAACAGCACCATGCACCTTGCTCTCAGTTACAAATCAACAGCACTCAGGGCCAGGTTGTAACTTTACAGTCTGCCCTGAGGAAGGGGCAGCACAAAGTTGCACCATCCCAGGAACAGGCCAGAGGACAAATTGTCACAGTTCCTTCCTCTTGCCCCAGGGGCGAGTCATTTCAGAAAAATTCGAGGGGGGAGGGACAAAAAGGTGGAAGACATAATAGAACATATAGAACCAAGCAAAGTCTGGGTGTGGGGGAAGCGCCTCATAGCAAATTACACATCTGGCTCCCCGTAACCCCCAGACAGTTACTCCTCCCAGTCCCTGCCCCTCTCCATGCCCTCCCATCTACTCATTCAAAGTAGGGTGCAGCTGCAATCTGTAGAGAGCCAAACGGGAGAGTGAAGCAGAAACTTTATCTAGCCCTGCATAGCTGCGTAAGGTCTGTAACGCTTTAGCCCTTATGAAGCATTGCCACTATGGATGAGTGACCCAACTCCCATATAATTATTATTGTTATTTAGTAACATAAGAATTGCCAGACTGGCTCAGATTCAAACTCCATCCAGTCCAGTGTCCAGTCTCTGATGGTGACCAGTATTCGGTGCTTCAGGGGAAGGTGTAAAAACACTGCAGTAGGCAGATGTGGCATAATCAGCCCTCTACATTAGAGCTTGTCCTGATCTTCAGTAGTTAGAGGTTGACTTAAGCTCTGAAGCATGAGATTTAACATCCTTTCCAAAATGTTCTTTAGCAATAACATTTATAACTCTTGATATTCTTCCTCTCCATATAAACCTCCAGTATCTTCTTGCATCTTACTAAGGTCTTGGCTTCAACAATTGCTGTGGCAATGAGTACTAATTATGTGTAGTGTGAAAAAGTATCTCCTTTTATTGGTTTTGAATTTGCCACCTTTCAATTTCATTGAATGTCCCCTTCTTCTTGTGTTATGAAACCAAGAGAACACCTCTTGATCCACCTTCTCTAGACACTCTTGATCCACCTTCTCCATACCATTCATTATTTTATATACTTTAATGTATTTCTTACTTTAGCAATGTATTTCTAAGGTTCCCATCGCCCTAATATCTGGACTAAGATTGGTTTACCTTTCAAAAGTTGTCTCTCAATCTTAGCTGGAGGTAGGACTCCCAAAATAATTGGCTAGGTTATTCTCACTAGTTATTCTGCAACTGTGAGATTGTTCAGCCTAATATGTAAGCCAAAATGGCTCAGTGAAATTCTTGAGAAGCTTTGAAAATTTTGGATGCTTAGCCAAATTTTGGGCTTGAGCTAGCACCCAATAAATCCATGACACAACTTCCATAGAATTCAATGGGAGGTGGATTGGGCCTCTTACAAAGATTGCCTATCTCTAGTTGCTGCCCACCCCAAGACCACAAGTCAAAAGCAGGTCCACCATCTCTAGTTTTGTTGAGGTCTCTGGAGTTATTGCAACCAAAGGCAAAGCTCCACATGCTCACTAAATGGAACCTTAAAAGATTAAACCTTTTCTCAAAAGCACAGACCCTTCTGTCCAATGCTCCCTCTGACTCATGGTCTGGTGATTTTATTTTGTATGAGGAAAGGAACAGTAAACAAATTCACCTACAGTACAATCCATGTCCCTAAAGAAGCTTTTTACAAAGTCTGTGGGTAGGAAGTGCCATATGTACAAACCACTGCAGTGGATTAAAGTGATTTCTATTGAAAACTTAGCTGATTCGTTTGAGCTGAGAAATGTTTGTGGGGTTTTGTTTTGTTTTGAGATTTATTAAATTGTCTTCATTACGTTTCTGCAGCCAGCACAGATGTCTTTTGGTATTGTGCTATTCATCTTTTATTAATTATCTACTTTGACATATGAACAGACCATTTGGATCCTATAAACATTTGGGATCTGAACTATTCTGTATTGTACATGTTTATAGTCTTCCTCTTGTAACAAAAATGCACTTCATCTGAAGAAAGCATTCAGGTACCGAGACAATAGCCCTGCATTCATAAACAGCCTGGGATTGAACTCAGTCCCTAAATTGTTTTTCTGATAGAAGCGAGAGCACTGAAAATCTCTGTGCTGCTTAATTTTTTAAAAATAGTTGCATACATTTTGTGTGTGTGTGCTGATGTTTCTTTCCCTGCTCCAAACTTTCAAGTGTTGGGTTGTGTTTGGTTTTTGCATTTGCATTGCCAAACAGCAAAAGTTATGACAACATCGTAGGAGGGTGAATCCCACTTTTGAAATATTGTTCTCCTCAGTTAACAGTTATTTCATGACATCCTCAGAGTTGTTTCCATACAAAATTTTGTACCCATTTCTTTAAGAAACTGAAGTAGTTAAATCAGTGCAACCATGTGTGTGGCCACTCAATCAGTGTTAAGAGTGCTTTATATCCATTTAGCTTAAGTCAACTCCTTTCCACCCTACCTCAGCTGAAATTGGCCCAGCCCTGGTTTTGGGAGCTTTCCAACCGATTTGGCAGGCCAAGCAGGTTCAGATAGTCCCAATAAGCATTCAAAATATTGGATGCTTTTCAATATTTAATCTCTTAATTTTTGACGATTTGTCCATTTCTTACTGAGAGTGAAAATTGTGCTGAAAATTCTGTGCACTTTAATCAATTATCGTTCCATGATGAAAGCATTAGCAACAAAATACTTCAACTCATGGCCACGGATAATGAAAATAAAAGTCCAGCTCAGGGTTGGAAAAGTGTCCCTGTGGACTAAATGTGAGACAGATTCTATTTTTCATAGGCTCCATCTCCACAGCAGCTGAGAGCATGCGTCACAGAGCAAGCAGGCCGACATGTCCTAGCTCTGCTCAAGCTAACGTGCTAAAATAGCACTGTGGCCACACAGCAGCACAGACAGCAACCCAAGTACGTACCAAGGGGGCCAGGCAGGCTTCTACCGGTGGTTGTCCCCAGGGCCGTAGCAACAAAGAACGTGGCCCCCTCCGAACGGTGGCCCCCTCCGAACATATGTCCGGGCGGGGCCCCTTACAATGCAGAAACTGGAATGCGGTATTTATTTTGCCACTTTTAGGGGCCCTCTTCCTTGCGGGGCCCCCTCCGGTCGGAGGGTACGGAGGGCGCTCGCTACGCCACTGGTTGTCCCAAGCTGCCACTGAAGCCACACTGCTATTTTTAGCATGCTAACTCGAGCAGAGCTGGAACGTCTCTACCTGTGCTAGGAAGCACCCTCCCAGCTGCTGTGTAGATATACCTTTAGAGGTGTTAGGGCATCCCTGACACTACTGATTATGGAGCTCTGCCAGACCTCTGGAAGGTATTACCTCTTGGTAGCATGTCTGGTGAGTACTTTTTGGACTCTGTCTGATGCCTTTAAAAGAAACACAAGTGTGACAATGTTTCTTTGTTTGAAGAATCAGCTCTGTGAGGGAATAGTCTTTAAAAATACATTTACATTGGATGGCAGAAATTAAACGAAGTTCACTGTCAAAGATCGTAAGGCTGGTAGTGCTTTTAAGCCCCATCAGCATACACCAGAGACCAAAGCTGAAATGAGGGACATGAAGTTAAGGGCATTCCTTTTCAGAAAAGGGGGAGAAGCTGGGCACCATTCCTGGCCATTATACTTCCAGAAATTGGAGGCATTTGATTTGGTGGATATTAATCCCTAATTTTTAATGCAAAAATTCACAAGTTATCCAATCACTGACTGTTTTTAATTCCCTCCTTCTGACGTTTGCTCATCTAAATTGGTCATAGTGCGTTGATGTCCCAGATCACAAAGAAAATCTTGGGAGATCAACTTGCTCCTTGTGAAGTGTTTGTCCAAGGGTTATCCACATGGTACACACTCTTTCCAAATCAGCCAAGCCCAGATATTTCCCAATTCATCAGCCACATGAGTAGCTTTCTATGAGGTCGAGTGCAGCACTTAATTTGAATAAAAAGGAGGTGATTGCAAATACCTTCATCTTCAGTACAGAATCTGTGGAGTCTGCTATTTGGATGCAATGCTCTATTTTGATCTGAGCCTCCTGGTCTCTGACCAGAGTGACTGTTCCCAGGGCTGCACCTCTGTGTTAAATCTGAACCATGCTCCATATTTTAGGATAGCATTGACTGCATTTGGCCACTTTAGGGGCACCACTGCTCTAGGTCAAGTTCATTTCACTACACACCTTTTTGGCAGATTCACGGAATGAAATATATTGGCTTGTGAATCTCATGCTCAGGTACAATACTGGAAATGAACAACTAAAAAAACAGAAAGGAGGGAAACATTTTCTACAAAGAAGGGTCAGGTAAGGAACATCAAATTATGGCCTTAAACAAACTGAAATACATCACAAGAGGTCAAGGGTTTAGTAATTAATCTGAGTTTACCCTGTGTCACGGATGTGCTCAGACTAACTCAATCCGGATTGAATCATATTTTTTTCTCTCCCCCGCTATAGCAGATCTATTTGTGTCAGTGTGGCACTTATCTTGAGCACTAAATTCACTTACAGAAAAAGAAAAAAAATCCGAATTTCTTGATGTTGTGATCACCTATTTGGGTCAGAGCCTGAGTACCATCTAACATAGAAGCCATATTCTGTCCTCAGTTATCCATTTGCAACCCCATCAATGGCAGGTTCAGATACAAATAATGATATATGGGGTGCCAAAATTTGAAAGTGTGTTTTCTTGACCACAGGAAACTGCATATTCTGAGTTTAATAATTAAATATTTCCATAGGGTATATCCTTCAACGTCTGTATATTAACACAGTATATTATAGTGATCAAAAGACAACTCCCCTTATCCAACTATTTTTCACTGGGACTACTCACGTGACTGAGGCCAGGTAGCTTTGCCCCCATGTGTGATCCCAGTTAGGATCAGATATTGTGGTGCTGGGAGCCATACAGGCATATACTATACAGGTATATAGATAAACATATATTACTAACAATATTCAAAATGTTTTGAGAAACCTCTTTGTTGGTGCACGTAAATCAGATACAGAATTACACCTCCAGTACATAGCCATTTAGGCATAAAACAAATAAATCTATCTCGTATGGAAGACAACAATATACATTGTCATTTAGCCTCAAAGTCACTTTTCTTTGGTATGCTCAATAAAGGTCTCATCAAAGCTCATTGAAATGGAAGAATGGGGCTCAGTGCAGGTTCAGGGCTGTACCTGTGCGCTGTAAATTGTAGGATTAGTGCCTAAATGACCTATTCTTTTGGCAGACCTTCATTTAATAGAAAAAAAATTATCTAGTGCTTTTAAAGAGATCTATACAAATTAATTAGAATGAGAACTGAGCCATCAGAAAAAATATTCCTTTCAAGGTTTTCAATAAATATTAGGGTTACCAGGAACAGAGTATATTGTTTTTGTGATTTAAGACTAAAACTGTCTATCAGCAGCAAAATGAAATCTGATTAACTGATTCTGTGTTAATTTCCACAAAGTTTAATCAGCTCTGTCAATGACGTCTGCCCAATGTGCTGCCAATCTGAACTGATCATATTATTAATGCCTCCAGAGGAGTGAACCTTAAGATTTAATGGATTTACTAATTTAAGTCAAATCTTTATGGGTCAAATATACTGGCAGTCACAGTTTAACTGTTCTGATGTCATTTCTGCTATTTTTAGGTAGTTTAATAGGGGAAAACAGTAATTTCATTTTAAATTAAGTTTGCATAACTGATATGTAGCAAAGCCTTATGCAAGTTTAGTAATGGTAAAGAAGTCTGGAAAAACACAAAAATAAACATTGGTGAAAATATGGCCTTGATTTACTTCCTTGTCACTAGTGTAACTACATTGATTTTAATCAATTACATCAGTTTAAAACTGGAGTAACACAGGCCCAACAAAGAAAGTAACAGAACGCCACTAGCCGTCACCTTCAGCCCCCAACTAAAACCTCTCCAGCGCATCATCAAGGATCTACAACCTATCCTGAAGGACGATCCCTCACTCTCACAGACCTTGGGAGAAAGGTCAGTCCTCGCTTACAGACAGCCCCCCAGCCTGAAGCAAATACTCACCAGCAAGTACACACCACACAACAAAAACACTAACCAGGGAACCTATCCTTGCAACAAAGCCCGTTGCCAACTCTGTCCACATATCTATTCAGGGGACACCATCATAGGACCTAATCACATCAGCCACACTATCAGAGGCTCATTCTCCTGCACATCTACCAATGTGATATGTGCCAGCAATGCCCCTCTGCCATGTACATTGACCAAACCGGACAGTCTCTACGCAAAAGAATAAATGGACACAAATCAGACGTCAAGAATTATAACATTCAAAAACCAGTGGGAGAACACTTTAACCTCCCTGGTCACTCGATTACAGACCTCAAAGTCGCAATACTCCAACAAAAAAACTTCAAAAACAGACTCTAACGAGAAACTGCAGAATTAGAATTAATTTGCAAACTAGACACCATTAAATTAGGCTTGAATAAAGACTGGGAGTAGATGGGTCATTACACAAAGTAAAACCTATTTCCCCATGCTATTTTTCCCCCCTACTGTTACTCACACCTTCTTGTCAACTGTTGGAAATGGGCCATCCTGATTATCACTACAAACGTTTTTTTTTCTCCTGCTGGTATTAGCCCACCTTAACTAATTACCCTCGTTATAGTTAGTATGGCAACACCCATTTTTCATGTCCTCTGTGTATATATATCTTCCTACTGTATTTTCCACTGCATGCATCCGATGAAGTGGGTTTTAGCTCACGAAAGCTTGTGCTCAAATAAAGTCTCTAAGGTGCCACAAGTACTCCTCATTCTTTTTGCTGATACAGACTAACACGGCTACCACTCTGAAACAAATGGTAGTGTAGCCGCAGTATAGTTATATCAGTACTTTAACTAGTATGGTTTAATAATACTAATTGGATCTGAGATATCTAGGCAGTTCTAGTGCTCCCATTAGCAAGGGAGTATCCACTGTAGCATCTTAGCATAATTCTACAAATATAATACATATATTATACTGTTTTATTAGAAAACTAATATGTTAGCTTTCCCAGAAATTAATAAAACGGACAGAAAATAAATAGATTTCTATTGCTTAGCTAATTTCCCACCAGTTCTAGGTGCTGTGGGCTGCACATGCATTCATTCTAGACAACTCTTTGTCAATAAGGCAATGTACCAAAATTGTAAATTTTAACATATTGGCACATCTCTTCCCTGATATTTTTACCAGGTGAGATCTTGGCTTCAGTGGAATTATCCCAGTTTACACCAGCTTAAGATCTGATGCACAAGTACCACAGGAGCATGACAAAACTCTTGCATTTTCAGCCATCCATTACTGTCTGCAGAGTTTGAACAGATCAGATGAAGTTTGTTTCTATAACTATAAGCACATAGCACAAATTTTTGCACACAACACATGACCACATAATTGTGCATTGTTCTCCTATTCTTTAGCTGCCCACTCAGTGAAAAACTAATGACTCTTATAGCACATCCGCCAAACTCCTTTTCTGTTAAGGCACCAAAAATCACCAGAGCTACAGTATCATTGATAAATAATTTGGCATCCGAAAAATGTACTGTACTTTAGATTATTTGGTAGATCTGGTGGTATATTGCAATGTCACCCTTCTGGGGTCTTTAAAGTACATTTCCATGCCAAATAGAGAGTATCTGAAAGAGCCATGTCTTTGTGTCAGTATCTGCAGTCAGAAAGGGCATAGTACTGATCCCCATGGACTGAGGGGTGCTACATTTAATTTCAACACCTCGTGTTTCTGAGAAAAGTTTCCCACTTTGCACCTCACATCCTGCAGTGGCAGGAGCATCTAAACAAAGCGATCTGTCACCACATTCACAGGTGTAACTCAGCCTTTCACAGACCCTTGGCCAGCATGGGCATGTGGACGAGATATTTTCCTGTGCAGCAGAAGGTGTGCTAAATACAGTGTCAGAAGGTAAACAGTTGTGGGTGAAAAATCCTCCACACCTGTTCCTTGCCTTGAAATCTCTACAAAGGAAGCATGCAGAGCACAGCTCGGAGCCTTCTCTATGCTTTTTCTGCTGCCATTAATGACACTTGCAGTATTACAGGTATTCCATAACTATGAATCAGGCCCCCAAATCAAGAAATTTTAAAAATAATACATCTTTTCCTTTGACTTCTGGCTTTTAAATCTTTAGGGGTCATATTTTCAAGTTTTTCTCTGCAGCCATGAGTGATAGAAACTTAACTTAAAAAAAAATTAAATTGAGATTCTCACATAATACATGACTAGAGGAGGTGGGGCTTTAAGAAAAAAACAAATATTGTGAGACTCTCTATAAAGAGAGTTGGCAACACTACATAAGATGGACCCCTTTCTTCTCTTGACTTGTGTATGCAGTGTTAGGGGCAACTGCTAGTAAGACATGGATAACTGACAGACTGGAGCCACAGCACGTCCTGCAGCAGAGGCCAAGGTAACAGGTGTAACAAGGACAGATGAAGCAGGGTCTTGAATAATGAGAACAGCACAGGGGCAACAGAGTTCAGGAAGAAGAGGGATAAAGATTCGTGCTGGGATGAAGAGGAAGAATATGAGAGAAGATACTGCAAGAGATGAGGTATCTGCCCCCTTGTAGGCCTAGATCTGGAAGAGACCAGAATTATGAGTGAGGCTCCCTATAAATATTTTTATGCAATTGAAAACATTTTTGAGATTTCCTTGAGTGCTTTCCCTGTACTTGTACAGGAAATGCTCCTGTTAGCCTGTTGCATGTGGCAGGGACCCACTGGACTAAAATCTGCTCACAGCAAAGCCAGCGTAATTGCATGGGTGTAACTGAGGGCAGAATTTGGCCCATTCTGTATATGCTATGATGAATCAGAAAGGGGTTAGAATGTCAGTAGAAATATGGTTTACATTTTTGTTGCATCATACATTTGGACTATGTTTAGCACATTACTCTAGTTCATTGGCAAATACATGACACCCAGCAGTGTACAAAGGAATCAAGGAGGTGCCATTTCTGTCCTGCAACCCCCACAATATTATATATGTTTTTTACCTGTCTATATGTATTTTCCTAGTGTGCATTCATGTTTACATCTTTGCTGCTGCTTCTGTTTCAAACTATTTAAATCAAGGACTGTAGCTTTAAATATGGGTGCATGGAAAACAAAAAGTTCTCAGAGTCAGTCAATATAGGGTGTAACAGACCCTTCCTCATTTCTTTTATTCTGCTGCCATCATGTGGCCATTTAATTTCATTCATTTAAAGATGTTACACATTTTACACATTTATCCGTGGTTTTGTGCCTCTCATGTAGATACCATTCATGTGTCCTTCACATGCTTTTAAAGCTTTTCACTTAGGAATATTTTAGAAAATGTAGACAGATAAATGAGAGGCATTCTGGATCAATGTAATACAATAAACACAAGCAAAGATGCTGATCTCCATAAGACCCTTCTCTGTTTCAGGGCTAGTGTTGTTGGGCCATAACCTGTACATCGCATGGCACAATAACTAGGAAGGGAGAATGCACATTCTGTCTTAAGAGTTAAATAACTAACCTTTTTCTGTGTTAGTTCACACAACACTTCACAACAAGGTAGAATTAAGAGAATCATTTATAATGTGCTGTGTGGCTCTGCATGAGTCCTAAAGTGACTCCCACTTATCAGACAATGGCTATTTCTTCATACACGGTGCATTTTATTGTAACTTTGGCATTCTGCCATTAAGCAGTGCTCACAAGTGCTTTTGTCCTGGATTCCACATCTTGAGGCAGAAAATACCTCCTTCTGTATAAGTTTTGGCCGCAGACCCTAAAGACCTTCATGGAGGTAGGAGTAGAGAAGGGAGTGACTTACACCATTTCCTGTGCCACAAGAACCGCCACAAGAACTGTTATGTCCTCCAATATGTGTAGTACCTGAAATGATTGAGAAGGCTTATGCATCACAGCATGGCCACCAACCTCCCCAGAAACTCCATTAAAAAAAAATGTTGAGATTTTGACCTTTTCAATTTCTCTGCACTTCTTTCATTGTGATTAAACCGTCTGTGCCCAACGAGTTTCTGTGATCTGAAGCAGTCCTCTTGCCAATATATTGAAGCTCAGTTTCAAAAAGTAACATTTTCTGTCCTTGAAATTCCAAAATGATTTTTTCTGTGCTCCTGCACTGAGCTATTCAAGACAATAACCTTCTGTGTCTTGTCCTATTCCAGGCCCCTCAACCTCTTTAGGCTGCAGTACCTCCAGAATCTGCCCACGCTGCAGAAACCTAGATTATCGTACCTTTGTGCACCATTCCAAGGGGAAGCGTTTCTGTTATGAACTTATGGTTGAAGTTCTGGAGAGGGCCAAAAAGGCAAAGGAACTTGCGGCAAGAGGAAAGCCATGCCGAGAGGCTCAGTCTTGCTTCACAGCTTGAGGACAAGGTAGCGATGCAAGAGCAGGCACTCACTTCACAGTTCCTGGAACAGGAACATTGGTAAAGGGAAGAAAGATAGAGCACAACAGAGAAAACTGTTTGAGCGGCTGCTGTTTCTGATGGCCCGAAGAGCAGGCTCCCGCTGCGCCCCACAGGCTCCTGCTATGCCCGCATCATGGGCTGCATCCCTTCCGTGGTACCATGTCCTGTGTTCCAGGACCAGCTTGAACAACTCCATGGCTGGATGGCCCATGGAATCAGGTCCTATGAGTTACTGTGCCCCATGCAGTCCCTAGTGCTGAACCCCTCCCTCATGGACATCTCCACCTCTCTACTCTGGCACCAGGTGCATGGCAAATGTGGAAGGGAGAATGGGGGACCAGCGGACACACAATAGTGGTGTGTTTGGAGGGGGGTGATCTTGCACATAGTTTCATTGTTTTCACTTGTTTATGTACTTTGTTCTTGGTTACTTTTAAACCTTCTGGTGTTGCTGGTGTTTTGGTGTGTTAATGGCAGCTGGCCCACCAGGCAATGGTTTAATATTGTACTTTCCCAATAAACGTGTAAAAATAAATGCTTTTATTTTATAAAGAAATCTTATTGCTCTCACCGCAACACTGATCTACGTAGAGACCATCAGCGTCTAACCCGAGGGTTATGAGCAGCATCAGCCAGTTTGAGTCTGCCATATCTGTGTCCCCATCCTTCTGCTACATCATTAGCTCTGTCAGGTGCCTTTGGTGGGTCAGAAAATGCTGCCAATGTCTCATGGAAGCTCTGCCTGGGTCCTGAAATAGGATCTAAAGCCCATGCAAGAAAAGTTCTTAAAATGGTGATTCCTCCATTTTGCTGGCTTTGACAGTTGGAACCGCACAGAAAAAAATGACAGCTTGGCAGGATGTATTAGCAAGCTATTCAAACTTCCTGTTACATGTGGTGTGGACAGTCAAGTTTTCCAACACTGCATCATGAACAAAGGGCTAGGGTGGCCACATTTTGGGAGAGCACTAGGAAATCTGAGATATGGTTGGTTGAACTTGGTTCTGCACACTGCAGTGTGGACATGAGAGCCCTGGGTTCAGGCCTGAGTTAAAAAATTCTTAACCTAGGGTTGTCAATCAGTGTAAACACTCAAGCTCTGGGTGCTCAAACCCAGGGTACACTGACTTGAGTTCCCCTAACCCTGGGTTTATATTCAGGGTATGTCTACTCTGCAGTGTCCTTAACACTTGGGACAAACATAGCCCTTTGTCAGGAGGCAGAGTTAAGGTTGAGCTTTCAACTTTGACTCTACATTTCCTGACTTTTGAGTAGAGTTGGGTGAATACTGCAAAACATTTCCCACAAAAATACATTTGACATTTTTTTCACTTTCAGCTGTGTTTTAAGCGCCTTTTGCGTTTTCTTTCCAAAAAATATTCCAGTGAACAAATTTACTGGCAAGAATATTTATAGAAACAGCACATTTTTGCCAAATATTGAAAAATACTGGCAGAAAATGAACTCATGGATATCTGTGTTTCTACATTTGCACTCATCCAATCAGGGAATAGAAACCTATCATGTGATCTTTGAAACATCACAAATTATGAATACTTGTACCAAACTACAAAATTCCAAATAATGAACACAATAAAAGATGTAAAGATGAATACAGAGAAAGAGCTGCAGTCTGCTTGTGGACAACGTGCTAAAAGAAAGAGCAAAAATTCACAAAATTAATGTATTTCTCAACTTTAAAGTTGACTAATGCTGTAGAGGAAGGGGTTGCATAGGATATATCAGTTTGCAGTAATTCTCCTGTACATTCAATCCAGAGGATCTCAGAGCACTTTACCAAAAGTGATGGAATAATCCTCACAACCCTCCTCCCATTTTATATCTCAAGACACTAGGGGTACGTCTACCCTAGACTGTAGCCCAAGCTTGAACAGTTACACCACAATTTTACAATCCCTGAGCCTGTGCCCTGGAAGCAGTCAGGCTAGACACAGGTGGTTAGTTGCAGTGTAGACATATCCTAGGATAGAGAGAGGTTTGTTTATTGTATTTATTTATTTATTTATTTATTTATTTAATTAATTTATTTTATTATTATTTATTATTATTGTTATTATATGTACTGAGATAGAACCTAGAGGCCTCAATCAGGGATCCTCAGAACTCCATTGTGCTAGCAGTACCGGCACTTCCACTAGGCAACCCTAGGCGGTCTCCTAGGGTGGCAGGATTTGGGGGGCGGCATTTTGCCATCCTCAGCGGAAATTCGGCGGCGGGGGGTCCTTCCGCTCCGGGTCTTCGGCGGAAATTCGGCGGCGGGTCCTTCACTCGCTCTGGGACCCGCTGCCGAAGTGCCCCGAAGACGCGGAGCGGAAGGACCCCCACCGCCGAATGCTCAGAGGAGGAGCGCTGCCACCTAGGGCGGCAAAAACCCTGGCGCCGCTCCTGTGTGCTAGAAACTGTACATGAATGTAATGAAAAGACAGTTCCTGCCTCCAAAACAGTGTACAAACTAAGCTTGGAGTCCTGCAATTCACCACACAAGAGCACAACAAATTGTAGGATTGAGGCCTGCGTATATATTGGGAGACAACAGGTGGAGAGAACCGGCAAACAGTAATAGCACAAGGTGAAGAGCTTCAGTGACTTGCTGAAGGTCACACAGTGGATCAATCAGATTCCTGTGTTTTAGCCACAGTGAATTAATGTTGAACAATCACACTTGACAGCAAGACATATTGGACCCTCATTGTGAAAATATGAAAATTATGGAGAACATTGAGGGGGAGGGCACGTGGGAGGTTGTTTTTTCAGCCATGTTCTTAGGAATGGCAGTATTAAATTATCATTGTTTTTGGTTTTGTTTTGTTTGAAAGTGCATAATATCTAATGATGAATCTCTTGGTATTTGGAACGCACAAGTCAAAGAAATGAAATCCTAACCTCCTGGAGAACACTACAGTTTGATTAACCCAGAGGGATGAATTCTAATAATTTAACTTGCCACAGTGCTTTACCAAAAAGAGGGGAAAAGTAGTTTTCAGAGACGTAAATTATTTAACTCTCTGTTATGAATCAAAATCCTCAGGAGGGGAAACTTTCCAGCTAGGTCCTGATCACATGCAGATGCCGTAATTACCTCAAGTGTGGTATATTAATTTTACAGCAAGACACTAGCAGAGGCACCATGGTATTATATGATGTTTTCATTTCTTGGGGAACTCCCAGGGAATATTTCTTCTTAAGTCAACCCATTCCATCGTAAATCTTCCTTCCTATTCTTTATCTTGATAAGCACCTAGGGAAGCTAATGTTTGCTAAGTGCTCTGAGGATGAAAAGTTTAATCATTATTATGATGACAGGTAAAAAGAGAGGACAGAAAGAAAGATTCAAAGCAAAATCGGGGAGAGGGAATTGAAGCCTGAAATTTTACCACATCTGAATGGGAAGAAGATTCCCTTTAGGGCATTCATCTTCAAGAGCAAGTGGAAAACATTACTCTGGTCTGAAAGTTTAAAACAATTTTGCAAAGAAGCATCCACTATCATGTGGAGGCAGCATACTGAGCCCATGAGAGAAAGATTGCCTTTTTTTCTCTCTCCAGTGAGCAAAGGGACCTTCATCCTTCTTTTCTCTGCCAAGCAAAGTCACTACACCA
Organism: Emys orbicularis; assembly: GCF_028017835.1. Lineage (NCBI taxonomy): Eukaryota > Metazoa > Chordata > Testudines > Emydidae > Emys > Emys orbicularis. The sequence continues at coordinate 118,518,294 of NC_088685.1, read as the reverse complement.
TGGGACCTTGATGGACTGGGGGGATCCTCCACTTCAGACTGCATTTGGAATAGAGAGAACCCTCCATTGGGGAAGAGTAAAATAACTCTTAGCATTTTTAAGGATTTCTAAGGACCCGCCTTGAGAAGAATGCAAACATTCACTGAATCAGATTTGCAACACTGCTTTGAGGTCGACATTATTGTCTTCATTTTACAGATAGGAAAACTGAGGCACAGAGAAGTAACATGTAACATGTTTACAGTCACACCATTGTAGAAGAGTCAGGAATGGAACTCAGATCTCTTGACTCTAAGTCCCATGCTGTAACTCTTACGTAGCACTTTCTTCTTACCATAGACTTTGTTTAGGTGACTTATATTAGCAGATGTGACTACTTCAGCTCTGGAATACACCATATTGATATTATAAGTAGGTACTACTACAAAGTACAAATTAAGGGCCCATTTCTGCAAGATGCTGAATAAATATCAGGACTGGGACCTAATATAAGTGTTTTCTTCCTGTACCATTATTATTAATAATTATTTTATTACTAACTCTAGAGACCCCAACTGAGATAAAAGCACCATTGTGCTGGCCATCATATATACATACAGTAAGTGAAAGTCCCTGCCCTGAAGAGTTTACCATCAAAATAGACAAGAGAGAGTACAAGGAAGGGAAACTGAGCCAAGAAAGGTTAAGTGACTTGTCCTAGGTCATACAGGAAACCATTGCAGAGCCAGAACCAAAATCTCCTGAGTCCCAGTCCAGTGTCTTAATCCCAAAACCATTCTACCTTTCCATTTGAATCTCAGGCATAAATAGGGTTTTGCTCCAACTTTTTTTTTCTTCCCTGTGTGAACCAAAAAAATGTTATAATAAAATTATGGAATCTTATTTTAGCTTGGAGTTAAAACATGGTTCCCTCAGACATTTAGAACATGATTTCTGTCAACACAGACAAGAAAAGGCATTCTATAACAGAGCTGGGACATCACAGCCAGGCATTGTAAATATGTTTAAACATAGTTATTTTTGTAGTGCAGAGAAAGCTGTCCTCTCTGGGCTCATTGCAGAGTTCTCAAGTTCACATTACTGATTATGAACCACTAAATACTAATTTGCATATTATATAAAACCATGCTCAATTAAGGGGGTATATTCCCACTCATTAGCAAGCACAATGAAAATAGCACAGGAAAAAAGAACGGCATTACTGTTTTATTTACGTAAAGAAATTTCATTAAAATTCTTTTGATTTTCCTGAAGGCAAAATTTTACATTATTAGGAATACAGATCTGGCCTAATTTCCCAACTGCAAATTAATGAGTATTGGAGATATTTAAATTACACTCACAGAGCTCAGACGTTTCACAAAGAATTTTTTTAGAAAGAGAGGTTGTGAGAAAAAAATACTCTACTAAAGTTGGAAAACAGAAACATAACTTTCTATGGTTCAGTTTTATTATGATTGGGGCCTATTTACTGTAAATGATGTTAAGAAAAAAATATTTACTGTGAGCAACAGTGGGAACAATAGGTGAAAGCTCATTGTGGCAGTACAACAGGGAGACAAATGGATGTGATTGTCAAAGGAGATTAAAAATTAGCTCTTCTTGGGAATTAAAAGCTCTTTTTTCTTCTGCTTTGTTTACAGTGCTTAGCCAATTTTCAATCTAAGTAACAGTTTTGCCATTGGTACTGGACTCAGTTATAACTCTGCAGAGGCAACGCAGCACTGAGAAGGGGAAGGAGATACAGTCACAGGAGGCAGTCTGCCATACCAATGCCTCTGGAGCACTAAGTGGGACATGCTGGACAGTGAGACTTAGAATCATAGACTATTAGGGTTGGAAGGGACCTCAGGAGATCATCTAGTCCAACCCCCTGCTCAAAGCAGGACCAAGCCCCAGACAGATTTTTGCCCCAGATCCCTAAATGGCCCCCTCAAGGATTGAACTCACAACCCTGGGTTTAGCAGGCCAATGCTCAAACCACTGAGCTATCCCTCCCCCCGACTTACAATACCTACATAAGATTTGTAGCCAGCACTCCTCCCAGCACAACCCCACTAAACATATCCCTTCTATCCACTTGCACTGCCATCAGGTTGCACCTGCTTTGTGCTCTGCAGGGCAGAATTATGGATATCTGCTGCAGTTAAAAAAAATATGTTCCCACCCCTGCCCTCTCCTTCCTCCAGTTTGGGCCCCCATTCTTCAACCTAAAATTTGGCTCATTATTTGAGCTTGTTGGGAATGATTTTTTCCCAAGAAAAATCTATGATGAAAATGACATTTTAAAAAATGTCCTAGGCTATCTGTCAAAAAACTGATAATCCAAAACCCAAAAGTTTTTGGTTCAAAATCAGAAAAAAAATTCATTTTTTCAATGAAAGCCCAAATGTTTTTGGCAAAAATTGATATTTTGTCAAGAAAGCCATTTTCCCTCCAAAAAAACTTTTGGCAGAAAATTTTCAACCAGCTCTATGCCTTGTGTTTACTATCGCCCCTTCAGCTGCTAATTTTATCAATTTGTTTTTCTAAATCAGGCAGCATTTATACTTCATAAATACTCATCTTTCTGTCTCCAGCAACCCCTCAGAGAGGTATCTGCCTGGTAGCCCATCTCCAGTCAATCTGTATTTTGGTAGTTTCATCTTACAATACTGCTCTTTGTTCTTGAAAACAGAACCTAAACAACAAAATGAGATCTAAAGACTGGGGTGAAATTCACCCATGGTGCAAAGGGCTCGCACAAATCCCTCTGCACCATTTTAGTCCTGCATAGTGACCGCATCCATTGTCTGCCTGATAAGTGACTGCACAGGAGTCCCACAGTAATGGTTGCCACACTGACCCCCCAAACATGGACAGTATAACTTTGGCTGGGGCTAGGTAAGGGTGGGGCCATGGATACATGTTTGCATAGATACAGTGGCCCTGACAAACTCTGCAACCAGCACAGATGGTTTTCCAGCCCATTGTGCAAAATAGCAGTTATAGGGGTGTAGAGATGGAAAGTTCTGCATATTAGCTAGCATCCATTCTCTGGGCTGAGGAATGGATTTCACTTTTCTAGCTATCCTGCATTTCATTTTCACAGAGCCCAAGTACTCAGGCTTTATGCACGTGGGGTGAATTTTGTCATCAATGTTTTTGTAAATGCTGTGGCCTGCAGCTCTAGAGGATAGGGAGCTCTCTGCTCCCATCTGTTGGTGAACAGGGAGAAGAACAGACACAGAGCAGCTTCATTTGCATGAAGTATTTACCCAGAATTCCTCCAGTGACACTTTAGGAGTAACTGCAACTGTACATAGACTCAGAATTGGCTAGGAAGTAGAGATGAATTGAAAGCAGGAACAGAACTCCTACATGATAAGCAAGGAGGTGTAGCCTCAATGGTAAGGAGAGAGGATCAAGGGTCTTATATGGTATTGTTCCCCTCTATAGAGAATTTTGTGCTGTTGGGAGGATTCTTCAATGGGAGACAATGCATAACTGGCAGTTTACTGAAGCTAAAGGGATAGTGGGAGAGCTGAGTGTGCTCTGATGAGGTACTTCCGATCAAGTCATTAAATAAAGCTGGAATCACTATAGTTGAGTTAGGTAGTGGAGCGCCAGGACAGAACCAGGCAGCATTTTCTGGGGGACTGGGGACAGGCCTGCCCAAGTGCATCTTGGGGCTCTGGGACCATGCTCCCCCGACACCAAATCCTGAATGGTGTTTAGTAGATGGGGAAGGGGTAAGTGATGTGATAGAGGGACATTTGCATATCGTTCATTCATGCTGGTGGATGGGGAACTGAGTTAACAAACTACTGTCAAAGTTACTATGGGAGTGTTTTATTTATTCATTTAGATATATTGTTTCCAAGTTGATGCTGTGTTCACTTTTCCCCTAATAATCTTTTCTTTGTTTCATACACAGACTTGTTAAGGGTGCCCAGGGAAGGTATTTAGTGATCCCAGAAATTCTGAGTGGGGGCTTAAGCTGGTGGTGTTTGTTTGTTTTAAGAGGGACACCTTGTGATTTAAACCTCGTTCTTGTTGCTTCTGACAACACTTGGCAGAAGGGTTACAAATAAATGCGGAGCTCAGGTTATTATTATCGGCAGAGAAATGGTCAGATGTGCATCTGAAATATTTTGTTCAGAACTCACATATCAGTGTTAACATGAGGAGGTCAAATGTAAATATGGAGAAAAAAGAAAAACCTCTCTAACGTAATCCATCTTTGATTGCGTTCTTTAATAAAAACTTGTTCTCATCTCTTCATGTAAAATTGAGATAATACATTTGTCTGATACTCTTCAAATTTGTTCCCTTGTAAAAGACTTTCCATTAATAATACTGTATAGAATAGGTGCAGCTGTGACATAGGGATTAATTATTTAAGAGTAGTTGGTATATAGCTTGAAATCTCTACCAGCTTTAATACCTGGAAATCTGCCTCTTTTATGAATACCAAATTTAAATAGTGGGGAATGGTGGATTGCATGGAGAGGGCACATTTAGGCTGTGTGGGTAATAAATGACATGCTAAACTATCCTGTTTATGATGACTTCACAGTGGAGATTAACACTTTTATTGGAAATGCCATAAATTGTCCTCACAAAATACCTTTACAGCGGTTATGATTTTTTTTTATCCTGCAGTTAAAAAACATTATCCTGGCACTTGGTATGCAACATCGCATTACATGCAAACCAAATGGTGAAAGATGCACACAGATTTTGGGAATTCCTACCGACTATTCATTTGTTCAACTGAGCTTCAAAATGGCAAGGAAGAGACAGGCAGCAGCAGCTGTAGCCTTCAAACTAGGATTTTCCATCTGCCAAATTAGGTGTCTTATTTGTTTGTATATTTAGGTTTTAAAATGCATTTAATCCTAGGCATTAGGGTCCTGATTCAGAAAAGCGGCTAACTACATGTTTAAACCCGTCCCTATTCAGGAAAAGCACTTACGTATGAGCTTATGACCCATTGATTTCAGGATTTAAGCACATGCTTTCCTGAAAGAGGGCCTTGGTTCATATCCTGCTATTGACCCACACATTTAACCTGCATCAAAATCAATGGGAGTTTGCTTGGATACGGCCATACAATAGGTCTTCACTCTTTAAAACCTGAGCAGTGATTTATTGTTTTTATTAGTTGTCGATGAAATGAGGGACTGTGACTATATTTTGCCTTAAATTGTAAGAATTTGACAGGTGAAAACAGAATAATTTGAAGGTTGGCAAACCAGAGCAGAATGTACAAGATTTAAGAGAAAGAGATTCTGTTGAACACTCAGAGTCCGTATCTAAACCGTTATTCCTAGTGAAATGATTCTTTTCTGTAGCATTTGAGATAAAGACAAGAGGCTAAAGTACAATAAACCAAAATCAGCTTTTATATTTGGAAAGCTATTTGTGAGTCAATTAAAAAAAATATTTTAGTTCCACTCTAGCTTAGCATATTCAATCCCATTGATAATGTTTTATTAATGGCTTGAAAGGAGTCAGCAGCAAGCTAACGAAATTAATGGATATTACAAAATTGCAATGGGATGAATTAAGTACTAGTGAATACAGATGGTAACCAAGCGGGTCTTGAGTAATTAGTAAATTGGACAGAAAGAACAAAATTTGGGCCTTGACCCTGCAAACTGCTCAATGCTTCTTCACTCATGTGGGTCATTCTCAATGGGACTTTGCGTGGGCTCAGGGCTCCACAGTCATGGATCAGCTTTGCAGATCTGTGCCACAGAGGAGATCACATGGACAGGACTGTGATGATTGTTTTCTAGGAGAGCAGCAGCTGACTTTATAAGACGTATGCATTTCCCTTCCTTAGCTAAGGAGTGTACTCATTTGTCAAACAATAGGAGACTAGTCTCTAGTGCAGTTGCTCTTCTGTATCATATTAGACCCATTGAGAGAGAGCGAGAGAGCATAAAATGAGAGAATGTAAAACCAAAGAAAAAAGCAGACTGGAATGTACATGGAAAAGAGTGAACAGAAAGTTTGACTATAGAGGTGGAAGACAGAATAGAACTGGGGGGGGGGGGGAAAGACTCAAGAAAGAAGAGAAACAGAAAATACATGAAAAAAAGGGAGGGAGAAAAGAATCATGGGATAGCAAAAGCCAGCTGTACAATCAGATTTTAGAAATATGTGTTTGCCTCCAAAATTATCAATAGGAAAGACGCCACTTTTTAACAAATACTTTTCCAGTGTGGTATAAAATATATAACATGGTTTGGATTTCTCAAGATTCTAGACTACATCCATATGCTGGAAATAGTGATGGGCAGACATTGAAAGGTCTAGAGCTTCAGATCAGGTAAGTATACAATATCTTTAAACCTTTTGAGTCCCCTTCCCAGACTGCAGGACCTGTTTTTCCAATCTCTTCCCACTATTATCAACTGAAACTGCAAGTGCTGCTTAGCACCTCTTAAAAACGAAGACACTTTAATTTAGGCACCCAGTTCTGAAAATTATGGCCTTAACTCAGCTGCAGCTCAATTTCTCCTGTACAAAATTGAGCTATTTACTTTACAGAAGGGTTGCGACGCTTGATTGATGTTTGTAAAGTACTTTGAGATCCCTGGATGGAAGATATGAAAAAAAATTGCAATGTGTTATTCTTATACAAACTAAAACATCCAGCCAGATTCTCTGGTGATTGGCATAGCTCTATTGACTTATTTATCAATAGCCTTGCCTGTAATGTTAATCTACACCAGTTGAGAATCTGGCCCCTTATTTTTTTAGATTAACCTTTCACTATTAAAGTGTTTGTTACAATTCAGCCTATACTTAATGCTTATATTCTCTTGAATTGCTCAGTGAATTCAAGCAGAGGGTAATGTTAAAGCTTGAGAGATCATTTTTTCCATCAGCACCTGGTCTCCCTTACCAGCTGATATTTCATATTAAACTTCACTCGTGGTATTTCATCAAAATAGTTTGTAGTTTATATCCTTTATTTGCCTCATCCTTTACGCAGCTCATTGTAAATTTGCACAAAGGGAGACTTAGGGAAGCAGCTGTGATTTCTCTGCTCCTCAATACACACGGCATATTTGTAATCAATTACATTTCAGCTTCTCTTCTGAGCTCATATTCTCTGTGCACATCAGAGATGGCAAATTAATTATTATAATGATCTGGACTATGTACTCATTCCACGTAAGACAAGCCAAAGCCCATTCAAATCCAGAGATCGATTTTTCTAGAAAAAGAATAAGAAGAAAAGAAAAACACAGCCCACCCCCTCAATATGCTTTCAGGCTTTAAAGTTATTTCAGTCTCTTTTAAAAAAAGAGAAAAAAACCTCCTTAAAGAAATTGTCTTTTAATTTTGCCTAATTGTTTTCTTTTCTACTGGATAGATAGGCCAGATGTGCATGTTGGGATGGAAGATTTCACACACAGAGCCCAACAGAATGACATGTAGACCATTGGCAATGCTTAGCTGTTACCTTTCTCTTTGTCCTACATTTAGTACTCCCTGTGGCAAGTAATCAGTTTCTGAACTTCAGAAATAGTTTCTTGAAAATGTTTCATGCTGCACTGTATTGGCTCAGTACCACCTTGCTGGGGCTAGTTAATGGATACAGAGACTACCGTAGTCTATGCCCCAGCTCCCCACATCATACAGTTCAGATCTTATGTCGCCCATCACACAGAGAACCCTGGTGGAGAAATCCTGTAACGTAAGCCATTTATTTGGGATTTCAATGGGGAAGGGTAGATTTTAGCTCTAAATGAAGTGCAATGAAAGTCCCAGATGATTTCAGTGCTTTTAAAATGTCCAAACTGCATTTGTGATAATAATGAACTTCTGCTTATATAGAGCAGGATCTTGAGATCCTTATTCACTTTTCATTCAGTCCTTTTTTGCTTTGAAGGGAGTTTTGTCAAAGTAAAAAGTAAGCAGGAACTTCAAGATATGGCCCCTTAAGTGCAGTCCTCCCTATCACATGGCATGGCCCTTTAAGAGTTTGGGGTGGTCTGATCCTCAGAGCCTGAGGACATAGGATTCCTTCTAAATATTACTTCTTCCAGGGACCCCTTTCTACTCTTGTCATGTTACTGTATCTTTAAGGACCCAGGACATGGAGCCTTGCAGAGAGGGTGTGGCAGGTCTCCCATTTCTCTTGTCCTACAAGTAGTGAGCTGGGAGAAGCAGCCAGTATAAATATTGGCCTCCTCCTTCATAGCAGCTCATGTGCCTGCAAACACTAAAAAGAGTAAAAGGCTTCTACAGGGTCCTGAGTTAGCAGGGAGCAGACACCAGCAGGAGAAGACTGCCAAACCCTCTGAGCCAGAAGACTAAGTGGGGCCAACTGAGGGAGATAAATTTCCACCCAACTCCAGGAGGAGAGCTCGGGTTCCTGGTATAAGAAGAGACTTAAAGACAGAGAGACCCCTGAGGGGTCTGGGAACAGAGCTTACAGGGCAGGTTCCAGAGGAACCCTGAAAGCCAGAGGATCTTTTGTTTCTTTGGGACTTTTTGTTATGGCCCCTTTTGTAGGAGGCTCTCTAATAAACAATCCCTAAGTAGGGTATAATTGAATCGAGCAGAAAGAGTGGAATTATTGACTTCCTAAAAAAGGGAAACTGGGGCTCAGCAGGGAGCACTGCAGGGCAGGCATGCCATATCACAGACCCATAGTGAAGTTGTTCTGCAGAAAGAATAACTTTCCTATAAAAGGGCCCTGCTGTAGTTCTAGGACATGTTTTATCTCTTAGCTTTCATTGGTCAGTGTATAAGACTCAGCCTCCATATAACCATGTTTTACAATATCAGAGAAAGGCAGACAACACATGGAAAAGGTAGTCAGGCTTTTTCTGCAGCACTGGGCTTTATGTGAAAGGCTACAGCAATTATTCCTTGGGTTGAAAAATACAGACGTTGGTTATTTTCTTTTGGCAAAGAATGTCCCAGATATTCAGCGTGTGTACATTGGCACAACTCTATTGACTTCAATTACACTACATTGATTTACTTCTACTAAGGATCTAGCACAATACATTTCTATTCAAATACTGTAGATCTGATTCTCTTCTCATTCACAATAGTGTAAATCAAGAGTAATTTCACTGAAGTCTGTGAACTTACATGTTGTAAAACCAGTGCCATTAAGAGCAGAACCAGCCACTGCAATTTTTATTTTGGATCAATCACACCCAGGGCAAAAATTTTTGAAGCCCACATCATATCACCAGGGAGGTGGTAACTAGAGAAATTGAATGTTGAGCTCATAAGTACAATTTGAATTTACCAACCTTGGACTTGGGAAAATTCCCCTTTATTGAATAGGAATTGGAGCCAGTCCCAGCTTGATAGTAGGTTCTTAACCAGTTTCAAAGGCAGTAGATAACCGTATATTTGCTTGTCCAAAAGAGCAGTAAGCAAATGGGAAGAGCAATGAATTCCCCTTACTAGAAAATAAAGCTTAATATAGTAAGACTTCACAGATCAGGGCCTGCATTCCAAGCTGCCTTGCTTTGGGATTGTTGACAGAATATTGGGGTTAAACAATGAAAAAAAGTTAAGACTTTCAAAAACAGTAAGGAAACAATGGGACTATTTCCTGAGGTCTGATGTGGGTTTTTAATGTAATCATCTTTTTCATTTATATTGAGCAGTGTCAAGAGAAGATGGTGTGTGGGCCCTTCCTTCCCTAGGATCCAGCTGGCAGAGCAGGCAGGTGGAGGGAGAGAATATGAAAAGGGGATGATTTCATTTTCCTGCACATCTGAAGAACAGTGCGGGGCTGAGTTCCTTCTTTGTTTACTGATCAATCTACAAAATGTGCTTATCTAAGAGCATGCACGAAACTTCAAACTAGCACAACTCCCTGTACACTGAATAGATTCTCTTTTCAATATGACTCCATCTTTAACTTTTGCCTCCCCTCTTGGGCAAGTCTGAGTAAGCACAGTAGAAAGACTGGGGAGCTCAAGAAGAGATGTATTCATATACTTGGTATTTGTCTTGTTATATCTCCTCAAGGCAGAGGAGGGAAGGGAAGTGGAGAGATTAGTGAGGATGCAGATATACATTCATATTCTTGGAAACCAGCACTATGGATCTGGATTTTCAGAGATACTTTTATAAGACAATTCTTAGAACAGTGAAGTTAGAACTCCATCGCTGAAGGTAGCTTTCATTAGTCATCACAACAGTTATTTACTTATTTGTGCTTATTGTTATAGTTCCATATGTTATGCCGTCTGGAGTGTGTGACAGTCAGGCCGGATGGTTGCAAGAGGGTCTTGGAAGGCCTATATATTAGCCCTAGAATGTTAAATGCCCGTTTTTCTACTAGCTGAGAAGGGGTTATCTCAGGTCAATTAGGAATACCTGAATCCAATTAAGGGCTGCCTGAGGCCTTTAAAAAAACCCTCCTCTGGGGAGAGCAAAGGGCCTAGTGGCAGTAGGGAAATAGGCTGTTCCAGGTAAGAGACTGTGCTCCCTCCCATAGGGGAAACAGCCAAACCTGAGTGCCTGCTAGGGGAAGGACTGACACCCCAGGGCAACCACAGGACAACATTTTGTCCTAGCAAGGGTGGCAGAGAAAGATACCCTCCTTTTTTTTGTTTATGAGACTGTTTCCTTTTTGTTTGGTGGAAGATAACTCCTTAGGCCGACCCTCAGGCCTACCCTGAAAATACGACCAAGGGAGCACAGAAGGGAGAAGGCAAACCTTGCCTGAGTGGGGCTGATTACCCCAGACCCACCATCGCCAGAGGGGGAAGTGCTAAGTATGGCGAGAGAAAAGAGGTGCCTTGGCACAAGTGGTTCACAGCTCAGCATGCTTGGCTCAGGGCAGTCAGAAAACAGGGCAGACACCCCAAACTGGATTTCACCAAGCCCAGTAACAAATGTGAACTCCCGAATCACTATATCAGTCTTACCATGAAGTCACAGACAGTCCCCTTAGACTCTCCAGTCTATCTTGCCACCTGGACAAACTGGACTTTGTGACAAAAGGTCACTTAAACCAAAAATGACACCACACCAGGTTGCTCCCAGTCCCAAGAGACCAGTCGCTTACCCAGATCAATTGGTACTCTAGATCTTAAATCAAAGACAATGCTGGTAGCCAATTCTATAGTAAATTAATTAAAGGTTTATTAGCCAAGAAAAGGAAGTGATCCTTATTGAAAGGTTGAAGCAGGTAAAATATACGCACAGGTGAGTCACAGTTTGTAATTCCAAATGGTGGCAGTGATGTAATAAAGTGCCAGTTTCCCAAAACTCTTTTCAGGGTACCCAGATTGATTCTGGGGATCTCCACTTTGCATCTGATACACTTCCCTGTAAGAGTCCAAACAGTCCAGAGATGCAGGATCGTTCCTTGAATCCATACGTATAGTTTCTTCTTGCAGAAAACAAGCTGGCAGTGTCACTACCCACGTGAACTTTTCCTTTGATGACGGAGAGTGAGGAATGCATTTTGAGCCTTTGATCTCCGATCGTCACACACCATGACCACTTGCTTTGAAATTATTAAAGTTCTTCATTTGCATTCCACAGGGCTTCTTTCTCCTTTGATGGGGGTTGTTTAGTTACAGGGATATACACAATGATAATGTTTGCTATTACATCATAACAGGATACAGATAAGTGAAAACAATGCAAGTAACATCCTACTTGTTTTCATGAAGTTTAAACACCAAATATACTCTTACACATTTAGCAATCACTTTGATGTATGCTAAACTTGTTGATGGCCAGCTTATATCCATTTGTTCTTTTGCAACATTGGCTCTTAAATTAAATAACTCCTCTCCTTCCCTGGAGTTTCCCCTCTGATGTATTTATAGAGAGCAATCATCTCTTCCCCCCCAGTCTTTGTTTCGTTAGGCTAAACAAGCCAAGCTCCTTGTATCTCCTCCCATAAGAGATTCTCCATGCCTCTGATCATCATAGTGGCCCTTCTCCAGATCTGTTCCAGTTTGAATTAATCTTTCTTAAACATGGGAGACCAGAACTGCACACAGTTTTCCAGATGAGGTCTCACCAGTGACTTGTACAAAGATAACAACACTTCCCTATCTGTACTGGAAATACCTTTCCTAATGCATCCTGGGATTGAATTAGTTTTTTTCACATCTGCGTCACATTGGCATCTCATAGTCATCATGTGATCGACCAATACACCCAGGTCTTTCCCCTCCTCTGTCACTTCCAGTTGGTAAATCTCCTAGCAAAAACTCTTGTCATTAGCTCCTAAGTACGTGATTGTGCACTTTGCACTCTTACATTTCATCCTATTTATATTAGTCCAGTTTTTAAGGTCTTCCAAATCTTATTGCGTGCTATTTTGGTCCTCCTCCCTATTGGCAATACCTCCCAATTTTGTCATCTGCAAATTTAATTAGCACAATTCCACTTTTTGTGCCAAGGTCATTAATGAAAATGTTAAATAAGATTGGTCTCAACACTCATCCCTGAGGAATTTCACTAATCACCTCCCTCAAGTCTGACAGTTCACTTTCAGTATGATCCGTTATCTCCCCTTTAAGGAGTTCCTTAACTATCTTTCAATTCTCCCATTAATCCCTATCTTCTCCAAACAAGCTGTCAGTTGCCTCCTAGGAGAAGTATTCAGTGTGTCTCTTTGCACTCCCATGTATACCAGACCAATCCTCTGTCTTTATTCGTAAATAGGACATGCCCCTTGCTGTTTTTTTCTTCCTGTAGATTTTCTGTTTTGTAGTTTTTGCACTCTTTCAGTTTGCACCTGGCTCAGTATGTAAATAGGCACACAGTGTGAGACATACAATACACAAATATGCAGATAGGTAAGTAGGTGTCAGTTTTCTCCTGCCTGAGGGGAACATCTCTGAGGTATGTCACATCTAGGTGACATGCCTTAACTCCAAGACCTTAAGAGTATAATTTTCAGTATAGCTATATAACTCCTCAAATATTATCCATACATACATTTTGCAATGATTATGACAACTAGTGGGCTACTGGTTCTTGGTAGAGACTTCACATGCCACCTTTTGCTAAACTATTATGCAGATATCTGACCTAGTGGATCCCTGTACAACCCTATGCTCCCCCTGTGTCCTCGGCCAGTTGGTAACAAAGGATCCCTGGGTCACAGAGGCATTCATGGAAAGAGGACTATTTCTAACTGACTGACTCCACCTGAGAATCTGGGGTATTTACTTTCTGGGATCAAGATTGGTAGAATAGACAAGAAGGGCTTTAAACTAGGAAATCGGGGGGGGCGGGCGGGGTGGACGTTTGGGAGAGACTTGTATAATCTCCATGGCTAGTTTTAATACACAAGAGAGAGAAATCAAATAAATGGGGCTACAGTAAGGGACAGAGAACACCAGACATTAGGTGAATGGACAATATCTAATCCAACTAAGAAATTGGGTGAAGTCAGAGAGAACTAACTGAGATGTCCACACACTAATGGAAGGAGTCTAGGCAACAAAACAGAGGAACGACTGAACAGGTGCAGAAAGTAAAACAGGATATTACAGGGATAACAGAATATAGTGGAATAAATAGCATGACTGGAATACAGATATTATAGGGTATGCACTGTTCAAGAGAGACATAAATAAATGTACAGGTGGCGGGTAGAGTTGTACATCAATTATGCAGTATATTGTAAAGAAATAAGTGGTAACATAGATACAACAAAATCAGTTTGGGTCAAAATCACTTTGGGAAAGGACTATCAAAGAGGTTCTATTGGGACAGTGTTGTAGGGGTCTGCTATAGACCTTAAGGATCAGCTTTGGATATGGAGAGAGATCTCTTTAATATAATTAAGGCAATAAATAATACTTGAAATTGTGTCATTATGTAAGAATTTAATTTCCTATATATAAATTGGAGAACAAATGCTACTAATAATGGTAAGGCCCAGTTATTCCTGGAGGTAATAGCTGACACATTTCTTCACCAAATAATCACTGAACCAACAAGAGGTGATGCAATTTTAGACTTGGTTTTGATAAGTAACAAAGACATTCTAGAACAGCTGGTCATAATAAATAACCTTGGATCAAGTAATCACAAGTTGATTCCCTTTAAATTAAATGGAGGGATAGTCAAAAACAGGTCGGCAACTAAGGTTTTTGATTACATGGGAAACTAAGAACTAGTTCGTGAAGTCAGATGGATTGAAGATCTCAGGGACTTAAATGTGGAGGCGTCTTGGAATTTCTTTATGTCAAAGATGCAAAATCTCTCTGGAATTTGCATCCCAAGCAAGAGGAAATAACTTTTAGGGAAGGGCTCCAGACCTAGCTATGAATGACCACTTGAAAAAGGTTAAGCTGAGAGCCTGTAAGAAACAGAAGTAGGGACTGATTAGAAATGAAAGCTACATCTGGGAGGTTTGAAAGTATGAAAGTATAGGGGTAAACTGAGAATTGCCAAAAGTTGAGCTGAGTTAGACCTTGCAAAGACAATTAAAACAAATCTTACAAGGTTTTTTTAGTCATACAGAAAAAGAGGAACAAAGTGGGCTGCTATGCAGCAAGATTGGGATAGAGATTAAGAATGAATGAGTACTTTGCCTCTGTTTTCAATAAGGATGATAATGTAGAACATGGAGGCAAAGGCAGGATGGCTAGTGGTAATGAGTGTATGGAATGAGTGAATGAGGAAATAAGTGTATGAAAATGACTACAACTGAGATAGAAGCAAAATTCAAAGAGCTTGTTGTGGTGACCGGATAATCTCCATCCCACAGGGGCTCTGCGCATTGCCCCCACCCCAAACGCCGGGTCCGCAGTTCCCATTGGCTGGGAAGCACGGCCAAAGGGAGCTGCAGAGGCAGCAGCGCCTAGGAGACAGACGGAGATGTCGCTGCTTCCGGGAGCCACCTGAAGTAAGTGCTGCCCAGAGCCTGCACCCCTTTCTATGCTCCAACCCCCTGCACCAGCCCTGATCCCCCTCCCAAACTGCCTCCCGGAGCCTGCATCCCACACCCCATCCCAAACCCCTTCTTTACCCCAACCCCTCATCCCCGTCCCCACCCCAGAGCCCTCACATCCCCCTACACCCCAATCCCCTTCCTCAGTCTGGAGCCCCTTCCTGCACCCTGAACCCATCATTTCTGGCCCACTCCTGAGCCTGCACCCCCAGTCCAGAGTCCGTACCCCCTCTCACACACCCCATCCCCCTGCCCCAGCCTGGAGCCCCTTCCCACGGGGGGATATGATTGTTCTCTATAAATACATCCGAGAGGAAAGGAGAAGAGCTAGTTAAGCTAATAGACAAAGTTGTCACAATAAAATTAGGCTAGACATTAGAAGAAGGTTTCAAGCCATCAAAGGAGTGAGGTTCTGGAACTGCCTCCCAGTATGAGTAGTGGAGGCAAAAACCTGACTGGTTTTAAATTGGAGCTTGATAATTTTATGAACGGGATTGTAAAATGGAGTTGCCAACTGATCTCAGTGACCAAGGAGGTCTCTTCCAGTCCTGTGTTCACCTGAAAATCAAAGGAATTTGGGTTTTACAGACACAATCAGAGAAATTTTGATGAATTTGGTCTTAATATTTTAGCACCACATTAAATATCCATGTCACAGTACTTTCCACTAGGAATAAAAACCTAGTATAGGAGACTTGAAGTTCCTTCCCTTTAACTATTTATATGCTGAGATCTCTAGAGGAATTTTAAACCACTCTTAAAGATGTATTTGTTTCTCTTACCCTGGACATGATTAAATTTCTGGTGTCTGAACAGTGGCCACATATATTTCCTCTCTATATTTTATTACTAGCTGATAATTTTATTGTATTCCATTTTGAAATTCATCTCATGAACACACTATGTGTTTTTGCTTTCAGCTGGTCTTTTCTTATTTTTAGATTATGTCTGATGCGCGCACGCACAGACACACACACACACACACACACATATATATATATATATATATATATATATATATATATATATATATATATATATATATATATATATATATATATATATATATATTCCCAACCTTGCCATTTGTGCAGTGCCACTTTGAACCACTTAAAATCAATTTGGGAATTTACACACACGTCCCTCACCCCCATAATAGAGACAATAGCTTCTGCACTAAAAGATGCTGATTCAAGAACTGGACGTGCTCAAAAACATATATGCGCTGTGTCTTTCTAATTGGTTTTTAATATAACTGAGCAATTTCTTATCACCGTCTCTGAAGATGGGATTATGTAATCAAAAATACAATACAGGGGATACAGTTTTCCTGATAACCCAAATAAAGGGCCCAGCCATTTCCTATGGGTACTGTATGTGGACAGAAGACAGATCAGACACACTTAGGGATGGAAGCATAGAAGAAGAAACAGAAGCTCCACAACAATGCTCCTCACCTTCACGTCATGTCACAACTGCCTTTCTATGGGTACAGCCTGGATGGTGGGGCTGTACAGGTCTGCAAAGGGTACACCTGAGAGGAGAGGCCTTCCACATGGCATCAGCTCTCCAAAGCAAACTAGTGAATTTCCCCTCAGTATATTCTTGAACTTTTTAGCCTTCTCAACATTGTAACACACTCCAAGGTCTGAAAGCTCACATTCTGGGGCAATCTCTAGTGGTGACTACATGAGAGCATAGATCTTGAGGGAGCCAGTTTACTATATGGACTGATATCGCTTGACCGATAGTTCAGAGGCATTTATCCCAAGATCCATGTGCATAAATGCCAAAGTATTCCAGTGCATATGCTGGTTCTGAGTAGGACCAGAGCTATGGAACTCATTTCCTGTGGATCTGAGACTAACTGTAAAGTTTATCACCTATTGATCCAAATGAAAATCTCACCTCTTCAACTTTGATTTCCCATGTAACAAGAGATACTATAATTAAAACACAAGTTTTTTTGAAAAGTCAAAAATTTTTGCTGCCACTTGAGAAAAGAAGAGATGCATAATAAGAATGGGTCATTCTGATTTATTTCTCCATTCTGGAAGGTGCTCCAGTTCTATGTTTCTAATGGAGTAGAAACATAGAACTGAAACCATAAAACTTACTACCTGAAGTGTCAAGGCAGGAATATTGCTCATGGTGACATTTTGCCACCCTCAGATATTTTATAATATTAAGTTTTGAAACATTTCCAAACTGATTAAATATTATTTTAATCCAGCAGTTCTCTCCATGATATAACACATAATTCTCATTTAATCGAATATTTTAATATTTAATATTTAATATTCTGAAATAACTAAGAATGACAAAATCTCAGTAAGGTGATTGAATATTTTGGAATGACTACTGATTAAATATCATGAGAAGATTAATGTTTTCATTGCTCTTTACAAAAACTTGAAAGAACCAAGAGTATTATTCAGAATATATGATATTTGTATTTAAATCTGAGATCAGGGTGTTTTCAAAATGAACAGTAAATAAATGTACTAAAATTATTATTTTTTAAATATGCTGTCAAACTGTAAATGTAAGTGATCTTAAAATTAAGCATTGTTTTTAAACAGCTAGAATATAGTACTGTACTCTACCTACAATGAGTATCTTGGAAAAAATAATTTCTTCTTTCCATTGCCCAGGGAGTTAATACTGTCTGGCCAGATCACAAATAGCACAATTGTCAGATAATCACATGCACAGTAGAACCTTGATTATTCAAATGACTTGGGAGTAACCATGGGTTCTGGCGTTATTGATTTTATTATTGTTTTATTGTTTTTGTAGCATGTAGGAGCCCCAGTCAATTGGTGAGCTACATCAGAAGACTTTAAAATTTTTCAAAGGGTCTACTGATCATGAACACAGACTTCAAAGGCTGAGATGTTCCTGATACTATAGACAGTTTGGCAGGGCTTTAAAAATTTCAGCACATGAATACTTTTGCACACGTGTCTATATGTACTGGAGATATTTCAGCACATTCAAACATCTGCAAGGAAGACTTTATGTACTGATGTATTTTCGATGTATACTGATTTCTGTGCAATGTGCTTAGGTCATGCTGAGCCAGTTGCCTTGCAGAAAATGTTTGCTTCTTAAAGGGAAACTTCCTCTCCGTTAAGCAAAGAAGGGAGAATAGGAGTCCGGGAGTATGAACCACACTTGATCTGAACTTCATGTATCTTTCTATGTCCTCTCATGTCTTTATAATGGGCCTGTTGTTGAGGCATCTAAACACTTCTAAGAGCTCCCCACCAGCAGTCAAGGAAGTTTTGATTCAAAAGGAAAGCCTCAGCCAAATAAATAAATAAATAAATAAAGCCATGGGACAGATGTGCATTAGGGTTCAACCATTTATCAGGCCTTTTAACTTTAGTGCACAGCAGCAGTGGAAAGTGTTTAAAAACAAAGATTGTGGTTAGAGGAGGCGTTTCAATATTGGGATACTAAAGGGGCTGATGTGTAAGGAGAGACAGAAAGTTTTCTCAGGAAAGAAGAGATGGGAACTAGGGCTGTCAAACAATAAAAAAAATTAATCACAATTAATCGTGCGATTAAAAAAATTAATTGTGATTAATCATGCAATTAATCCTGCTGTTAATAATAGAATTACCATTTATTTAAATATTTTTGGATGTTTTCTACATTTTCAAATATATTGATTTCAATTATAAAACAGAATACAAAGTGTACAGTGCTCACTTTATATTTATTTTTTATTTTGATTACATTTGATTAAAAAAACAAGTATTTTTTAATTCACCTAATACAAGTACTGTAGTGAAATCTCTTTATCATGAAAGTTGAACTTACAAATGTAAAATTATGTACAAAAAAAACCTGCATTCAAAAATAAAACAATGTAAAACTTTACAGCCTACAAGTCCATTCATTCCTACTTCTTGTTCAGCCATTCACTCAGACAAACAAGTTTGTTTACATTCACAGGATATAATGCTGCCTGCTTCTTGTTTACAATGTCACCTGAAAGTGAGTACAGGTGTTCGCATGGCACTGTTGTAGCCAGCGTGCCATATGCTGGCCATATGCGCTAAAGATTCACATGTCCCTTCATGCTTCAACCACCATTCCAGAGGACATGTGTCCATGCTGATGACGGGTTCTGCTCGATAACGACCCAAAGCAGTGCGGACCGACATATGTTCATTTTTGTCATCTGAATCAGATGCCACCAGCAGAAGGTTGAATTTCTTTTTTGGTGGTTTGGGTTCTGTAATTTCCGCATCAGAGTGTTGCTCTTTTAAAACTTCTGAAAGCATGCTCCACACCCCATCCCTCTCAGATTTTGGAAGGCACTTCAGATTCTTAAATCTTAAGTCGAGTGCTGTAGCTATCTTTAGAAATTTCACATTGGTACCTTCTTTGCATTTTGTCAAATTTGCAGTGAAAGTGTTTTTAAAATAAACAACATGTGCTGAGTCACCATCAGAGACTACTATAACATGAAATATATGACAGAATGAGGTAAAACAAAGCAGGAGACATCCAGTTCTCCCCCAAGGAGTTCAGTCCCAAATTTAACTAATGCATTATTTTTTTAATGAGTGTCATCAGCATGGAAGCCTGTCCTCTGGAACGATGGCTGAAGCTTGAAGAGGTATATGAATCTTTAGTGAATCTGGCACATAAATATCTTGCAACAGTTACAACAGTGCCATGCAAACGCCTGTTCTCACTTTCAGGTGACATTGCAATTAAGAAGTGGGCAGTATTATCTCCCGTACGTGTAAATAAACTTGTTTCTCTGAGCAATTGGCTGAACAAGAAGTAGGACTGAGTGGACTTGTAAGCTCTAAAGTTTTACACCATTTTGTTTTTGATTGCAGTTATGGCACAAAAAAAACCCTACATTTCTAAGTTGCACTTTCATGATAATGAGATTGCACTACAATACTTGTATGAGGTGAATTGAAAAATACTATTTCTTTTGTTTATCATTTTTACAGTGCAAATATTTGTAATCAAAAATAATATAAAGTGAGCACTGTACACTTTGTATTCTGTGTTGTAATTGAAATTGATATATTTGAAAATGTAGAAAAACATACAAAATATTTAATAAATTTTAATTGGTATTCTATTGTTTAACAGTGGGATTCATTTTTCTGAGCTGATCGCATGAGTTAACTGTGATTAATCAACAGCCCTGATAGGAACTCTGAGACACTGAAGTTAAGCTTCCCGATAAAACAGCGTGGGATACCCCAGAAAGGTTCCTGTGGAAGTGTTGCTGCTGTAAGTAACTGTTGTAACTTTGTTTTTGAAGTACTGCAGCAGTGTGTTAGGAGGAGTCAGCAAGGATAGCTGCCATTTTGTGAGGCAGAACTGATGCAGCATATTGACAGGAGGGATGGGCCATTAGTTGGCCACTTATAGTTAGGCATACAAATATGGATTAAAATGAATTTTAGATGCTTATTTTAAAAATTCTGGTCCACACTCAAGCTATTTATTTTAGGTGACGAATCTGAGCAACTATCCCAGATTAAGATGCCATTAAAGGAGGTTTTAGAACAAATTGATAAATTAAACAGTAATAAGTCACCAGGACCGGGTGGTATTCATCCATGAGTTCTGAAGGAACTCAAATATGAAATTGCAGAACTACTAACTGTGATATGTAACCTATCACTTAAATCAGCCTCTGTGCCATATGATTGGAAGATAACTAATGCAATATCGGTTTTTAAAAAAAGATCCAGAAGTAATTCTGACAATTACAGGCCTGTAAATTTAACTTCAGTACAAGGAAAATTGGCTAAAATTATAGTAAAGAACAGAATTATCAGACATAAATAAACACGATATTTTGGGGAAGAGTCAACACGGCTTTTATAAAGAGAAATCATGCCTCACCAATCTAATAGATGTCTTTAAGGGTGTCAGTAAGCATGTGCAGAAGTGTGATCCAGTGGATATAGAGTACTTGAACTTTCAGAAAGCCTTTACAAGGTCCCTCACCAAAGGCTCATAAGCTGCCATGGGATAAGAGAGAAGGTACTCTCATGGATCAGTAACTGGTTAAAAGACAGGAAACAAAGAGTAGGAATAAATGGTCAGTTTTCACAATGGAGAAAGGTAAATAGGAGGGTCCTCCAAGGATCTGTATTGGGACCTGTGCTGTTCAACATATTGGTAGAGTGAGGTGCCAAAGTTTGCAGATGATACAAAATTACTCAAAATAGGTAAGTCCAAAGCTGACTCTAAAGAGTTACAAAGGATTCTCATAAAAGTGGGTGACTGGACAACACAATGGCAAACGAAATTCATTGTTAAGTGTGGGTATCATAATGGCATTGTATAATTTTACCTTGGTTCTTCTGTGAATCTCCTTATTTTTCCAGCTGTTTGCCAGTCTCAGGCTCCATTTACCTTCCCAGTTTTTGCTTCCACTGCCTTATGGAGTAGGCCAGCAGCCCTGATTGTGCTTCCAAAATATACAAACTTGTTAACCATGCTTCACTATTGACCATGTGTGCACCATCATTGGCAGCCTCGCCTTTTACATGGGCAGTGGTCTTTTTCATAGCACCATCATCTGTGTAAAACAGATGTCATCTGCAAAACTGAGATCTTGAAGTTTTCCTGCACTCCACATAATTCCTGTATCTTCCTTTGATGTTGCTCTTCGCATCTCATAATCTATCACTATGCAGGAGAGGTGATGAAATGCATCCCTGTTGCACTCCACTGGTGATATCAAACCAGTCAGTCTCTCCCCTTTGTCGTACACAGCACTTTGGACCTTCTTACAGCATCTTAGCCAGTGATTCTACCTTTCTAGCAAGCCCATATGGTCGCAAGAGCTTCCATAGTGACTTTCTAGGGGTGCAGTCTGAAGCTTTGGTGAAATCTATAAAGTTCAAGACTAATCTTTTCTGACAAGCAAGCCCTTTCTCAATCAATCATCTCAAAGTAAAGATGTCATCTATACACAGTCTTTTTGGTCTAAAGCCTGCTTGCTTAGTAGACAAAGTAAACTGCCCTATGCCAGACTGCCAGTAGTTAGTGTCTTGTACGAAACTCTGCTCCACTGTATGGTGCTTTTCTATAGCATGGATTTTTACTCTGATTTAGAAGGAGCAAATACTGGTTGTCATATAAATCCTGCATTCTGCACGATTCATTGACCGGAAGGGTCATTTTAGCTCCCACCAAGCTGAGGAAGCACAGTGTTTCTCTGTAACTGCCATGTACAGACACAATGTTTGTGCCAAATCCCTTTGCCAAGTTGAACAGAAAAAACAAATTGTGGCACACGCTTATTAAAACCCATTTCTAAATGAAATGACATAAATATATAATATGAGGAGAAGTGGGGGGAGATGAGTGTTTTAATATGCACGGATCCATATTTGTAATTTGTTTACTCAGGAGGAAAGCTCAGCGCAGATGCAGCATTTAATTTTCAATGAGGTCCTTTTCTTTTCTTTTTCTGCTCAATGTTCCAGCTGGGTTGACTGAAGCACGAGTAGTTTGCTTGTGGGATCTTGTCATGAGTCAGTGGTTCAGATCAGATTACCCAGGATCCTCTTGGTTTTTGTCCTAATCCAGAAAAAATTGACTTGGTCTGTGAGAATTCAGCTGCAACTTGTACAAAAGCAGCGATCAAATACTTACTCAAGCTGACAACTAAAATCTCTAAAATACTGTTTGTGTAACATTGAAAGTCACAATATGTACAGAGCTGTGTATAACTTTATGTCCACAGACATATTAGAAACAAAATCATTTGATGGAATACAGGGTTTAGTATGTCAGTGGGACAGATCCTCAGGAGTTACAGCAATTTACACCAAATGGAAATTTACTCTAGGATATATTCTGCACTGGCAGAGAGATTGACTAGGTGTCTAAATGATAAAAGGCCCTTTCTGGTTCTAATTTTTGTTTGTTATAAGATCTAGTGATTTCTTTGTATCCTGGCTACACAAAATATTCATCTGTTCGGTACAAGATCATGAGACAGAGGTGGGAGTTCTGTTCTCCAAAAGTTAAGCAGGTGTAAAATATATATAGTTTGTGCATTATTTGTAAACATACAAAACAATTGGAGGGAAGGGCTTTGAAAAATCCAGACTATAACTGGATTGTTTTATATGTTATTTATTAGCTCCACAGCAATGAAGAGTGACTGTTAGAGTATCACATAGCTACAGTACATGGGTAAAATTAAATATTTTTAGTGCAATGTCTACTTCAAATCAATCTCAGGACCATAGGAAGTTTTAGATAAAGCTAAGTAACATTTTAAAATGTGATTATTTGGTCCTAAGAAAATTCGAATTTAAGGTGAAATTTCAACCAAATTACAGCTCTATTCTAGTTTCTTGACTATTTTTAAAGCGAATTTAATGCTAGTGAAAGACACCAGATTGACTAAAATCCTTTATTTATGCACAGAACAACTATAATATGGAAAACATTCATATAATCTTCTCCACATTTTCACTTGCCTGGGAAAGACCACATGGACCGGTGATGGGGATTCAGTTTTCATGCCCATTCAATATTAGGCATTATGTTGACTCCGCTAACAACGGTGCCAATTAGTGGTAATTATGATGATGGAGTTTTCTGTAATATGGATGGGGAACTGGACTGAAAGGGTTTAGGACTATTGCCCAGTTGACTGAATGAATTATTCTGTAGCACATAATTACACAATAATTAATTATTTTTGTTTTTCTCTGTTCACGTGTGGTCTTTCAGGCTCATTGGGCAAGCATGAATCCCTCAGTTTTATGGTCTTTCCATCAGAGATGACGATTCAGTGACCTGTTGTATGAGTTAGCTTTCTCGGAGCAAGTCTGAGAGGACATGTGGACACACGCTTCTAGCTGGCACTAATTGGCTCCACTGTTGTCAGTCTCAGCAGAAAGGCCAACAGTTGAATAAGAATGAAGAGATGGTCCTCCATGCTGTGATTTGAGATGTATTGGTGGGGGAGTTTGCACTGCTGATACCCATTCTGTCCCTCTTTTTTGAATATACAGAGGGCCTCAGTTTTCAGGGCTGTCAGTATAGCAACTGTGAACACATTCTTTTTTCTTAAATGAAGTTCCTAGCCTTTCACAAGGGAGATAACTGCACAAAATGGCTCAAGATGAGCAATTCTTGTTCCATTTCCTGCAGCACATTCCCACATACCCATTGTCGCTTTTTGTTGGCGTTTGAGATAATACATAAATGATATAAGGGAAAGCACATCCCTATGTGTCATGCATGAAAAACTCTCTATCATCTCTCTGGTAGTTCTCCTTATTGGCCAGAGAGTTCTTACTTCCTGAACAATTTGGTCTAGATCATTTAAACTTAATTCACAAATGGCTGATAACTTAAGCATTGCTAGCACTTCAGCAGATTATTTGCAACTACACAGTTTCAGTTCAGTGTTCAATATATCTATCCAGTCAATAGAATAGATTCCTTATTTTTAAACTGCCAAAACTAAATTAATATGTATCTGTCTCCTGTTCAGCACAAGTTTAGGTGTTCTGTTTTTGGTTTGTGGGCCATTATTTGGAATTTGGATTGTTCTGGATGAGCAGCTTGTTTGAGCATGAATATAATTTGTTCTTTTAATCTTCTTTTTGTAGTTTTTCACCACAGCATGAGCAACAATGGATTAGATGTTTCATAAGTCTAAATACATACATTAGCTAATATAGTAATTACATTTTCCAGTTCTATAGTCTCATACAATAGAATTCAAACTAATACTGAGACCGAGCAACAAAACAAAATAGACTGACACACAAGCTGCTATGAATCAATAAATGTGAAATATAATCTATGTATTAGAACCAAAGAGCAGGGACATGAGAAAAGAAACTGTGCAGAGAGCTTCAGACACTAATAATGAGGAAGTGTCATTGACTTGTTTCCTTTGATAGTTATCAGTAGCTTTAGTTTAGGGAAGAGGCACAAAGAAAAATTATACCTGGTGAATGCAAATCCAACTAAGTCTATCGTCTCAGTTACATATGAAATTATGCTCCCTGTCTGTTGACACCTTTGCCACCCTTTGATGGCAAAGCAGGGGTGCTGAAACTAGGGGTGTTGTTGCACCCCCTGGCTTGAAGTAGTAGCAACAAACACCAAATGCATGGTTTCCATCATCAGCACCCCCATTATCAAAATTGTTCCAGCACCTCTGCTTTGCCATTATGAATAGTAATTAGACTATTTCTTCTACTAGAATTATCGCAGGATAGAATATAAAAGAACCTTGAATGTACACTAATATGATATAATGGAAGCTTTTCAATATCAAAGCAGCTTTCTTGCTGGGCTCCCTTTTCCCTTTACAAAGTGCTGGAGAGAAGACTGTGAGCATGGGTCATGTAGATACTAGTGACATAGGCAGGTCAACAAATATGTGGACAAGGGTGATTCAGTAGATACATTGTGCTTGGACTTTCAGAAAGCCTTTGACAAGGTCCCTCACCAAAGGCTTTTAAGCAAAGTAAGCAGTCATGGGATAAGAGGAAAGGTCCTCTCATGGATCAGCAACTGGTTAAAAGATAGGAAATGAAAAGTAGAAATAAATGGTCAGCTTTCACAATGGAGAGAGGTAAATAGTTGGTCCTCCAAGGATCTGTACTGGGACCAGTGCTGTTCAACATATTCATAAATACTCTGGAAAAAGGGGGTAAACAGTGAGGTGGCAAAATTTGCAGACAATACAAAATTACTCAAGATAGTTAAGTCCAAAGCACACTGCAAAGTGCTACAAAGGGATCTCACAAAATTGGGTGACTGGACAACAAAATGGCAGATGACATGCAAAGTAATGCACATTGGAAAATGTAATCCCAAGTATACGTACAAAATGATGGGGTCTAAATTAGCTGTTACCACTCAGGAAAGAGATCTTGGAGTCATTGTGGATAGTTCTCTAAAAACATGTGCTCAATGTGCAGTGGCAGTCAAAACAGAATGTAAAGAACCTTTAGGAAATTGATAGATAATAAGACAGAAAATATGATAATGCTATAAATCCATGGCATGCCTACACTTTGAATATTGCATGTAGTTTTGTTGCATCATCTCAAAAAAGACATTAAAATCAGAAAAGGTACACAGAAGGTCAACAAAAATTATTAGGGGTGTGGAACAGCTTCCATATGAGAAAAGATTAAAAAGACTGGGACTGTTCATCTTGGAAAAGAGATGAATAAGGGGGGACATGATAGAGGGCTATAAAATCATGAAAGGTGTGGAGAAAGAAAATAAGCAAGTATTGTTTACCCCTTCACATAACATAAAAACCAGGGTCACCCAATGAAATTAATAGGCAGCAGGTTTAAAACAAACAAAAGAGAGCACATTTTCACACAATGCACAGCCAATCTGTGGAACTCATTGCCAGGGAATGTGAATGTCAAAGTATAACTAGTTTAAAAAAAGAATTACATAAGTTCTTGGAGGATAGGTGCATCAATGGTTATTAGCCAAGATGGCCAGGGACACAGTTCCATGTTCTAGGTGTCCCTAAGTCTCTCACTGCCAGATGCTGGGATGGGACAACAGGGGATGGAGCACTTTATGATTTCCCTGTTCTGTTCATTCTCTCTGAAGGATCCGGCATTGGCCACTGTTGGAAGACAGGAGGAGACTAAACTAGCTGGACCATTGGTATAACTAGGGCCCTACCAAATTCACGGCCATGAAAAACACATCATGGACCATGAAATTTGGTCTTTTATATTCTTTTACCCTATACTATACAGATTTCACGGAGGAGACCAGTGTTTCTCATATTGGAAGTCCTGGCCAAAAAGGGAGTTGCAGGGGGGTCACAAGGTTATTATAGGGGGGGTCGCAGTATTGCTACCTTTACTTCTGGGCTGCCTTCAGAGCTGGGCGGCTGGAGAGCAGCGGCTGCTGACTGAGGGCCCAGCTCTGCCGGCAGCAGCGCAGAAGTAAGAGTGGCAATACCATACCATGCCATCCTTCCTTCTGCACTGCTGCTGGTGGCAGCTCCTCCTTCAGGGCTGGGCTCCTGGCCAGCAGCTGCCACTCTCCAGCTGCCCAGCTCTGAAGGCAGTGCCACCTCCGCTGCCAGCAGCAGCGCAGAAGTAAGGGTAGCAGTGCCACAACCCCCCCTACAATAATCGTGCGAACTCCCACACAACTCCTTTTTGAGTCAGGACCCCTACAATTACAGCACCGTGAAATTTCAGATTTAATTAGCTGAAATCATGAATTTTACGATTTTTAAAATCCTATGACTGTGAAATTGACCAAAAGGGACCATGAATTTGGTAGGGCCCTAGATATGACCCAGTATGGCCATTCTTATGTTATGTTCTTTACATGTTCTAAGTTACTTCACAATGCCAACCCTTTTCATATGTCAGGATACATTCTTCTCAGCTCCTGAAGCATACTTGCTATGGTAGCAAAGGGCAGACTTGACCCTTTGGTTCAGGATGACTCCAACAGAATTGTTCGAGTCATTTGACATTAAAATCATGTTCAGTGACTCTGTCATTTTCAAGCAATTTCCTGAATAATTTCCAATCTATTAAGACACAGGAAACTGCTACTTAACAAAGGTTGGATTCAGTGAATCCAAGAGCACCATCTAATTATTAACTTCCCTTATTAGCTAAAATGAAACCTGTTATGACACAACCACATCTTTGGTATGAGACAGTGAAGAAGACGGAAGGGTCAGTCGTAAGCACAGAATCAACATCTTTGCCTGAAGCACTTGTATAAAAATAAATTCTATTCTACAGAGATTGTTTATTATTTGCCTCTGTCATACAGTCTTTGCATGGGGGAAGAAAGGATAAAATGAGTGTATAACTGTGCTGTATTGGACTTCAGAGACTTTGCTCCCAGAAGTAATAGAATTATACAGAGGAATAAAAACCACATACACATGGGGCCCAAGTCTGAAGTACACGATGTGAAACCCATTTGGCTGGATTTCCTCTATATCTGCAGCATGACATGCATATTGACAGCTCCAAACACCTTTAACAACAGCCACCGTTGCTGCAACCCTACAAAGCCCAACATAGATTCCATCTTCTTTCTTTGACAAACTTCTTAGCTGAATGACTACCAAAGGGTAATCAGGTAAATCTGTAATCTCCCTTGTGAAGTATTAAAGGTGGTTAGCACTGGACTTTCTTTGTCCAGTTTTAGCTACCAGCACCCAGAACTGGAAAACTGAGCATCAGTCAATTTACTTGCTCCATTCTCAAATGTCATTATCTGATCCTGTTTTTCCTCAATTTCCTTGTTCTGGTCTCATGGATTTAGGCACAGACATGTGGAAGCTCAGAACCTCTGAAAAAAAAGGCCACTTCTAGTTAGGTGCCTAACTTAAGAAATTAAAGTTTAAAAATAATGGCCACAGATTTTAACTGGGATTGTGTTCTGATAATGTTTATCACTATTTAAATCAAGCTCAGCTTCATGACATATGAGTTTTTCATTGACTATCAGTCAATTTGTCCCAAACACTGTCTGGTTCCAAATCATTTCACCTATCTTGGTAAACACAGAGTCTTTAGGCAGCAGCTTTAGCTCAGTCACAAAAAACTCTTCTTAGGATTCATTTGGTTCTTTTACTTTGTTATAAAAGGTATGGTATGCAAACACTTGGCCGGATAGTAAGGTGGCATTTTCATTAAAGCTATTGCAATATGTCCTCAGTTGTTGTTTTCTCTTCACTTACAATATCTTTCCAAGTATTATAAATGTAAATAAGCGTCTCTCTCCATTCAAGATTAGATGACAACAATTTTTTTCTTCCTAATGCTTGGATTTCAGGGGATCTTTGCTGGAAATCTTCTCCTGCTCAGGAAGGTGCATGCTTTTACAAGTTTAAGCTAGGCATCTAGACTTCAGCCATCTCTGCAAGATTGGCCAGTTGTCCTTTCTCAGGCTATTTCTACACTTGGAGGGCTTCTGATATCATATGATGTTTTGATTTGGTTGCACGAGTATAACCTCTAGACAGCAGCTTTGCACCTAAGAAATCACTTAAAATGGTGTAGAGGCATGTATTTCTGCAATGATGGCTTTGGCTTTACCGCTGATTCCCCAGGATCCATTCTGAGCCCTGAGGAGGATTGGAATTGAACCCAGCAATCTATTTCCACTCTCTGGGGCAGAATTAAAGAAGCACTCTGTGCTGTGTGGGGATGCTAGTGGAGATTTTCTCCTCCAAAGCTCTTTCTGCCAGGTTTTCACAGCCCCTGGCAGCTGGTCTGACAGTAGCTGCCGGTGCACCCAATAGCACCCGAAACTTCAAATGAGACTCTTATTCCAAACACTGCAGCTCTGAAAGATGAAAGAGAGGATTCCTGTGGGTGTTAGAAGAAGTGCTATGCTTTTCTCACCTGAGGTGCTTTTATGAGACCCTTACTCAGACTGAGCGACACTTACTTTAGTGGGATTGCTCACTTGCAGCTCAGCTATGCCTAACGGGCCCAGCCCCTGTGGTGGGGGCAGTGTGGAGTCACATTGTGACAGGAGGAACACAAGGAGGCAGAATGTCTGCCAGAGTTCCCTGGCACACAGAGGTAACAGACCTGCTGCTACATTCCCTCACACTCATAGGGTGCAGCTAATTCCCCACATCCTCCACATGGTTAACCAGTGCAGCTGGCCATTGCATGGCAGAACAGAGCCATGTCCTCCTCTTTCTTCTCTTTCTCACCCTCTCAGAGGCTACAGAGGGAGCAGTCCCTGCACTCCCCTGAGCAAAGGCACTGCCACTGGGGCTGACCCTTACACAGGTCATGCAAAGGTCCATCTTCTCTCTGGCGGGTCAGCCACAATATAGCCTTTGAGTAAGCACTGCTCATCATCAGACCATGTTGAAAAATCAGAAAAATTCCAGAGGCCTTTCTATAGCTTACATAAATCACTCTTATGAATTCCTTTCCACATACGACTTATTTTATACACATTATTTATGTTGTTTGCTGGGACGGGCTGAAGTTGAATGAGGGTCGGCAAGCATGGAACTTCCTCACAGGGCAGGAATGGGGAAATCCTCCCCACTGTTTATACCTTCCTTAATATGCAGAGAAATCATGGAGAAGCCAGCCAATTAGTTTGTGACATACGGATGTAATCAGTGTATTTTTCAGTCACAGGGAGGTAGGGAGCACATTCAAACTCTGACATCTCAAAATTTGCACCCAGGTTGTTAAAGAACATATAGAATATCCCACTTTCCATTATAGCTTCAAAAAATTGTGCTTCGGGATCTTCTGGGTCTGTTCAGATGATAGGTTAATGGATAATATAATACTAAAATTACTGTGTGTGTGTGTGTGTGTGTGTGTGTGTGTGTGTGTGTGTGTGTGTGTGTGTGTGTGTGTGTGTGTAAAATAAGCTCTTTGGGGGCAGTGACCACATCTCCTGATGCATTTGCACAGAACCTAGCACATTTTAGCTCTTATTTTGTTTGGGTCTCTGGATGCTACTGTAATATGAATATTAAGTAGTATGACATAGCCTGATTTTCAAAAGCGTCAGCACCTGTTGCAGATCAGGATCAATATATTGTGAACTGAGGAATCAATTTTTTAGGTAGCTAAGACAATTCCAATTTTGCAGTGTACACCTGATTAGCTATTTCTTGGCAGCTTGAGGTATCTGTGCTAACAGATGTCTCTGTCCCAAGCTAGCTTAAGCTTGATAGAAAGATCTTTGCTTTACTGAAGTGGCTGAGTTTATATTGTGAGCTAGTGAGAAATGGATCATTAAAGAGTTTATTTTCAGCAGCCAGACCAAGGAATGACGTTGGTGGATTGAGATATGACATACTGTAGCACCTTGATGAATCTCTAAGATTGTCTCTTGAAGAAAGATTGAAGGACCCATTTGTTCTAATGTCAAGAAGTAGATAAGCCAAGGGGGAAAGGAAAGGAAATCACAAGATAAATTTAATTCAACTGTTGAAATAAGGCGAGTACAATGTGATGATTGTTATATTAGTGATTATACTGTTGTCAATTAAATTAGCAAGCGGCTCTGGCAATGATGTTGGATGAAGTGGTGATGGGAAGTATCGTTTGAACAGCAACCAAGTGGCTTAGAGCAAATTATATAATAAGGGTTCTAGCATTTTGTCCAGGCAGTCCCATGTGATATGAAATTTCAAGCTTTGTTTATAGATAAAGGTGGTTTTGTTAAGCATCTGAATTGTTGGGTAATTATCCAAAACAAAACAAGCCAGAGCCTGGCTCACCTTCCCTCAGAGCACTATTTGTGGGAGGCAGAAACAACCATGAACATTCCCTGAAAACATTCTGGCAGAGGGATTAAAAAAAAATGGGCACTCCCGTTCCCTTCTCCATCCCCCTGGAATAGGGAGCATTCCCCTACTTATGAAAAGAGCCATGGTATCTTTATTATCTATGCAAAACAAACAAGACTATGGTGTTTAAATTCTCATCTGAAAGGCCCATACACTGTAAGCTCCATGGTGTTCAATTTCTCTCTGAAGGTTAGAAAAAAATCATTACTTGTGTTCTCAGTCCCTGCATAGAGTGAGTGGTGCCGGGGGGGAGAGGGGGATGTGCTTAATTACTTCTGATCTTCATATTCAGGAACTTCTAAGAGTTACTATTGACATTGTGTGTGCATTATAAGAAGAATAACAGGTAAACAAGCAGACAGGAAAGCATATTTCATTGAACTGTACTACTGACATATGGTCCAATCCAGCACCCATTAAGGTTAATGGAAAGACCTCAGTGACTTCAGTGGGAGCTGGAACAGGCCCTTAATGAACCATGCCCTTCGAGTTGGTTACTAGACCTTCAAAACAAGATTTCCAAACTCTTCCCAAATTGAAAAACAGCACTTAACAGCAGAAAACCAGCAGGAAAGGTTGATAATCCAAGTGAGGTTTGTTAATCAAATTGTATTGCAGCAGATAACAGAGTTGATGAAGCACAGTACATGACATAATTGTTTCAAATTTCTGATATGATTGAACCAGAAAAGTAGCTATACACTTCTGCTGCTGGTCCATCCCAAATTAAAATACTGCTTCTAAAATATGTTATATTTCTAACATAAAGGACAGATTGTTTTACTTCTGCAAAACAAGCCATAGGAACACAGGGATTGACATACCATAACAGCCTATCTAATCAGCCTCTGAATGTGGTCTGTAACAAATGTTTCAGGGGAAGGTAGAATCCCTCCAATCTCAGTAATGCTTCTGGCATGGATAGAAAGCAAACGCTTCAGAGAAAGACAGAATGCCTACCCAGGTCCCAAAACTAGTGATATGCTGCCAATATTTTAACCTACGGATCCCCCAAAAGTTTCTCCATAGTTGATGTTAAAGCCACTGTACCAGATATATGTGCTGCGAGTAAGGGGCTACAAAATTCATTCCATTTATTTTCCCCTCTACCCAACAACTAGCCGTCATAAATCTAATCAAAGAGGGAGAAAATGCCACATAGGAAACAAACTTGGTAAGCTGCTCTCTCTGTTTATGCTTGGTTCCTGAAAACTCTATTGAGTATATTGATAGTACAGGACAACGTTCAGCTTGTACTATTTGAAGCAGGGCGTAGGAGAGAACCTGGATGTCTCTTATCCTGAGAATTTTTAGACAATGCCAGCCCTTTGGTGCAATCTGGTCCATTCTGAAGGTAAAATAGTTGCTCTTCAGACTTATTTTTATAAGCTCTAGAGATAAAAAACATCTCTGCTAGGGAGAGGGGGAGGACTGCACCAGAGACAGCAAATTTACCCCAACCTCTCCTTCAGCTATGTAGCAGAATTTCAATAGGGAGCCCAGCAGGTCAGGGGGGAGGTTAGACCTCTAGATAAACAGAAATAAACTGATTGTAAAGTCAGTGTTGAAATAACAGATTCTTAATCAAATATAATAATAAAGCTGATTACAATTGTAGGAATAAATAACCTACCTCTAAAATGGGGTTTAAATTGGACCCCAACTGACCCATGATTCTACTTCATAAAAATGTTCCCTGATTAAATTGTGTTAGACGCTGGAGAGATTTCAGTGCCATGCAGTTGTGCTCACCTAAACCCAGAAGACTGGAATTACAGCTGCTGATTTCACAAGGGGCATGAGAGGTGGAAGCTACATCACAAAGCAAAGAAAATGTTCCTTTGGCCTGGATTTATATATAGTATATAAAGTAGTAAAATGCAGGAAATTTACCTCTTACTGGAGGTGGTAACAGAGATTTGTTCAAAAGAGCTCCATAGTGGTAAATATGGGTTTGTTTGGTGTGCAATCAAATAAATCTGGCATAGGTTTATTCTGCTAATAATTTAAGTATCCACTAAAGATCCAGCTACATTCAGTCATTTTACCTGTTCTAGTTTACCATATCTAGAATATCAGGCTAGATGCACACTTTGGCTTTTTTGGACTGTTCCAGAGATAAAAAAGATGGCATGGCCCCTATTTATCTACCTGGTCAGACTGGGCATATATCCGCTTTTGCATCATCAACTTTTGCATGTGCAAAGTAGGCACAGTGTTCTGGTGAACAGAGCCAATTAGTTTTTAACAGCTTGATTCCTTGGTTTATCTTTAGTATTCCGGGATTTAAACCTCATAGGCATTGCTGCAATATGTCTTCAGAAAAAAGAGCATTTAAAGTAATAATTATATGTATCACTATTTGCTCAATGTTTTAGTCCTCCCTTTACAAATCCCATTTATGTACTCAGCACTGTAAACTGATTATTGCCCAAATCAAACTAATTGACCAATTAGCTGAAAGCAAAGGTAAATTAGACATTGTGAACATTGTGTAATTAGGTTTACTGTCAGTTAATCAACTAATAAAGATACAGTACATCCACCAAAGTATATCAGGGAAGAGGAATAAAACAGACCTGTCTCAAGAACAAATTGTTAAATATTGTTCTACCAAAAAGGATCTTTTTATTTTTGGGGGTGTGGGGGGTGGCTTTGGTACTTGCTATAAAGTAAAACTAATCCACAGGGCAACACAGAATGTACAGAACTTAGCTTTGGTGTAAAAACCTATTGTCTCTTTGTTTATTGAACAAAACACACAAATCTAGACTGTCTTGCTAAATTGCAGACTATTATGACAATTAATGTCTGGTGTGCTGATTGTATTCCACTCACACTGCTCATTCCACCGTTCACCAGTTGGCAAGTATTGTGAAGGGCAGAAGGGGCATCTTTAAACCACTAATTGTTAGGATTGCTGAATGACAAGAATTGCAAGCAGTAAAGGGTGTATCTCAATAGCTTTGGAAGTTTGATTCAGTTAAGCCCTGAAAATCCTTGATGCTTATCAAAATCCTTTGAGCTTTCCTTTCTATTTTCCTCTCCTTCCTATTCTTCGCCTTTCCCCTGCCCTGTCCCTTATAGCTTTTAGCAACTTGCAACAGCCCCCTCAAACTTTTTCTCCCCCACCCTATTTTTAGCAACAACGGTCTAAAAACTTGTTAGATCCAGTTGTCTGGCTGGGCTTGAGCTGATTGCGCCATTTGTATCATGCTCCCTCCCTCTTGGGCTTTCTTCTGCAAAGACACCACAATATGCATTGTAGACCAGGTTTTTTAAAGGTATTTAGGTGCCTAAAGATGCAGATATATGCTTTTGAAAATTCTACTGGACACCTAACTCCCACTGAAATCTGGTTAATTGATGATGAAGGGTTCAGTCACTGAATAGGAGCCAAAAGGGCCCAGACCAACAGAGGATGAAGTCAAAAATATTTCCCCATGATAGGGTGCCTGAAACACCTGGGTTCTTGTAATGCAGAGTTCCACAGCTGCCTGTGAGCTCATCATCAAAATTCATTTCAGTGTGTCAGAATTCTTTTCACTTTAGACCAGAGGTGGGCAAACTACGGCCCGCATCTGGCCCGCAAGCTGTTTTAAGCTGGCCCGCAAGCTCCCGCTGGGGAGCTGGGTCGGGAGCCACACTGCGTGGCTCGGCCCTGCTCTGGCGCTCCAGCTGGGGTATTGGGTTGGGGCCACGCCATGCAGCTCGGCCCCACTCCAGCCGGGGCGCTGGGTCGGGGGCCGTACCACGCGGCTCCCGGAAGCCGTGGCATGGTCCCGCTCCGAGGGTCGTGGGATGCTCCATGCCTAGGAGCCGGAGAAGGGACATGCCACTGCTTCCGGGGGCTGCTTGAGGTAAGTGCTACTCGGAACCTGCACCCCTGAGCCTCTCCCCACACCCCAACTCCCCACCCCAGCCCTGATCCCCCTCCCACTCTCCAAACCCCTCAATCCCAGCACGGAGCACCCTCCTGCACCCCAAACCTCTCATCCCCAGCTCCACCCCAGAGCCCGCACCCCCAGCCAGAACCTGTACCCCTTCCTACACCCCTGCCCCAGCCCTGATCCCCCTCCAAACCCCTCAGTCCTAGCCCAGAGCACCCTCCTACACCCCAAACTCCTCATCCCCAGCCCCACCCCAGAGCCCTCACCCCCTCCTACATCCCAATCCCAATTTTGTGAGCATTCATGACCCGCCATACAATTTCTATTCCCCGATGTGGCCCTCAGGCCAAAAAGTTTGCCCAGCCCTGCTTTAGACCATGCCTATTTCACAGAATTTTCATCAGACCGGGGAAGGATGGAGTACATGCAAGAGCCAGATTGGTCCTTGGGAAAGATTTTCAAAGGCACATTTTAGTTAGGCATCCTCCTGAAAGTTGATGGGAATCTGCAGGAAGAGGTTTCAAGCATGCCTAATATAAGGGCCTAGACTCTTTTCTGTGCTCATGGGCACTTTGCACCAGCTTACTAGCACAAAGGGACTGTAAAGCCAATGGAACTTTTGATCTGTGATGTCATCTGGGATGGGGGAATCTTCAGCTGCTCTCCAGCAGCACTCGCCAGCAATCCTGTGCAGGTGCGTTACATCCTAATATATATATTGGATGGTCAAGTGGTAAGGATACCAGCCTGGGGCCCAAGTTCAAATCCCTGTTCTGCCACATACTTCTTGTGTGACCTTTGGTAAGCCACATAGGACCAGGTATTTAGGTGCTCAAGTTTGCAGATAGGTGCTTAATGGGATTTCCAAAAGCTTGTTATGTGCCTAACTCCAATTAATGTCAATGGGAGTTAGGCGCCTATGCCCTTTTGAAAATCCCACTTGATGTCTAAATACTATTAAAAATCTGGCCCCTGGTCTCTCTGTACATCAGTTTTTCATCTAAAAAAGGGGGATGATAATACTTCTTTCCCTCCCAGGAGTGTTGTGAGGGAAAATACATTAAAGATTGTCAGGTGTTTCAGATACTACAGTAATGGGTGCCATATAAGTACCTTAGATAGATCTGATCCTGAATGAACATCAATTCATTTTCTTTAGAAAGTTGGACTTTCTTAATCTACCTCCACTCAGAGTGTCATTTCTGGTGGACAAACCAATGCCCTGACTGTCATTTTTGATGGACAAACCAATACCCTGACTGACTTTTGACCTCTTATCCATTTCATACCAAAGAGGAAAAAGAGAGAAAAAGAATAGAAGGAAAGGAACTCTCTCATTCAATATCATAAGAACATAAGAAGAGCCATACTGGGTCAGACCAAAGGTCCATCTAGCCCAGTATCCTGTCTTCTGACAGTGACCAATGCCAGGTGCCCCAGAGGGAATTAACAGAGCAGGTAATCATCAAGTGAGCCATCCCCTGTTGCTCATTCCCAGCTTCTGGCAAACAGAGGCTAGGAACACCATCCCTGCCCATCCTGGCTAATAGCCATTGATGGACCTATCCTCCATGAATTTATCTAGTTCTTTTTGAACCCTGTTATAATCTTGGCCTTCACAACATCCTCTGGCAAGTAGTTCCACAGGTTGACTGTGCGTTATGTGAAAAAATACATCCTTTTGTTTGTTTTAAACCTGCTGCCTCAATTTCACTTGGTGGCCCCGAGTTCTTGTGTTATGAGGAGTAAGTAACACTTCCTTATTTACTTTCTCCACATCAGTCACGATTTTAGAGACCTCTATCATATCCCCCCTTAGTCGTCTCTTTTCCAAGCTGAAAAGTCCCAGTCTTATTAATCTCTCTTCATACGGCAGCCGTTCCATACCCCTAATAATTTTTTCCAATTCCAGTATATCTTTTTTGAGATGGGGCAACCACATCTGCATACAGTATTCAAGATGTGGATCTACCATGGATTTATATAGAGGCAATATGATATTTGCTGCCTTATTATCTATCCCTTTCTTAATGATTCCCAACATTCTGTTCGCTTTTTTGACTGCCGCTGCACATTGAGTGGATGTTTTCAGAGAACTATCCACAATGACTCCAAGATCTCTTTCTTGAGTGGTAACAGCTAATTTAGGCCCCATCGTTTTATATCTATAGTTTGGATTATGTTTTCCAATGTGCATTACTTTGCATTTATCAACATTGAATTTCATCTGCCATTTTGTTGCCCAGTCACCCAGTTTTGAGAGATCCTTTTGTAGCTCTTCGCAGTTTGCTTGGGACTTAACTATTTTTAGTAGTTTTGTATCATCTGCAAATTTTGCCACCTCACTGTTTACCCCATGTTACCCCTTTTTCCAGATCATTTATGAATACAGATCCCTGGGTGACACCACTATTTACCTCTCTCCATTCTGAAAACTGACCATTTATTCCTACCCTTTGTTTCCTATCTTTTAACCAGTTACCAATTCCCGCTTATCCCATATCTAAATAGCTAGATGTCACAAATCACATGGCAATACCTTGTATTGATTCTTTCAGCGACACACACTAATTGAAAAGGTTTACATTTTCCTGGCCAGTTCCATAGTCCTCATTGACTGTCAGGGCGCTGTGTCCTGTATGTGAACTTCTATGTTCACACAGCTCAGCCACACACCTATATTCTGTGAATGCAGAAAAGCCATCCTGGACACGTCTGTGGAAGTCTGAAGTAAATTCTAAAAGTAATGTTATCTCTGTGCCAAGGCCTCTTTCCCCACAGGTGAATTCTTGCCTATATTTAGTATCGTCGGGCGATATCTGCAAATGTCACATACAGACCTTTTGATTCCACTGAACCACTTCAAATTTCATACAAGGTAAATGTTTGGCCAGACACACTTCCATTTTCGTGAATCCAAAACAATCCCTGCCCAATGCCCAGCTAGTAGTCTGAGCAAATATTTCCCAGTTTTGTTGTGCAAAGAGATTACCGGACAGTAGTTCAATAACTCTTTACTCACCTTTTACAAATATAAAGGTCATTCGAGGGCTCACTTTTAAAGCTTCCTCCCCTAAACAAAAAATTCCCAGTTCAAAGTCAAAAATTAATGCCATTGAGTGGAATTAATATATTAGCTAAAGTTATTGACCCTTTTTGGGCCCTCTCTTCCCTCCTTCCCCCAAACTTCTAGATATAGGGGCAGCTCCTCAGCTGGCACAAATTGCCACAGCTCCACTGCAGTGAATGGAACTATGGCAGCGTACAGCAGCTGAGGATCTATCCTATAATTACTAGCTCACCAGGGGCCCCATCTTGTAAGGCACTGAACTCACTCAACTCCTATTGAACTCAGTGGATGTTAAGGGTGCACAGCACGTCATAAACTCAAGCCCAGCAAAAAGAATCAACTTTGGATTTTCTACAAGAGAAACAGACTATTCCAATATTTCTGTTTTACATTTGCTAGTGCTCTCCCTGGACCACACCCGGCACTGGTGCTCCTGTGAACCTATATTTTTTCAGTGTATGAAGAATTACATAGGAAGGGTTATATCCTGCTCTGGAAAGCCCAATCAACTGCAAAGTCAGCTCGTCATGAGGCCTTTCTTGGATTTAATAGTAGAACAAACAGTCGTTTTAAAGAAGGAAACAAACAGCACAATCAAAAGCATGAGCTTTAAATAGTTTCCTTGAGAGGGCCTGTATACAGATGGCCTAAAGGGCAAGGAAGGAAATGGATGATTATAGCACATTGGTCTTTCTTCTCTTGTATATCTAAGCACATAAAGGTTGGGAGAATGGTAATGCTAAAGCCCGAGTTCTACTCTTCATCTGTAAGTCATGTGGGTTTCAAGTGCCTGCATTATAAACATTCAGGGCCAGAACCCAGCTGGTGTCAATGAATGTTGCTCCATTGATTTCACTGAAGCTAGTCTGAGTTCCACTAGCTAAGGATCTGATGCTCAGGTGCCTCACCAGTGACATATCATTGAACTGTTTCAAAATCCCTAGCACTGATAGCCCATTTGATGTCCCCAGTTATTCAGTTGTAATGAAATATAGAAATTGTACATGAAACACAACATCCGCCTTTTGGAATATCATGCAGTGTCAACAGCACCATCAGTATCTTGAGGAAATGAAATCTCCCACTGGCCTTTGGTTACTATTTCTGCATTAAAGCTTTCTCTTGGAGTCATTATTTGTGGTGATATTTCTTGATTTCACTTTCCATGCAAATGTCAGATTTCTTTAGGCTTTTGGTGCTATAAGATAATCAAAATGGACCCTGGGAAGCATCCATTATCTTAACTAGGTTGAGCTTGAATTTGTTATTTTAAAGTTTGCAAAAAATTACCATGCTGCCTTCTGATTTTATTGTTCTAGTTTTGAATGCAGTTTTGGATCTAGCCCTAGATGGTTTATAAGGGAAAAGAGGGAGGAGAAATGGTGACAAGAGGCTCAAAAGGGGTTAATATAACTGAGATTTTTCACTAGGAAAAATGGGTGCACATTTTGACACCCAGAAGCAAACAACTTTCTGAACTTCCCCACGCACCAAATATATTCACAAGGTGATTTTTTCTCCTGGTGAGAGTCTGATAGTCAAATGTAAAGTTGCAAATTTCACCAGGGTGTATTGTCTGCTTTTCCTCTCCACATTGATCTTGCATGGTTCCTCAGACATGAAGGGTCTGGTCGAGCTCCCACTGAAGTCAATGGGAATCTTTCAATTAATTTCAACGGGATCTGGATCAGGCTCATATTGAAGAGATGTGATAGAGATTTAATTCCTCTCTGTTGACAGGCGAAGTATTTGTAGAAATGATTACAAACTGGTAGACTATACTGAAAATAATCAGGGCATTCTCAATTCCACTATGAACTGATATGGCATGAAATTGGCTTATTCATAGATTTTAGGAATGGTAGGGACTATTAGATCATCTAATCTGATCTCCTGTATACCACAGGCCATAAGGGCCGGATTAACCTCTTGTGGGTCCCAACCCCCGCTCCACCCTGCTCTTCCCTGAGGCCCCGCCCCCACTGAGCCTCTTCCCTGAGGCCCTGCCAAGTGCTCGCATGGGGGGAGTGCAGTCAGAGCGGGGAGGTGGAGTTATAGTCCGGGCACTGGGACCCCTTCTGAGTGTGGGCCCAGCACCATTGTAAACCTGGTTCTACAAGCCATAGATTTTTATCGAGTTTACCCCGGAATTGAAACCAATAACTTGTGTTTGACTAAAGCAGATCTTCCATAAAGGCAATCAATCTTGACCTGAAACATCAAAGAGATGGAGAATCCACCACTTCCTATTGTTCCAATGCTTAATCAACCTCACTGTTTAAAATGTGTGCTTAATTTCTAATTTGCTTTTGTCTAGCTTCAGCTTCCAGCCAGGGTTTTGTTATGCCTTTCTCTGCTAGATTAAAGAGCCCTTTTGGTACCCAGTATTTTCTCCCCATAAAAGTCACTTTCCAATCCCCTTTTTGTTCAACTAAAAGGACTGAAGTCTCACAGTAAGGCATTTTCTCCAGCCCTCAAAGCATTTTCATGGCCCTTTTCTGAATCTTCTCCAGTTTCTCAACATCCTTGTTAAAAGTGGACACCAAAACTGCACACAGGGTTCCAGTATCAGTCTCACCAGTGCCATATATAGAGGTAAACATCACCACCTTATTCCTACTCACTATTCCCCTGTTTAGACATATCAGGGTTGCATTAGCCCTTTTTGCCCAAGCATCACACTGCAGCATTACAGTGCTAGAATATTATGAAGAAAATAGGCAAACAGAGTAGAAATCCAGGCATCAGCAACTCAACTCAAACCATTAAACATGAAAAGAAGCTGCCTAAACTAAATCTAATTTTGAGTGGTAATGATATCATCTTGCACTTCTATAGCACCTTAAATCTAAGGATCTCAAAGTACTCTTTGGACAAAACATGGAAAGGAAACATTGTCAATGTTGTTCAGATCTTGTCCTTCTGTTGATAATACAACCTTACCCTTTATTATATTATTGCTTGTGAACTCCTCTTTGGTTTGGTTGTTGAATTTAAATAATTTGTATTGAATAAGACTGAGTTCCTAATTTACTTTTAAAACACATATTGGAAAAAATTGCATACTGAAAAATTATCTAAAAATATTCCTAGCATCATACTTGCGGGGGTG
Organism: Emys orbicularis; assembly: GCF_028017835.1. NCBI lineage: Eukaryota > Metazoa > Chordata > Testudines > Emydidae > Emys > Emys orbicularis. The sequence continues at coordinate 118,476,981 of NC_088685.1, read as the reverse complement.
GTCTCCAAAGTAATAGGAACTTTGCATCTTTTCAGTTTTGCCTGAAAGTGATTTCTCAGGCTATATTACAATTACTAACTATGCTATATTATGTTACACTTTATTTCTGTAGTGCTAATCACTGTGACAGCTACTAATTTAAATTATAAAGATTAAACAAAAATACTCAAACTCAAACAGAATCTTGTTCCACAATATTTTCTAATCCATTGCATTCTAGAGTTGTCTTAAATATACGTATAATTCTTTATATAGTTTATAGTGCATTGTCTTTTTTTTATGATCTTCCTTGTAGTTTCCATAATGTGTGAGGTTGATTTTCCCCCTCAGATTAGTAGAAAAGTGCAGTGGTCACATTTTTTATATAATTATAGTTTTGTCAAATCATCTTTATATCTATTTCACTTGCTAGAGCCAACAGCAAATATTTGCAACCTTAAATTAAGGACAAAAACTGTTAATATACCAAGCAAAGCTTATGTTTACAATTTCAACATTGATTTGGGATATCTTTTAAATTTCCTTCTTTATCTGTAATTTATCCATCTATGTACTTATAATATTCCAATCACCATGGTATTGAGCACAGCTATGTGGTGTTAAGAGCCGTGTACTAATTATGATCTTGATGTTCATGGCTCAACTTCAGTGGGAATTGGATCAGGCTTTAAACAATTGATAATTATGTGAATATTTTTATATGATTTTTTGTAGGATTACAGTAACATTCTGAACATACATGGACCCTTCATATTTTTCTGCACTAGGAAGTAAATGTGATTCTTTTATCTCAGAAGGAATTTTCTGCTCAAGGTTTTTCAGAAGTAAGCAACTTGTCCTTTTTTAATGGGGATCTTTTGCAATAAAAGTAGAGTTCACTCTTTTTCACCCATCCATGGATTAAGCAAGAAATTAACACTGAGCTAATATTGCCTGGGAGTTGCTCAGCAGCAGAAAGGTCAACAAAAGTGGATGTATATTTCATTAGTCCTACTTTCTGGGCAATAACAACCCTCTTGAAACAAGGATTGAAGCTATTGAATGTATAAATCAACCTCCGTTATTAGAGCTCCATTATATGAAGTAACAGCAAGAGTGTATGCAGTTCTTAAGATAACATAACAATTTCACAGAGCAAGTACACACATTAAGAAACTATGCTCTAGAAAACCAATATGTTCAATGACACTTTAAAATGCAATGTGTGATACTGAGGTCTAAATTATATCTTCCCACAGAGATACCCATGGCAGGAGTTGTGACCAGCCTCTCCGGTTCTTAGTGATCCACTGGGAAGGGAACCTCTAGTCCCCTGGTTGCACTGCTCCTCTAGTCCTCACCTGTAAAATCTCCCCCCCCCCCCACTGGCTAGGCACACTATCCAACTGCAACCTGCACCCTTCCCCCCTCCCCCCCCCCCCCGCCACACACACTCCTGAAAGGGGTGTGCAGGTGTGGAGCCTGGGCTGATACAGCTCCAAGCAGCATTAACTTGGGTGCAGATATCTGCTTGAATAATCAACTGCCTCTTTAGGGAATGATTGAATGAGAGCAGCACCCTGCCTCCAGGCCCCTCTCTTCAGTTACACCCATAGAGCCCCACTGCATACAGTTGCCGTGCAGAGGGCAGAGTTTGCTCTGCAGCGTTTTTACCACTGGTGTTGATGCACGAGAACTCAGCTTGAGTTGCAGAACTGGCAATTAAATAAATCATTTTTCTACTTGTAACCTGAGCAAGTTAACTCTTGAAAGCAAACACAGAACTACGCTTCTCAGAATTACTCCTTGGCCTTTTCTTCTTACTCCGAGGTCATTTTCAGTGTCTCTCCTCAGCGTAGAACTGCACTTTTTAAGGTTCCCCCAGTAAGAACATGGGGTGGCTGATAGCTAGAAAATGAATTGGAAACCCTACTTTCCTCCTTCCACATTCAATTAATAAGTGTGTGTAAAGAGTTAAATCAGTTGGCCCACCTTCACTCATATTCGTACTTCAAGGTATCATGGGAATGTCCAGTCACCTAAAATGCCAATTTTTAGTTTGTCGTTTATGGTACTAGTTTTTCCATGGATATGTAGGGCAGGGATTCTCCAGTTTTGTCCTTCTGCAGAGAAAGATCCTCTCCTGGGCCACTTCAGCTCTCAGCACCGCAATCTCCCACCATTTAGTTGTCAGAATATTTCACAAGCACTCCATTGTGGTCCAGAGGCTGCTAATATAAGGGAGTGTGTATCTCTTCGTAAACCAAAAACTGCACATTCACTCATTTCTTTGAAGTACGCCCAATGGCCAGATCCATTTCTACACTGCAGTGGCTGCTCTCATTAACAGCTATGACCTACTGTGTGACTGGTGACTCTACTTACTGTCTCGTTGATACTATCATTTCTTCATGACTAGATTATCCTCTCATACCACTGTAGTTCTGGTTATTTCAACAGAGTTGCACTAGTGTGAATAAGGAGAATCCTGGGTTTTTTGGTTTTTTTGTTACACATTTGTTCTTCTGGTTCCTATTTGGCAAAAATGTTTAGACTAAAAAGCTGGTTCCAAAGCACCAACCCTCTCCAAATCATATTTTCAAGGTGCAGCTTCTTTCTATTCAATTTAGGATAGGTATCGGGAGTAAGAAACAAACTGCTCTCCCTGTAGGGTGCTATGCCATAGGAGCAAACTATGGGAACAAAGTCAAGAGCTATGTTACCAGAAACCCTCTATCAGAATTATTATTGACTTCACATAACGTATGCAGCAGAAACAACCAGAAATTTCTTCAACCTACTCTCTCCAGTAAACAAAAATACAACTGCAATGATATGCATTAATGATAGCTAAACAGGCTATGTAGTATATAGCCTAAAAGCAACTTGAATTCTGTATGCATAGAAAAATGCTTCTTTGGTTTCATGAGGCTGTTATTTCTACTACTTATTTCTTGTGAATATAAAATTAGTTTTAAAAAGTATGTAATAAAAGCAATATTTAGAAGATGGATTTATTTAAAAAATCCTACTATAAGTATAATAAAAACCTTAATCGGGAATAGAAACAACTTCATAAATTCAGAACCAACTTGCTTTTGTAGATATTACATCATGGTGAGATGCAGGAGCCCAGCCTGAGTATTCTGAGCACCTTCTTCCTCAGCGCTGTATACTTTGTAATAGTGTAGCCCATAGAGAGAGACTTTTACACTAATTATGGGAAGGGGGAGCCTCAAACATCTGGAGAAATGATGGTTTGCATCATTATTTCAATGATAGCTCTGGCACCATCACAGGAAGAGATGAATGCTTTAGTAGGTAGGAAAGCCAGCATCCCTAATGCAAAATTAAGCCATTTTGATTAAATGCTTACTGCAAATGAAAGGAAATAATTAGGAGAGGAAAATAGAAGCTTGTCATTTGGAGAGCATGAGAAGTTAGGGGAAGCTCTATATTTGCTGGTAATTACAACAGATCTGAAGTCAAAGTTATGGAAGTCTAACTTGTTTTTTAACAGAGTTGGGAAGAGCCTTGTGTGTATAAAGGATGTGTGCTTGGGTCCTATGGGATTTTCAGATCTAACGCTGACAACATTCAAGAGCACTAGAAGCTTTGCTGTTAATGGTGAACTGCAATGATAAAATGAAAATTGAGTTAGGCATATATTTACATGGGGAATGATCCCACTCGCTAGACCATGGGGGCACACGGCAAAGAAAAATGTACAAGCTTGCCTTTTACTAAAATAATTCCCCTCTGTGAAATCTTTCTGGTGTTCCTGGTTTGCTGAGCACATCCTAGAAAGCAGCATTCCCTGGCATCCCAGTGACAAAGGGTTTGCAATGAGACTTCAGCTGAGTTGTTACAGAATGATGCATTCAGTGCCCAAATCTGGGCTTAACTCAGTCTCCACATTAGCTTTGCCATTTATCTAGTATTGCCAGTGCCTGAGATTTTAATTACAAGTCTCATGATCTTTTGTTTTTCTTAAAGCCCCAAGTGCTGGAAACAAGAGACTGCATGAGAATTTCAGCTTTTGTTTAAAAGTAAAATAAGTTACTAGCCCTCACAGATGTGGAGAAAAGCTTGAAATCGTGAAGCAAGTGCACCCTAAGGCTCAGAAAGCAGACAGAAAAGAAACCAAAATTTACTATTGTTTTTTTAAATCTCATGATTTTGCCTTATGAAAGTTTGCAAAATCCCCAAGTGACAAATGGTATCATTTGTTGGGAAAAACTGGGCTATTTGCTGCAGTTGGTAAGAAGTGGTGACCAGTGCTGCCAGAACCATATTAAGAAAATAAGAGGAGCATAAGAATGTTGTTACTGCTTCATTAGAAGCAAGTGATGGAGTAAACAGGCATAATTGTAGGAAAGAGATTTTTATTGAGCATGCTGACAGGCCTGTGTCTGCCAAATAGCAGCTTGACCAAACTTGTACTCCTGAGTCCCTGGTGTCACACCAAACTGGGTGTCTTCTGGAATCTGACCCTCTTTCTCCATTTCCACGCATCACACAAGTAGAGATTTCAAGAATTGCAAGGGGAACTCTTCTTACAATATCAGGCAGTCCCATTGTCCATGATAGAAACTTGCCTTTGAGCTTTATCCAAATGGAAGAAAAATAAATTTCCGTCTTTAAAAGAGAGCAAAAACTACATATAAGTGGCTGAGGAAAAGTTTGCCATTCAGATGAGTCACTTTTCAGTTCTGTTCCAATGCTAACGCCATACTAGAATAATTTCTCTCATTTTAACAAGTTTGATTCACTTTTGATTATGCTAGCCAAGGCACTGTCTGGTGGGGCAAGGGGAAATGCCATGCAGCCTCTGCTTGCAGGGGTCCTACAGAGAACAGCTACAACTTGCTGCTCTCTTCTAGGCCAAATCCTCGAAGGTGCAGCTGTTTCTCCTAGTGAAGGAGGATGGGAGAGGGGGGTATAATCAGACTCTGAAGGTGTAACTCATTATCCAAACAAGCTCCTCATTGTTTTGGATATAGGTAGGTTTGTGCCCCAATGATTGTCCATCACTGATGGCTCAGTGCCCCAGTAAAGCAAGCTGTTTATTTTAAGAGCAAAAGACAGCTATTGAGGCATTGTCTTGTGTTCGAAACTCAGTAAAGGAGTGGGTTCAATCAAGACAAGCTGTGGGCAAAATGTTGGGCTGCCAAAAGCTTAAAAATGAAAGTCAGTAGATTGCAGAGACACATCAATGTGCATATATTTACACTAATTTACCTAATTTGAACAGAGATGCAGATGAGGAGAAAGGTGTAGAAAAAGAGCAACACCAGAATTTCAATCTCTTCCCCCTATATCTTTAGAAGCCTCCTCTAGCTTGCAGGACTTGGGGATTCCTGGTGGTTTGCCCCTGTCTAGGCAGGATATTGCAGAGATGTGCCCTGCACTGTTCTCCTTGGCAAACTTGATTCCCTTTTCTGGGACCAAGGCAATGTTTGGAGTCCTCTCACTAACCCCCTACAATTCTCGAGGCGGTGGGGATAGGGACAGGGCTTGAAGTCTCCTCACCCCCTTCCAACCCTGCAGGATTGCCTTGCACAACCTCCCCCACACCCACAAACACATGCACATGCACACACACACACCTTCCTCAGACATTGTTTGAGCACTATAGTCTTTGTATCTTTTTAAAAATTCATTTGTGTGCAATTTTCAACATAGCTCTGCAGCTCTGGAACAATATTCATTCCTTGGTGGCCAAAATAACACCCTCATATTCCTACTGATGTTAGCCAAATGTGCCCCCTATTTCATCCAGAATGGTTAAATAGCAAGAACCAAAAAAGAAAGGAATAGCTCTTATTAAGCATGAAACAGGAAATGCAGAGCCAGCTCCAAAATTACTTCTGTAGCAAATATGAGGTCTTCAACCCATCTCCATACAAGATGTATAAGTACTTGAATTATGGTAAGATATAAGTGATCCCACAGACAGGAACTGTTCTTAAATAGTATGAGTCAGTTCAATTCTCTGCTGAACAGAAGCATCACTGTTGTTTTATTTTCTAATTTGTTACATTATACCTGTCAGACTTTCTGTTATGGATATAATTATAAAATTGTTGGCACCAATTCCGGCCCTTACAGTCATGAATAAGGGCTATATACGGAGTTGCAAGGGCCTGCTATAGGAGCAGTTAGAGTGAACATAAACAGCCCTGTGCCTCGCCCTCAGAAGCCCCAGCATATGGTGGAAGGGGGTTGGAGTGCATATGCCTCTAGCTCTGAGTGCTCTGGGGATTTGGGACTGCCGCAAAGCCCATAGACAAGCCCCGAGAAGGCTATTGTAAGTCAGCGCAGTCCTCAGGGACCCATTTCACACACACACACACACACACACACACACACACACACAGAGTAGCTCACAATCCAGAGGTAGCAAAGGTGGCATAAATAGAACTGGTCAAATCAGGACACATTTTAATGAACATTTCTTTTGAAAAATTGTCCTTTTTCTCATAAGAAAATGTTGAATTTCGCTCTAGGGTAAAACTGTCTTTGACCTGTTTTGCCCCCTATGCTGCACCTCCCGGGAGGCACAGCAAAAAAGATAGCCCTTGGCTTTTATCTTTACCAATATACTCATGTAAAATATATCTTTGCTGTACTAGAAACAGAGCTAAGAAAGCGGGCAGTTGTGTTATGCGGATGGTTCTGTGTGATTTCAATGGCAGCATCTTCTAGAACAAATTGCAATAATCTAATCTGGAGGAGATAAAAGACATGGATAACTGTCGCAAAGTCCATGTCTCATGGGAAATGTCCCATCTTAATGAAAAGATTGTGAAAACTTGCTCTTGGCTATTCTTGCTATTTGACTTTCTGAAAAGTCCCACATTACCCCCAGATTGTAGACCTTCTTAAGAAAAGGCAAACAAGCATAGATATCTAGATATCTCAGCTCTAGATATCAAGTACTAGAGCTGAGCAAAATCATTAGTTATTTGATTCAGTGACCAAACTGAAAAATCTGGGTGGGGGGGAAGGATAAAGTTTGGGTTGACACAAAGTTCTTTTCAGGTCTCGGCAAAACATTCAACTGGAAATTATTATTTTTTTAAATAAGTCTAGCTAAATTTTGAAATGAAAATGCAAGTTTCCTTTCAAAAATGTTGGAACTAAACATTTTGACTTTTTTGAAGAAGAAGAAAAAAAAAACTGGACAAAATTTGCCAAATATGGAGCAAATTCACAAATAGCGCTGGTCAACTTGAAACTACATTTTTCAGCAAATAAGCTTTGTCTGAAATATTTTGCCCAGCACTGTCAAGAAGATATCAAGAACATGTTAGGTGAGACTATGCAGTACCAATGTTTTATCTTCATGCTACCTTAAGCCAGTTTGTCTCAGGCCACTGTATCTCTGCTGCTGCTGACTGTCTGAGCTGCTGGTTTCTTATGTAGGTAGTTCATCTGTGAGCATGAGCCGCTCCGGGTGTCTGCATTAAGACATTGGTCTTTTCTCTTTCTAAGGCAAAGAAGGTGGGTGATGTAATATCTTTTATTGGATCAACTTCTGTGGAAGGGACAAGCTTGTCTCTCATATCCTGGGACCAACATATCTACAACAATGGTTAGTTTCACTCTGTCCTTTCATGTTAAACATGTTTTCCTTTTTCCATTCTATTATCCCTCCATTATCCTGTTTCTATGCCTATCTCCTTCTGTATCTCTCTCCTCTCCTGTTCCTCTGTTTCACATTTCCCTCCATATTTCTCTCATTTCTCCGACAGCAGATCAGTCTGTTTTTCCATGTCCTCCCTCAGCCCCATTTCCTGTCAGATCAGTAACGTTATTTGATGGTGTCAATATTGACTCCATTGCCAATGGAGTTTCCAGGTGGGGAATTAAAACCAGGACAATTTGCACATCACAACAAGATACACACTGTTAATATTATAAATCTTTGCTAGGAGGTTTTCATATGAAGTTCTGACAAAAAACAATTGTCAAATCCAAACTTATTTAGTTAGAGTCCAAAAGTGAATTTACAATTAATCCCCTCCTACACACACATCCCACTTCATTAAACACCTTCTCTTGGTTTAAGGTCACCATGGTAGTCTGCTAACTTAACTGTGCTCAGGCTAGAACTATCATTTTTTAGATTGCTTTTCTTTACTCCCAGGAAGTTGGTTAGCATGTGGGGGAACTAATTGAAGAAGGATAATCTGAGTGTGTCTCCTTAACAAGTATTTTGTGTACACAATCTATGGTATAAAACATTCACAGACAAAACTGGATTTTAAAGCACATTCTCAAGGACCTTTACTGCTCTCAGGGGAAAAAATACCATATACAAATGGCGTCAACATTTGGCAGAGTAACAGTTAAAAATATTTGTTTGAAAGACTAACCTCAGTACTATATGTCATAGAATAGCTGATAGACTGTAGTTGTAAAGCCGTCAGTAATTTCCCATTTCTCAGTGATGTAGGCACAGTATATCTTTAGCAATGCTTCCTTGCAAGTCTCCAACCTCTCCTGTAATGCTGTGCAGGTACATTAAATCTAATTATGTATTAATGTTCTCTTCCTGATCCAACATAAAGTCATTTGCTATAGAACCTTTGATTGTTATTAATAGTAGCAGTATGGTAGCACTTAGGAACCCTAGTTAAGGACCAGGACCCCATTGTGCAAACAAAACAAAAAGACAGCCCCCATCCCGAAAAGCTTACAATCTAACTTGTCTTCACTACCAGGGAGATCGATGCTGCTGCAATCGATGCAGTGGGTGTCAATTTAATGGGTCTAGTGAAGACCCACTAAGTCGATGGCAGAGTGCTCTCCGGGCAATCCCGGTACTCCAGCTCCCCGAGAAGAGTAAGGGAAGTTGACCGGAGAGCGTTTCCCTTCAACACAGCACAGTGTAGACACCGGGGTAAGTCGACCTAACCTATGCCATTATTCACATAGCTGGAGTAGTGTAAATTAGGTCGACTTACCCTGGTAGTAAAGATAAGGGTCCTGAGTGTAAGACGGGAGACAACAGAAGGAGACAGACAGGGAAGTACAAGGAAACAATTAGATATTTTGGTCAGCAAGGTGTAGGCTGTGGTCTCAGCACACCAGCCGCCTAGCAGTTGTCAAATCTTGTGTATGCTCCATTTTAAGGCAGAAAAAGCCATATGGGATCATTAAAAACCTGCCCTGGTCAAACCCCATTATATAAACTAAAGCCTGGATAACTTCCTAGTAGAGCAGAAGAAAGAATTTAAAAAAAACCCAAGGGATTGTTTATATATAAGAAAGGCCAGATAGTGGCAGTTATATGCCACCTGCCTAGAGCCATGCCTTCCCATGGGGAGCTCTGAAAGAGTCAGTGTCTTACTCTTCCTCCTCATGCAACTGCACAAAGGCTAGTCACAGCTAGGCACAATGGTTACAGGGAAAACTGTGGTGGCTCTGGGCTGCTGCTAAGGGACATAACCAGGAATTAGACTCAGACACCCACCCCTGCATGGCCTCCCTGGATCACCACTGTAGTCACAGAGGCGAAAGCAAGGGCTATAAACCAGGTACACCTGCTTTGGGATGGGGGAGGAGAGATGCAAGGAATGGGTGGAGCTCCACCCCAGCACACCTCCTACAACAGTTGAATCTTTGTAGGTCAGAAGTTAAATCTGCTGCTGGCCCTGGGACAAGTGGGGAGCAGGGAAGAAATTCTTCCCAGGGCTCATCCTTGTGTGTGTAACAACCCAGAGCTTCCCCCCTGCTTCCAAGCACACTCTACCATGTCCAGTCTTCTTTAAAACACTTATTTGCTTAAAACAGGCAAGGAAACAAACAGAGAACAGTCTTAACTCTGTCCTTTGTCTCAGACTTCAGGTCACCTCTCCCAGGGGTCTCTAAAACAGTGGCATTCCTGCTCCTGGCAGCTTCCCAAAGTTCTGCTCCCTTCCTGGAGCAGCAGCCCAGGGATGCTTCCCTGAGTACCTGGCCACTTGTTCCAGGGACCCACAACTGGAGTCAAAACAACTCATCAGCTTCCCTTCCCCAGGCATAGCCTGGGGCCATTTTCTGCCCTTTATAGGCCCAGCCTAGCACCCTTGAATTAGCTGGATTGGGCTAACCTGCTCTGACACAGGGGAGCTGGGCCTACCTTTGCTCACAGGGACCAGGTTCTCTGTGACAGGTGGTATAACTACACACTGCTCCTTCTTGGCAATTTTAGTTTTCCTCAGTTCAGCTGTGTTTTGCCATTTTCAATTCTAGCCCTATCTATGCTTGAAATGGCAAAAATAATTGTTGTTAACATGTTTTAATTGACCTTTGCACTTTGCTTTTGATGTTTAAACATCTAATCCTGTAAGGGCTAGTGCTTCAGAACAGGGCTCTAGATTTGTTGGACTGAAATCCCTGGAGGCCTGCAAAGTTCACCTACCTTTCTAGAAAGGTATTAGTATTATTACAATAGCACCTGGAGGACCCAACTATCTCAGGGCCCCATTGTGTCAAGATTGTACAGAGAGACAGTAAAAGATAGCCCTTGCCCCAGAGAGCTTCCAAACTTAGATTAAGACATGTTAGAACAAGTGCATGAAACAAATAGGGGAGTAACTATATTTTAACCCTTCTCACCTTAACCCTTCCCTTCCTGTCCCCAGAGACTGGTAAGAGTTTACTAAGTTTACTAAGATGTTTTCACTTTGACATTTTTTATTTGTTCTTTGTGCTAGAATATCAACTTTCCAAGTTATGCTTTTCTTGGTCTGTACAAAAAGATGTCAAGGTTTAATATTGGTACTTTCATGTTTCTGACACCAAAGATTTACAGAACAAGACCATGCATCTTTGGAGGTACAGTCAGGCCTGCAAAGAGCCTGGTAAACACACTGTAGGTAAAAAAGCTCCCTGAGACACCCTAAGCTCACAGTGAATGACAAATCTGGGTTTCTGTCTTTTTGGAAACCTCCAGAGCCTTGATCTGACAAGTATGAGATTAGTTGTCATCTTTAAATCATGTCAGCCTGAGATCAAACAAGGCCCCTAATCTTGACAATTCCTTTAATATGTATCTCACGGTGGTTGCCAAGGTCAGTACCTGTGGCTCATGCGTTTTCCTCTAACCCCTGAGACAGTAGCACAGGAAATTGCTAAATGGGGAAAAAAATTGGTTCCTTCAAACAAAGGGATGCTGGTCATAAAATATTACATTTTATATAGCATTTTCTGAGAGCTGCCCCCCATTGGAACAAATCTTAGTTGAAATTTGTGATTAAAGAAACAAAAATCTGAATCAAACTTGTCTAGAAACAGGAAGTTTGAGTGACATCTAAACTCATTCTCCTAGTCAGTCAAGCTCTCCCTCTCCCATCTTGTTTGAGGGGATAGGTCTTTCATTCTTGTGGGCTCCACCCACTCCTCTGGGATTTAGAATAAGCCCTCCCCTTCCCTGGGGCCTCTACTCCTCCTCAAAAGATCAAATAGGCCCTCCCCTTCCTAGCTAGCTAGTCAGTCAGCCAGCCAGCTAGGCAATTGGAGCAAGTAGATTCAGCTATATCATTAGAGGAATGAGTGTAGAAAATAAGGGGTGAAATACTACTGGAAATCAATTCCATTGGGGCCTGCAACTGGGCCAGGCCAGTGTATGGGTGGTGGAAGGGAGAACAAAGAGTGGTAACTTCCTAATCCCCTATGGGCCACGGAGACACAAGGGGTGGGGCAATGTGACAGTTGTGCTGACGTAGCTTTCTGTCCCAGAAGTGCTGTCATAATGGAGATCCTAGTTCTGACTATTGGCCGGATGGTCTCCATTGCCACAGGGAGGAGTGTGCCATAGGAGTAAAAGGCAGAGCTCCAGTGGTGACCCCCGAGGCTCCCCACTGGCTGCCCAGCCACTATGACCATGATAAAGTCAGAGATGGGGCAAGAGTGAGGCCTTTTTTGCTTGCTCTGCACCTGAGACTTCTCCTATTTGTCCACTCACCTCTGGCATCTAGCACTGTCATTGTACAGTCAGGTTTCCCTGTGCTTTGTGCTCAGGTAGTCACAGCGGGGAAGATTTTATGACTTTATAGACATCATGGGTGATAAACATTTCTAAGTCATGTCACTATCAGAATGGTAGTGTTTTACACCTAATTTGTATTTATTTTCCTCAGGGGTAAGTGACAACCCAAGGCACAAAGCAGTGGACAATGAGGCCCCTGTTCTGTAAACAGTTTGCAAGCAGGGTTTGGTTCCTCCCCCCACCCAGGGCCGCGAAAACAAAAGCTGCGATCGGCGGCACTTCGGTGGCAGCTCTACCGCCACCGCTTCATTCTTCGGTGGCAATTCGGCGGTAGGTCCTTACCTCCGAGAGGGACTGAGAGACCCACCGCTGAATTGCTGCCGAAGAGCCGGACGTGCCGCCCCTTTCCGTTGGCCACCCTAAGCACCTGCTTGCTGCGCTGGTGCCTGGAGCCGGCCCCCCACCCTTTCAGCCTTTGACATTTGAGCTGTTTTGATCAGACACACAGGTCATAATGCACATCTGTATTTCCTGACTGGGTGAGAGTGTGTCTCAGAATCAGTTTCTGGTGTGAATTCCTGAGGCAATTAATTTGAAATTTGCTTTCTACAAATAATCTGCTCAAAACTGGTTGTTTTGGTGAAAACTCCTGTCAGTAAATTCATTTGCTAGACTGTGCACAGAAAGTGAACACAAACATGGGCCTGAATATGGTCAAAGTGAATTCATTTAAAATTTAAAAGGATGTTCATAGAACGTCTATTTGGCAGTATTTGTCCAGCTGTACTCAAGAGTGAGGTGATGCATTATAAGAAGAAAGCAAAGAAGATTAAAGGGCTCAACAGTTGGGGATAAATTCAGCCAGCCAGCCAGGAGCTGCAGCTCAAAGAAGCTGTTACTCTTACATTGCTTCAATTCTTGTGAATTTGAAAAAGTATTTATTTAGACTTACATTTTATTTAATGTGTTGTGCCTAACAGTTTAAATGTCCATAAATGTCTAGATTGTTATTATTTAAATTTCTTGAGGCAAACTGTTATGGGTGCAGGGATCTTTTACTTCAATGAATGGGAGCTCTGTGGGAACCGGAACAATCCCAAGGAGAATGAGGCTGGGCCAGAAATGGGTATAATAATATAATATAGGGAGATATACCTATCTCATAGAACTGGAAGGGACCCTGAAAGGTCATCAAGTCCAGTCTCCTGCCTTCACTAGCAGGACCAAGTACTGATTTTTGCCCCAGATCCCTAAGTGGCCCCCTCAAGGATTGAGCTCATAACCCTGGGTTTAGGAGGCCAATGCTCAAACCACTGAGCTATCCCTCCCCCCTGTAGAGAGGGGAGGCAGCTGCTCAGTCATCCAACCACTGGGTCTTGCATACCCTCAGGAGGGAACAGGAATTTCATACAAATTAGTTCTCCACCAGGCTGTGTGGATCCTAGTTTCTCTCTTTGTGGAGCGAGTGGCTGTACTTAGCTTCACCAATCCACAGGCATGAGAAAGAGAGAGGGAAAGCTTGGGCTTAACAGTGCAGCAAGAGCCCTCCAAGAACAAAGCATGTGAGAAAAAGGATGGGGGGGGGGGAACAATGAGGAACTCAGATGCCTCCTCTGCTTCATTTTCCATAATGGATATGGGAGAGATTTGTGCCTCATCTCAGTCCCTGGGGGGAAGGGCCTCTCTGCTCTCTCACTGCTTTCCCAGCTGTGAGTCAGCCAAGGACACCCTGCCACCCCCATGAGGGCATCGCAGAAAAAGCCATCTCTCTCCACAATGATGTCTTCACTTAGTGATACGTATGGCAGCAAGTCTAGGATTCCATGTCTGAAGGAAGAAGTGAAGTTTGGCAGTCACAGAGCAGCTCCACACTTTCATCTACAGAAAAACAAAAGCTAGGTAGATACACAAAACGCTACATTTCTTGTTGCACTAAGTTAGTATTGTATGAACCCCCCAGGCCTACTCTATGGTGTGAATGGTGCATTACGTTGTCTACAAAGTCTTGTGCGTAAAACTCTCAATAGTTCTTTTTTTAGTAGAAAACTTCATTCCTTTTCCGATCTGAATTTCTGGAACATCCGCAGCTGGCCTAAGTTATAGGCAGTGTTAAATTATTAGGAGGTGATGATGACCTGATTGTAGAGGTCTGTAGAATTCCTTTTGAGCAGAAAAACTGTGATAAAATATGGTGGTGTTGTCATTTATCTCATTGTTTTGGAAGGACTGTCAGGGGAAAAGTATGGGGGGGGGGAATGAAATGAGATATTCCCAATATTGTCTTCGTTACATGAATCAGAATTGTGATCTGAAACTTCTGAGTTCAACTGTTATAGTGTACTCAGTTCTAAAAAAATATTATTTGGCTGACTATACACCATAGAAGGCAGTGCAGTAAGTTATATGAAAATAGCATAAATATTGTCATTATTTGAAACCTGCCCGTTTCTAATTCTATGTACAGTTTAAAATTAGATTGTCCTCACAATATATTGTCAAGTTTTGTGCATGTCTGATGAAATTCAAATGTCTTTTGGGCACAAATATTTGTCTTCAAAGCTATTATTACAGTTAGCATTGTTAGACCATTGTTAGCAGAAAGGCTAAGGATAGAATTGGCATTGGAGATTGAACTACCATTACATCTCTATAAGTAGTCTGCACCACGTCAGGATTGTGGTATGTGGATAGAAAAATGTGAGAAAGTTTAAACTGAATTGCCACTGTCCAGAAAGGACTTCAGCCTCCAGGTCAGGCCCACGTGGAATCAGGCCACTAAGCACTGACATGGGGATCTTCAGCCCCATAAATACAGGCCATGAATTACTTGAACTGAGGACTGAACTGTAAGTAGTAGTAATAATTTTTAGCTCTTACATAGCACTCTTCATTAGTAGATCTCAAAGTGTTGTACAAAGACAGTCAGTGTCATTATTCCCATCTGTAAAATGGGAAAACCGAGGCAAAGTGACTTGCTTAAGGCCACACAGGATGCCAGTAGCAGAGGCAGGAATGGAGCCCAGGTCTCTTGAGTCCCAGTCCAGTGCTCTAGCCACTAGTACCTCCAAGTAGTAATAATAGAAGGAGGAGTCAGGGACTAGTGCTCTGTGGCGCCACCCAGAAGTGGTGAGAAGTTCTGCCTGGTCCCTAAGTATCTGTTAGCTCTGAGATTATGCCAGGAGTGGCTGATGGGAGCCACATCCAAGAACATTAAGAACAGAAGTCCAAAGGCTTCTATCAGCCACTCCTGGCACAATCTTGGTGGAGCAGGACCAGCCACTGCTGCACTGAGCTCCCTTGGGGAGCACTGTATGCAGCTACTTAACTTTGGAGTGGGAGAGGGTGTCTCTGAAGGGGCTCTGGATGAAGAGAAGATCTGCAGTGTTTATTGACAGAAAGCATGGAAGCAGGGGGTATAGCCCAGTAGGGAGCCCAACTAGCCCCATTAGCAGATGGCCAGATCCACATTGTGGATGAGGTAATATCTTTTATTGGACCAACTTCTGTTGGTGACAGAGACAAGCTTTTGAGCCACTCAGAGCTCTTCTTCAGATCTCCCAGCGGCACAGCAAAATGCTAGGTGGAACAAATTGTTTAGCATAAGTAGATAGCACATAGTGTAAGGGACCAGTCTATAATGTACAGACCTCATATTTGCTACTACGGTGCATCAGCATCTACAGATCAAGAGAAAAAGGGGGGGGGGAAACATGGACTAAGTCTCCAACCCTTTTCTAGCCCTTAGATCTGCGGAAATAGTACTTTAAACAAAAAGGGGACACTGGAGTTAATGTGCCTGAGCATTTATGTGTGAGCCCATGTGTTTTTGTTCCACTGATCTGACATACATAAGAATTGGGTTAAGAGTATCCACAAATATTTTTAGCCTAACCAATCAGTAATGTCATGTCTACAAATTTACCATTTGTCTCTCCCTTTTTGTGGGGAGAGTTCTGCATTCTCGGTAATATTTTTTACTTCCATGTTTGGAGATGAAACTGTTTAGGTACTTCCTAATGTTTTTCAGTTCTTTACTCTGTTTGGCTATTGGATATGTCCACTCGAATGATTGTGGATGAGAAAGAGGACAGCTTGATTGATTGGAACAGATTGAGCTATTTAGGAATCAATGCAGTGGGAAAAAAAACATATACAATCATATTGTCAACCCATTCAAGGCCACTTTTTTTAAAGTGATTTGAGTAAACTAGTCTATAAACAACTTGCATGTAACTGTTGTATTCATTAAACTAAATTCCATGTGGTGCAATTCTTCCTCCAACAGATTAAAAAAAGTTAGAGGGGTTGCCAAATATTAGACCTGCTTTGTAATGGCAAAGCTGTCTAGCAAGTGAGTGAGACAAATTCCTGTTTAGAAGCATTGAGCTGGGGTAGCCAGTTATTCATTCCTCTCTTGATTTTTACTAATGAAGTATTCACACCTGTTTCAAGTTGTTAACGTAATAGGGGCCCAATCCTGCTCACACTGAAGTCAACAGCAAAGCTCCTATTGAGTTTATTGGGAGTGGAATCAGGCTCATAATCAAGCATACCGTAGACAGGAAACAGGCATGATGACAGCACCTAACTGATAGGATGATTAGTACATCTGTTCTGAACCATTAAAGTAATGTAAAGAAATTACCTTAGAGGCCTCCTGCAGGACAGCAATTGCACACAATTACCCTAGTGTCATTATGAAAAGTTAATGTAGAAGAAAAGTGCTGTTGGAAACATAATCTCTGTGTTACATGGTGCTACTAAAGATGGGAACTGAGAAGTGTTGTCTGTGATGATTATGCACAGGGTCCAGAGTGCATTGCCTTCATATGTCTTACATTCGTGGCGAGAGTGGGTAAGTATTGTGCAGTGGTACTGTATACATCAGTGCTGGGTATCTAAAAATGGAAACTTTCTCACTCCACAGCCCAGGCACATTGCTGAGAAGATTCTGTGGACTGTGAGGGCTACATGGACTCCTAGTGTTGGGATTGAATGACTGCCATTTATTACAAAAGTCTCTTATCCTTTGATTCACAGCCCTGGTCTA
The DNA here is from genome assembly GCF_028017835.1 of Emys orbicularis. Classification (NCBI taxonomy): domain Eukaryota; kingdom Metazoa; phylum Chordata; order Testudines; family Emydidae; genus Emys; species Emys orbicularis. Next base: position 118,459,972 of record NC_088685.1, on the reverse strand, counting down.
CAGTGGGGGGGGGAGAAAGCGGCGGTGGAGTATCGGAGTCGATGGGAGAGCGCTCGGGGATCGATTTTATCGCGTCTACACTAGACACGCTAAATCAATCCCCGATAGAGTGATCACTACCCGCCGATCCTGGGCTTAAGGAAAAGCCACTTGCCCAGCCACACAGACAAAGCAAAAATAAGGAAACAAAGAGGAGGGAAATGATGACACTCAAGAACAATTAATCCAAGAGAGCCAACAAAGAGTTTCTCTGTAGCAGAGCCAGAAACTTTTATAGGCAAAAGCAAAAGAGCTTTAAATACGTTTATGGAATTGGGACAGAGAGGAAAAGCCTTTATTTATCCTATCCTAAGAAGAGGAACCAGACTCCGTTGAGTCTTTACTTATAGAGTACTTAGATGCCATCATGAGAGGCCTGTTAGAATTCTAATAGATAAGATTTGGAAACCGATCACATTAGGTGTGATATGATAAATGGGAAAAAGATAAAACAGAAATGGTAAACAGGAACAGAGAGGCCGGTTACAGGAAGTAATGTGAAACTGGGGCCAATTCCCAGTGGATAGATATCAAAAAGGATTAATGTTGTAACTGTTTGATGGCCTTTGTGAAATCAAGTAGTGGTCGCAGTCCAGTTCCCAGAGCAATATGGTCCACATCACCAAAAGCCACCACCACAGCTGACATCCTTACATGCCTACAGTCTGGCATTTGAGGTGTCAGGAACAGTGGGAGTCCTACTGTAGACAACTCTCCAGTGGCTTCCCTACTGTAGACAAGGATTGAATGGACATTAGAATGAGTTTTTAATAACCTTCTTACCCCCACAGATGGTCTCTGCAAGTCAAGGTTCAGGCACATCATGGGACAGTGTGGTGGTGCTATTTCCTAGGTTGTGCTTGTTATATAGCTTGAGAGGATTTCTGTCTATCTTTTAGAAGCACTAAGTTTTTGATTGCTCACTATTGAAATGGAGGCCCAAGGAGAACTAAATGAAAAACAGAGTTCCAAGAAAGCTTAGTCTGAATACAATACATGTTGGTGAGAAATACATATATGGGGATAATTTGTACATGGATTAGGACGGCAATGGGCCAGAGTGTGAAATTCTGGACCCACTGAAGTCAATAACAAAATTCCCATTGACTTCAGCGGGACCAGGACTTCACCCTGCATGTTAAAAGGAAAAAGAAGTGAAAGGGAAATTTGTAATATTGGTCAGAAATCAGGATGCTGGAAAGGAATATAGCCAGATATAAAAAGAAGATTTTAAAAAGTTATAGCAAAGGTTAAAGTAGCAAATGTAATAAAATAATAAAAGGAAACAGATACTTTATCAGTTATATCATTTAACTACACAAGCAAAAAGCCAGCCAAGAGTTCTGTGAAGCCACTGAGGGAAATACAGAAAGTGGGAAGTTAGTTAATGATGACGTTAGTATTGCTCTGAGCCTGAATAAATTCTCTGCCTTAGTCTTCATGAAAGAAGCCAAAGGTCACATTCTGGGGATTGGGATATTTTCCCAAGTGGGAGGGAAGGAATGGAAGCGTTGAAAGACTTTGTGAGTACATCAAAGCAGAAAGGCAATTAGAGCTGATAAAAGTTCATACAAAACAGATACAGATAGAGAGCATCCCAGATTTTATAACATAGCAAAGGAGACTATAAAGTATTAGTTGTGGAGATTTCCAGTACCTAAAAACTAAAGAAGTATAGTACCTTCTGCACTGGAGTGCATAGGCGTGGGTCAGTCATGCTGTGCAATTTTTTTATTTAATTAATGTATTTATTTATTTTATTTATTGACACAGTGGGGCATGAGGAAGAGCCACTGTTATGTGAGTCAATGAGACTAAGTGCAATATGATGAGGTAGTCTAATAATCATAAAAGCTTATTGAAGTTGTCATCACAACATACCCTACAAAGGTTAGCACCTCTGCAGAATCAGGTGTGTTCCTGCTAAAAAGTTAGTTTGCTAGCGCATCATAATTCAATGACAGTTCTGATAGCAGTTTCCTTCTCCTTTACCGTAGAATCATGACAAAAATAATTGTATTATTATAATGTAAATAATTACACTAAAGATGACTTCAAAGGTAAATTGTTTACACCATTTTAGTTGTTTCATGCAGATGCAGTAAACAACATTCAACATGGTTAGATGCTGTCAGCTAAAGTGCCTACTCAAGTGATTTCACCTAGATTTATCTGAATGTGAATACTATTTGGTTTTTATGAATGAAAGTCAATGGCGAAGAGGATAGCCATAATGAGAGCATGAAGGGGATAATGCTAGCATGTTTCAATATCGTATACTACATATTAAGATGGTCATAGACACTAAAAGACAAAGTTGAAGGAAATTAAGGGCCTGATTTAACATTCACTGAAGTCAATGGGTGTCTTTCAGAAGGTGTTGGATCAGAATCTATACTGTTAGCAGATGCATGTGCCTCATCTGTAAAGCCTATGAATATATGTTCCTCTTATTTTTCTGCCAGCAGCTAATATTCTTGATTCTCTTTGTAGCAGGGTGGTCACCGGCTCCTGCCCTGAAAGGGCTTGAAGCCAGCCCTGGGAGAGGGCTGGCGCTGCGAGCAAAAGGCTCGCTGATTGGGGAAGCAGCCCCAGCTTGGCCACGGCCCAATCAGACTGCAGCTAGCCCTATAAAAGCCAGTGACACTAGGAGCTGAGAGTTTCTCTCTAGCTGTTAAGGGAGACAGGCCTGACTGCTGGGAGCTGAGCAGAGTACCTAAAGTGGAGCAGGGCTGGGGGAAGGCTAGGGGAACTCCAGCCTGGAAACCCCCAGGCTGCAGGCCTTGTTAAAGGCCAGAAAGGTACTGGGGTTGCAGAGGGGCAGCCCAAGGTTAGGCAGAGGCAGCAGGTCCAAACCCGCCTTGCCGGTGATGAGTCGCATTTACACTCCAGTCTGCCCCAGTGAATGGGGGCTAGATCGAGACTGGCAGTAGCCATAGTCTGAGGCGAGGTGGGGGTTCCCCAGGGATGGGAGACCCAGATCTGTGGGGGTACTGCCAGGGGGCAGCACCCTGGCCTGAAAGGGGCACCAGGGTCCAGGAGGGACTCGGGCCCAGCGGCAAGTGGGACACCGGCCTTCAGAGGGTGCTCTGAAGGCTGGTGAGCTAATTCCCTGGACGACCAGCAGGAGGTGCCGCTGGGGTAAATCCCGCCCCATGACACTCTTGTATTCCTTGTTCTGCATCCAGACTGGCAGGTAATTTTCAGTTCACATAGTGCTAGCAAAGCCACAGAAGTGTTGTCTTTTATTCAATAAAGAGACAAGCTTTAGTAAGCTGTCTAGAAATCTTGAGTTAAAATGTTTTGGCAATAGGACACCTAGAACAGCAGTGATCTCATAAAAGCTTGAAGTAGTTATCTGAGTTTTAAAATATTATGAGATGATAAATTGGAGTGTTCAGTCTACAAAGATGATGGGAAGATATTATTGTAAAACCTAGTCTGGACTGCAAAATGAATGTTCTATTATATATTCTTCTGCATTGCCTATAAGATCACAGTAAAGGGTGGGAGGTCCCATATTCCAAACCTCTAAAAATCATGGCAATGAAAGGTAGGTTCAAGTGTAAAGAGGAAAGGAAATATATTGAATATGGAAGAATTCAATATCTGTGAAAGAAATCCTATTTGTAAATTGCAAGGAAGGTTCCAATTAGAGCTGAGCAAAATTGGTGATTTTTTTTATTTTATTTTATTTTTTGCTGTTTTGAATCACGGTGTTTTGGGGTTTTGGTTTTTGTTTTGTTTTTTTGGCACAGAAAATAGCTGACTGTCAACATTTCCATTTCACAAAAAATATGCCTTTAAAAATTTACAAAATTGTGATCAAAATGGTAATTTTAAAAACCCAGTTTAGGAAAAATGTATGATTGATTTATAGCAGGGTTTTTTGTGGTTTTGAAAAGATACTTTAAAAACAATTTTTTGGGAAAAAACAAAAAATGGTTCCATTTTGAACACTTGGAAACAAAAAAGGTCTAAATTTTTTTTTTTACCAGCTCTCCTTTCATGCAATTTGTACTCTTTGGGTTTCAATGCTCTATAGAAAGGTATGTGTAGCGAGGTCGAGACTCACCAGTGCGGCACCTCCTGCTGGTCATCTTGGGAATTGCTCTTTCCAGCCTTCGGAGTGCCCTCTGCCAGCGGGTGTCTCGCCTGCCTCAGGCCCAGTGTCCCTCCTGGACCCCGGTGCCCTTCTCCTCAGGGTTCTGCCCCAGCAGTACCCCCACACTCTGGGTCTCCCCTCCCAGGGGAACCTCCAACCCGCTAAACCCACCTTTCCTCAGTGGCTACTGCCAGTTGTTATCTAGCCCGCGCTCACTGGGGCAGACTGCAATCTAATGGCCATTTGTCATTGGCAAGGGGTTATGACCAGCTGCCTCTGCTTATTCCCAAGCTGCACCTCCCAGCCCCAGTACCCACATAGGCCTTTATCAAGGCCACGGCCTGGGCAGTTGCCAGGCTGGAGCTCCCCAGCTCCTCTTCCCCCTTCGCCAGCACTGCTCTGCTCCAGGTACCCTATTTCCAGGCAGCTAGGTCCTTCTCTCTCCACAGCTAGAGAGAGACTCCTACAACTCCTGGCCTACAGCCCTCTTACCAGGGCCAGCTGGGCCCTGATTGAGCTGGCCACACCTGTGGTCAGCTACTCACTCAGCGGCTCTCACTACTTTTCTCAGCCGCAGCCCACTCCAGGGCTGTTTTTAACCCGTTCTGCAGGAGTGGGGCAGCCACCTCACCACAGTGTGACACAGGTACATTGGTGCCAACTAGCAACGGGTTCACTAATCTCTACAAGCAACTCACTATACCTAATACACTACTTACATGATATTTATCCATAAAGGATAGCCTGTGAGATCTCTACTGAAACCTTGTAACTTATTGATACTCAATCAGTGAGAGACGTGTGTACAGGTAACATTTAAGGAACAATTTAACTATACTAAAAATTATTTCCTTATGGTCTTGGATTGAAAGTGAGTCACCAGGGAAACATGTGTCTTCATGATAGCCCATACAAGCAGGAGGGAGTTGTCACCCCTTCCTGGCTATCCAGTTGCATAATGCATTGGTTGATTATCCACCATTGCACCAACCCAGAAAAGTCAATGGAAAGACAAACTATAAACATTGAAACCACTTGCAAGTAACAGGAAGGGGATCATCCTATCTGCGAATAAAGACAAAAGACTGATTAAGTATATCACAGGGTGGAGAGACAGACTCTGGATCCATTCACTGAGGAGGTACCTTGATGAGCAGAGATGCTTCATGAAAGACTGGTGTGATGTTACACCCCATATTCTGCATAGAAATATGGTTATGATATGAATATGATCTAACTAAGATATACTTCGTGCAAGACGGGTCTTGTAAAATATCATGGGAAAGGTTATAATTTCATGAATGTGTTTATCCAATTTGTATGCATGTATCATTTTTGTATCCGAAGCTGGGAATATTGACCATGTCCCTGTATTTCAAATGTGCTAGCATAATGATCATCCCAGGAACTGTGTGCAATAGAAACCTCTCAGAGATAGCTCTATACAATGGGAACTGTTTGACCTAGATCAGGGGTCGGCAACGTTTGGCACACGGCTCGCCAGGGTAAGCACCCTGGCGGGCCGGGCCAGTTTATTTACCTGCTGACGTGGCAGGTTCGGCCGATCGCGGCCCCCATTGGCCGCGGTTCGCCGTCCCGGGCCAATGGGGGCGGCGAGAAGCGGCGCGGGCGAGGGATGTGCTGGCCGCGGCTTCCCGCCGCCCCCATTGGCCCGGGACGTCGAACCGCGGCCAGTGGGGGCCACGATCGGCCAAACCTGCCACGTCAGCAGGTAAATAAACTGGCCCGGCCCGCCAGGGTGCTTACCCTGGCGAGCCGCGTGCCAAACGTTGCCGACCCCAGACCTAGATCAAAGCAAAAAAGCTTTCCAGCAAGTGGGGGGGGAATATAAAAGAGGGACAATGACAACATGAATGGCCCTCACTCTCCCTACAGCAACACATCTGAAAACACCTGAGGAACAAAGACTGAACTGTGAGACGTGATGGTCCCAGGCTAAGATCTTTAGCCTGTGTATGAAAACCTGGGAAAGCCAAGGCAACCGGTGCCTTAAGAATCTGCCAGCCTGTTTATCACTCAGGGTGAGAATTTGCTAATTTGTATCCTACCTATCCAGTGTGTCAAGCTTAGTGTGTGTGTGTTTTGTTTATTTACTAAGGTAATCTGATTGTTCTGTTTGCTATCTCTTGAACCACTTAAAATTCACCTTTTGTAGTTAATAAACTTCTATCTTGTTTATTATTAAACCCATTTTTTGTAATTTCTAACCAGGCAGGCAAGATGTTTTGCACATCTCTCTTCACATTGAGGAAGAGAGCGGATTTTTATGAGCTTGCGCTTTGCAGATTTTTCTATACAGTACAAGACAGTATTATTTTGGGTTTATCTCCTAAAAGGGGTGTGCACGTGAGTGCTAGGGGAGTCCTCTCACACAGAGTTGACTTCAGTCTGTGGTTGCAGCTGGGTGTGGCCCTACCTGTGTGTGTGTGCTGCAAGGGGCTGGAGTGCCTAATTCAGCAAAACAGGGATTGGGAACCCAGGCTGGTGCAGCAGGAGAGGCTCAGTGAAATCCCAATACATCAGGTGGCATCCCAGAAGGGAGAAGGAACCTGTCACAACTGGGTCCTAGCTCATGCCACAAAAGCCTGAACTTTGGGTTGATACCTTTCCTATTTAATAAAGTAGGTTAACTATTAATTAGAAAAGACCCTAGTTCCCATTTTATTATTTTGGTTTATATATAACCATTTGTTTTAATCACTCACACTGGTTTCTATTTGAATATCTATTCTCTCAAATTTCCTTTTGTTTTACTGTAATTGAACTTGAGTTCTGTGTGATGGAGGAGCGGTGGGCTAAGGCAGAACTGATAAAATGGGGTACATTGTTCCTCTGGGAATAGAGAATCTGGGTTTTCTGTGGGTATCTAGAGATCAAGGGCTGCATAGCGCTGGGGGACATGGAAGGGACTAGGGAGCTGGGGAGCACCTATTGTCAAGCTGCAGGGAAAAGGCAGGGCTGGTGTAGCCTAGAGGAGAGCACTTGAGTGGCTGACAGATTGGCTGTGTTACGAAGCTAACATCAAGCTGGCACAGGCAAGACTCCCTCATGCTAGAGGCAGGGGGCAACAAGGGGACACAGCCCTAGGTGCCCTGAAAAGCATCACAAGAGAATATTTTTGAACATGCAAAAACTCCCATTTTGAACTTCAGACTGCGAACTTGGAAATTTGGGATACGCTTATTTAGAATGGACTCCTTTTCAAGTGAAAAATGGTGATGTGGCAAATGAATTATGAAACCACTGAATGTTGAGGAATTTTGCTTTTCACTGTGAACATTATGTACATTTGGAGTTATGTCTACACTGCAATGTAAGCCCAGGGTTTGAACTCAGGCTCAAGCCTAACCCCCTTCGATCTGCACACAAATCACATCAACCCAGGGCTCAGATCCAGGGTCAAAGGACCCCACAGGGGTGGAGGATCTGAGCCTGAGTCAAGTTAGACCCAGCATTCAAGCTCTATTGTTTTGCAGTGTAGAAACAGCCCCACTTGGCTTGTGTGCTGGGAGTCCACCAGAATTATCCTAGAACCTATGGACCTACTTTCTTTGTCCTCTGGACAGTCAAGTTTGGTGGACGGTCAAGTTTTCCCACACTGCACCACAAACAAAGGGCTAGAGCAGCCACATTTCGGGAGGATGCTAGGAAGTCTGGGATATGGCTGGTTGGTCTTGGATCTGCGTACTGTGGTGCTAATGCTGGAGCCCCATGTTTGCGCTCCAATTGGAAAATTCTTAACCTAGGATTGATAATCAGTGTAGATGCTTGAGAGATTATGTGTCACAGGCAGAGACTAGGAGGGACTGAAATTCATCAGTGCTCAAGGCACCTGCAATGACAGGGAAATAGTCCTGGCAAGTTACCTGCACCCATACACTGCAGAGAAAGGTGAACAATCCCCAAGGTCACTGCCAATCTGACCTGGGGAAAAATTCCTTCCTCACCCCGCATATGGCGATCAGTTAGACCCTGAACATGTTAGCGTGAGCAAGAACCAGCCAGCCAAGCACATGAGAGAATGCTCAATGCCACCCCAGAGCCCCGCCCACCCTTCCCAGTGTCCCATCCCCAACTGTGGTCATCCCTGATGCTTCAGAGGAAGGAAATAAAAAACCTTCTAGGCTACATTTGGGGGGTGGAGGAATCCCTTCTTAACCCCTGCCGGTGGCCAGTTGAAGAGCCAGTGTAAGTTAGAGTGCTTTACAGTAGCCTAGGCCTTTTTTAGACCTAACTACACCTGCTTATTGATGTGTACGTGTAAGGGAAGTTATATTGATGTAACTTAACCACCAAGGAGCTAAAGAAGGTGTAATTAAAGTAATTTAATTTACATACTTACACCCTCTTGTTAGTTGCTTTTCTTGTTGGGTTTGCTCTTCTGATACCTCAACTTGTAAGTTAAACTAACTTAGACTCCCTGAACTAAATTCAGATGAAATATGTAAGAGGATACTGGGTGAGTTCAAGGTTAGTAGATGGCTGTAAAAGAGACTTGAATTTGGTGTATCTCTTCACCTACCAAAAAACACACTAGGCCAGATTCCTCTGTGGCGTAAATCCTTTAAAAGAAATGGAATTACACCAGGAAAGAATTTGTCCCTGTATCCTTAATATTAGAGAAACGGAAATCTTAAAACCATAACCAGTATACAAGTGCACAGTGAAGCATGGGTTTATATGCAGGTATACCCTGCCTTCTACTTGATGAATGATAGAGCAGCTCCTACAATATGTCTAGCAGTTCCCTCTATTGGCTGAGATAGTGAAATTGTTCCCTATAGTTCATTGAGTAAAGACCTGTTTCAGGAAGTGAAGATGCTATATTGGATTATAATGTTGCATATCTGACTGGTAACCGGGGTGTCTTTATTATTTGAATGCCCCTAAAAGCATCAAAACCTGAGGATCAGTTTTTCTTAACTTCTTTTGTTTTAGTATAAATGCAGACTTCGGTCATAGCAATGGAAGTCAGCTACTGCGCATAACTACAACATGCTAGCAATGCACTTTGCTTCGTGGGATATACCCAAATTTAACATTGGCCTTCTACAGTGTTTGCTGGATTCTTCAGTGGGCCTCATATTTTTTAGGATCTTTTTAATTGGAAGAAGTATATTGTGTAGTGCTTAGGACATAACATGCACAATTAGGGGTATTGGGTTCTGTTTCTGGCTTTGCAGTAACTCACTGTCTGACCTTGGGTCTATCACTTACATTCTCTGTGCCTCTCTTTTTGCCCCATCTGTTAAGACTATCATAGTACTAACTCTATTTCCCAGGAACATTGTGATTGAGCCTTAATATTTGTAAAGTGTTTTATGATCCTTATATACACACATTGTAATATAAATGCAAAGTATTATTAGATTTGTGAATTAATCAAAACCCAAAAGATTAATAATATGCTTAATACTGTGCAGAATTTTGATATTTTCTGTTGGCAGGTTTCATGTCAGGTAATGTGGTTGTGGACCTTCACCTGCCCAGAGGAAGGGAGCTTTTGACTGAAGAATTTTATTACAATCTTTTTTTAAGTGTCATGTCTAAAGCAGTTATAATAAAAAATCTGTGTTGACTTCAGAGTTCTCCAAAGTAGTCAGATTTTTTTTTAAGTAAGTAACATTATTCATCAGTGATACGGTGGCAAAATAGAACTCTCTCCCACGCAGGCAAATTAGATGAAAAGTGAGCTTCATGACTCTGACAAAATCCCATGTCAATTAAGGCACGCATTTTTCAAAAAAGGATTTCCAATATAGTTTTTAAATGCTAATGATTTCCAGATCCAGTATTTAATAAGTTGTGTGAATGCACTGGATTCCCAGTCTGAATCCAGCCCCTTTCCACAGTGACCAAAGATCATTCCCATTAAATTGTTATTCAGTGGCATACATGAAATGTTGTGATTGTCCCAGTCTAGCACCCGATGAACTGATATGCATCACATTTGCCATGAACTGCCACCCTTGATGGCACTTTCAACAGAGAAACTAGACTTGTGAATGGGCATGGAAACAAAACTAACCTTGTCGCCCTGCAATAGGGTTTACAAACCCCACACTGAGCATAGGCAGAAGGGAGAGGAGAGACTTCCCTGCTTACAGACAACCAGGGTGACCACACCCCAGCACACATGCTAGAACTGCCAGGTATGAAGGCATGGATGATGGACCCCCAGCTGAGACCAATAAGGAAAACAAGCCCAGCTATAAGAGGAAGGAGAACAGAGAGAGATGGGAAGGCAGAAAGGCCTGGGATAGTGGCAGGGAAACAGCCCTCCACCAGACTGCCTCTAAGAATCTGACAGGGAGACAAAGTAAGACTGCAAGCCCTGGAGTTGAAGGGCTGATTGATTTCTTTTGGGTTAAATTGATGGACTGGGCTAATTTGTCATGAACACAGGAAGACCAGTTAGGAGGAAGCTGGGAGCTCTACAGGATTGCCTCTCAAGCAGTTAACACACCCATTAAAAGACAGTCTTATTTGAGGGTTGCACTTTGGTGAAGCCGTGCTGGGAAATTGCTGCCCACACTGTACCTCTTCTATTGAAAAATAAGACTTCACTCTGCAGGGATGTCTAACACTTTACGTGAGCACTACATTTACCTAAGGGAATTAATTGATTAAATGAGCACTGACAAATGTAGCATTGATTCAGTTTCAGTTCAGGGTTGCTGCCATTATAGTTAACTTCTTGAAGCCTCACATAAGGTTTACTAACATCTGGGTCCTTTGTGTTTTTATACTTAAGTCATAATACATTTCCCCTCTATATTAACTCTCCTAAAGCATTTTATTCATGCTGTATCCAATCATAAGAAAAACAAGACTTAATATTTGGAGAAATCTAAGATGTCACTTATTCTCCCCCTTTTTGGCAGTAGCTACATCTCACATCTGGCTTTCAACATCTACTGATAATTCCACTGTTTGCTTTTAATTAAAATTGTCAATCATTTAGCATATGCCATCAAAGTAAATGTTAAATTCTTAGCTGAAAAAAAGTCCAGATGGACTGTTAGTATGCCACAGTAAAATGGCACTTAAGTGTTGATATTTGTACAAGAAAAGGAGTGCTTTATTATTGAAGCAGACATGTTGTTGTTGGACCATTAATAAACTAGTATTATACACTAGCATTAGATATGTGATGAAGACAGAAGGGAAGGATGGTCTTATGGGATTTAGGAGATCTATGTTCGATTCCTGGCTGTGCTACCAACTGCCGGAGTGTTTCAACTGAGTCACGGCACCTCAGTCCTCCATCTGTAAAATGGGGATAATATCTGCCTTACAGGGTGTAGTGAGAATACATTGAGGTTATGATACTATGTTGACGTGGACCATATAAGTAACTGAAAGCAATTTTACCTCACCGCTTCCACAACTGAGGCTATTCCCTGCACTCACTGTCATGGAGATAATCAGGGCTCCTTGTAGGATGTGGTCAGTCTAGGAACCACTTCAAACAGTTTTTGCTGTAAAAATGTCACTAGTTGTCACACACAATAGCTTTTGATTAAGATTTCATCTGGTATGAAGGAACCACGTTACAATGTGGACCTTCCTTGGTATTAGACACATATTGGCATATGATTAGGATTCATTCTGCATAATAATGGAGTTTCCCCAATTTACATGAATATGCTGGGTTCAAACAAGACTTTGATAAAAAGCTTTCTTCTACAAAGCAAGTTCTCCGCCTTTGAGGTGACAACTTTCTTCGTTGTTTTCTGACAATACGAATTAACAAAACTTCTTGCATAAAGTTTAATAAGCTTTCTTTTCATACTGCAAATGATTCCAGATAACACCTGGCTGGAAGGGAGTTCTATTAACATACAAATAAACCGGTGGCACTTTTAGCTCCTTTGTACAAGCACAGCTCATGGATGAGAAGGTATTAGAGAATCCACAATTGGAAATCAGAAGTATCGCTACATCAAGTAAGATTAAAATGGAACATATTTATTACTTGTCATCAATACGCCGTGCTCCTCAGTTCAAAAGAAATAGCTGCAATTTCTTTATAGCTAGGACTTCCGTTTTGGACAATTTATTAATTTCATTTGGGGCGGGGTATGTTCAAAAATAAGAGGTTTTCAGGGCTTTGTCTTTACTGTTCATGGTATATATAATGTATATTAGATACATTACTCATTATAGTACATACTACTGTAATGAGTAATCTCTTTGTAATGTTCCCTGGTGTGTTTAAAGGTAGTACTGTTTCAAACAGCACAATGTTAAAGTGCACTAAGGAACCTTTAGTGCACAATGGCAGGATTTACACAGACCAATTAATGCACAACACATTAGTGTGCTTTAGAAATCATACTCACAAGCTCCACATTACTGCTTGCCCCATATAGACAAGCCCTTCGATACAAGTAAACATTTCCATTGGTTTTTCTATTGGATAACCACCCCTACCACCCCACTCCCCCCCACCACCACACACACACACCTTTTTGTAACCGAGTGTTTTGTATCTGTGTGTGTTGGTTAAAAAAAAACAGCTCTACTTATAGCTTAGGGATGCCTTCTGACTGCATAGTAACCTGTGTCCATTTGTCCTGGGTTATATCTGGAGGGTGCCCCCTTAGGGTGAAGGTGAGCACCCCTGTGACCTCAGATGTCCTCCTCTGGCTGCAGGAGCCACCGGAGTACAGAGTGCAGCCTCCAGCTGTATGCATTAGGGAGGTAGCTCCCCCCCGCATCTGGGGATGACTGCAGTCTAAATGAAAAGGGCAAACAAAATAATCCTGCAACCCAGGCTCACCCCAGTGCTCCCCACCAGGCAAACAATAAATAGTCTGTGAACAGCCTAGGTTCCTAGCCAGTGTGTGTCTGAGGGGCTCAGGCTGAGTACCCTGGGCTCTAATAAAAAGGAAGCCAAGGTAAAGAGAGTCCCTCTACCTCTCCAAAGGGTCCAGGTAGCAGAGGCTCTTCAGCAGCTTTCCTGGTAAGCCACTCCCGCTCTGTGGGGCTAGGGAATAGTTGCTCTGTTTCTCTGAGTGCCACACTGCACTGAGCATGGATCTGCTTGTTTAAGGACCTGCCCATCTCCAGGCTTGACAGGCCTCACAGGTGCACCAGCTTTTTAACCCCTTCCTGACCGGGGTGGGATCTTCCCCTCCACACCAACGTTCCCTAAAAGTGTGGGAACAGAAACAATTTTAAAACATTTTTTTTGCATTTTCTTAGATAAGTAGCTTTGCTAAGGTCATTCTTTTACTTATTTTATAAATATACCCCTATTTTTATATTACAATGAACCAAGAACGCTACACCCAACCACAGACATAAAAAACATATCAATAAAGGAAATTACGTTCAATTTAAGTTCAAATATTTATGCCATGCCCCTAAATGTCTCTGGCTGACTTCTCAATTAATAGATAATAATAAGCTTTGGGATTTCACCCAGACCAGTAACGGGTTGTGTCACTGCCTGCCCTGTAACCCTGGTTGCTTCTGTGCTGTGCTGCTTTGGCTCAGAGCCCCGAGACCAGCAGCCTGCTCACAGCATCCTGGCTTCCACCAGCCTGGCTAGTCCTGTCAGGGTGACACCAACAGCACTTCCAGGCCTGAGTCTCCCCCAAACCCTCTCCCCTGCAGTGTCCAGTCCCTCTCACAGGACACTCACAGAAGTTATCACCTTTGCTGCCTCCCAAGAGACAGAGCACACACTAATCTGGTAGTTTGGCTCAAGACCCACACTTCAGTTTAATATACAGCACTGAGATGGTTATGTAATAAAAACAAAAATTAGTTTATTAACAAAGAATATAGGGTTAAGTGATTACAAGTAAGAATGAAAGGGAGAGAAAAGGTTAGAAATAAACCAAACAAAACACGCTTTCTAGTGATTAAAACTTAATTATACTGCGTTGCAATCTTTACCTGAGCAATTTACTTATTTACATAAAGATATTGCATCCCTAGTCCTCCAGACCAGGGGACCCAACTTTCATAGACTCAAAGGCTGCTGTATCCTATTGTCTCCTCTGTGATGGATGACAAAATGGCTTTTTGCTTCTGCTTATATCTTCCCAAATCTCACTGACCCTGTATCAGGGGGCAGGCAGGCTTTCCCGGGGTGAAATCTCCATCCCCATCAAGATTGCTAAGTGGCCATCTTCCCCTCCTCACCCGATGGCTTCATTTAACCTTACTTGTAAGTGTGCTTTTCATTTTCTTTGGTCTCACCTTGCTCAATATACACAGGAGACACAGTCAAGCCTGCAAAACAACATTCCTTTGTCTAGTACAGGCTGGGCTTTGGCACTGTCTGCCAAACACATTTGAGGAACATATTTCCAGCACACATCTATAATTGTTTATACACTGCCCACACATACATCACACAACATTAATGACTACCATGTTGCCAGTTTGTATATGACACCTTACACTACATGTTTTAGATACAGATTATGACAACAGAGAGTTGTGGGCAATGAGTATGTCAGGTCTGAAGAGAGTTATGGTATGGTGTGCCCTCTGCCAATTTTCATTGAGGGCTCCCTGGGTCACATAAGAAAGAACCCATTTCAATAGATTCTGGACATTTATTCTCCAAACCCACTTTGACATTGGACTCCTTTGTCCAATAAAATATCAAAAGTCTAGCTACTGGCAAAGCTATTCCAAATAGTTTCCTCTGTTTAATGTTATTTGTTCTCATTCATCTGGTTAAATGAATCAAAAACAGCCAATGAATTCTGAATAATATGTACATCATTTTTAATCAACAGTTGGCAATTTTTCTATTTTTCCAAACTATGAGACAGCTAGTGTGAATAGTCACAACTCCATCTACAGCCCCTATATGCAGCAAATACCCAAACTCCATTTTACACTTAATATGCAGTTGCAAAAAGAAGCATTTGATGTTAATTGGTTTTGGCATGACCAATATGAGAGGAGCAACTCACCAGATATTATTCTGTTTTCCTTTAAAAGTAGATGCTGTCCATTACCGTGCATTGTCCTGCCCTGCCCTGCCCTGCCCTGCCCTGGAAGAACCTGTACCCTGTAAGACTTTCGGGAAGGAGAGCTGACATTTTCTACGAAGGCCTCTGTACTTAACAACTTTTAAAATAAGAGTAAAAAGAAATTATTTCAGTTTTTACCAAAAATGAGGCAGATGCTCAGCTGGTGTAAATTGGCATTGAAGTCAACGAAGCTATGTCGATTTACACCTGCTGAGACTCTGATGCAATAGATTTACTAATTTAGAATTTGCATGGTCTTACCTATAATAACCCCGATTCACCACTGCATTACTCCTGGTGTAACCCCCTGAAATCAATGGAATTACACCAGCATGAAACTGGAGTAACACAGTAGTAAATTAGACACGATGGTGACATTTATTTCAAAGATAAAGAGCTAAATTTAATGCTAGAGTGTCAGATTGCCAGAGTGAGAGAGTGATAGGAAAGCAGCCCATGGCAATCCAACAGCTGGAAAGATAGCTCATCAAACATGGTCTAAAACTCCATTGTCTTTGGTAGTCTAAAAGTTATGATTTTTCTGTAAGTCACTGCACCCCTTCATTACTGCACTTGCTTATTTAATCCCCCTCACTTCAAGAAGCAAATGCAGCTTTATTAGGCAGATTAGTTTTTCTTTCTGTATATTCCTCACAAGTGCTTACCAATTAACATCGGACATCAACAGCCTGACGTTTGGAACAGCTGCTGAGCTAAAAAAGTATCTGAGTTGCGAAAATTACTATGCTCTTTCTAGGAACATAACCCTGTGAAGTTACTTCCCTACAGTACATAATGAACTAGAGCAATATCATCCCAGAAGGAAAGAGAGTCTACAGCAGTCTTTTCACAAAGGTCCAGTTTAATATACATATTTAATGCATGTGCCTATTTAACTCCATAAGGGTGTGGTCTTACTTAATGCAAGTTTTGTCTGAGTAAAAAGTGCAGGCTGGGCCCTATGCATCTTATAAAATATTTAATTATTTTAACATTCACTTCTTATGCCTAGGCGGTTAACTATTTTATGAAAGCATATGGCTCCTTTCAGAAAAGAAAAAAAAAAAAAGCAAAATCTCTAGCCACATTGATTACAGAGATTTTGAGGACTCTGTTTCCATGGAGCCTAATAATGGTTATTAGGGACCAAAATTATATATTTTCCTTTTCCTCACTGAGTTTTGATGCCTGAATTTTGGCTTTATCTTTCCTCCCACAGACTACAGCAGCACATGAGAACATGTCACCCTCGGGCCCAAGAAATGGGTGAAATACCAGTAATTGAACTGGGCATGGATTGAGAGAGTGGTGAGATGCACAAATGACAGATAGGCCAGTCACCAGTGAAAGGAAGCAAACAATTTTCTGCAGATTCCTATGAAGTTCTGCTAGCAGGAATTTCAACACTGTGGAGTAAAATGTTCATTAGGAATATCTTTAAGTTCCTTCAGTCCATTTGCTACATAGTACTAAGAGCAAGAAGACACATTTTCTCTGTTTCTACCTTACTGACAGTTGCTTCAACAGCCAGGGAATAAGGGGATTTAAATTCCTGTATAGAGCTGATTTGTGCCATTTTCATATATGTTTGCATTATATGAAAGAGGATTGACCCGTAGCCGGAGCATAATGAAGAGGTTTCAGAGAGAGTTTGGGGACTGCAACATCAAGGGCTTCAAAAATTAAAAGTCAACCTGCTACTTTCTAGGCAGGCAGTGTAAAGTGTAAAGAATATAGAGCAGGCTTTAACAGGCTTTCAAAGCTCAAGCCAGCAAGCAAATGTGCTGCTGCCTTTTGCTCAGTTTCCAAGTGCTGGAGAAACCTTGCTGAGAACCCTCTCACATAGGAATTGCAGTAATACAGTATCATTGTCATAAGAGCATGTGCTGCTGTAACAAAATTGCAATGAAGTAAATGTCATAGGTACAAACTAAGCTCTTGTTATTTCTGCTGTTCCCTGGATGAGTATGTGGAGTATATTTTATGATCTCAAAGGAGTCAAGACATCCTTGCAATTTAGTCAGTCCTGAAGGTCTTCCATGAACTGGCTCAATGATTGCTAACAGGCTGACCTCTTAAATACTGGATAAAAAAGCATACTTATTGTGATTTTGCTGGGTTCCCCAGGTGCTTGCTGTAACCTTTCTGACAGTTTCCAGTGTCTATTAATTCCATGTCTTCTCTTAATGTCCCGCTATTTCTTTTCCTTTCTCTTGAGAGATAAGGAAATCAATGTAGCTAATAAACTGTGAATTAGTGCAGCTGAATCATCCCATAAATATGTGGTTTGGATCCTTGTGTAGGAGGCCAACAGGTCATTTTAGTTCAGAATAATTTTTCACCTTGTGGCAGACATTTATTGTGAGCCTCAATGCAATGGAAAGTTTTACTTAACTTCTCCTTCTCTTTCTATACTCATCGATGTGCCCTAAATCATTGGGAATTAAAAATAATTTGAGATGAGTGACTCACCTGATAATTTTTCTACTTTCTATTAAATGTATTGTACCTTGCTGAGAGTTTTATAAAATGGACTGCAATTAGCATAGCACCTAGAGTGCTATGATTAAATACTACTTTGGGGGATTTTGCCTGTACTGTATCATATTGTATTAATAAAGAGGTCTCCCGTTTCATTTTAAAGATGATAATTACTGCCACAGGGCCATGTTATGTATATATGTTGCAACTTGTAATGGGGGTGTAACATGTAAATAACAGCAGAATTAGGACCAGAAAGGCAATCACAACAACAAACCTATATATAACAATTCTATATGACATACAGTATGTCACCAGCCTTTGACTGCAGAAACGATTGGAGCAAATTTTCATGGGAAACTTATGTGGCAGAAGTAGAAAAAATACACAACACTTCATATAAGTAAGCTGTATCAGAGATGGAGAGAAATCTCTTATCCAAAGGGTTTGAAATCACTATAGAAGAAATAAATATCCCCAATAAATATTACATTAAGGACACTTTGAGATAATGCTGTCTTGAGGGAATTAAGTAGCAGCATCTGAGCTAATGGGTTAAATTCATCTCCAGTGTAATTCCTTTAACTTCAATTACATGCTTATGAGTGGGTTTGGAAGAATGCACACACCCCCACACACCCATTTTTAGCAGTTCTGTGAATATTGCCAATGTTTATTTCCAAGTAGTTAATTTTAACTTTGATTAACTTAGGGGTCTATACTACAAGTGACTCCATACGGAGTGACTCTATTAAAGTTAAAGGGGCTTCATGTGGGACTGCCTGCTGGCAGGATTGGGGTCACATATTTTCATACTTGTATCCAAGTTTGTTTGAGTTTTTTGTTGTTTGTTTAGTTTTGGTTTTGGTTTGTGTGTTTTAATCAACTTTATTTTTTTCATTTGCAAAACATAAAGAAAAAAATGGAAATTGCCACTTAGTCAAAATGCATTGACTGTACAAGTTCAGATTCATTTAATGCATTCAGATATAGGAATATAATATCGGATGATAAACTACGGCATTATCATAGCTTAGTATTTCCCTAAGGCTCAGATACTGCCACTGACTCCATGCAAGCAAATTGGCACTACCAGCCAACTGTACAGGCTCAGGCCTGAGCTTTCTGGTGCATTTACCTGCAAGCATCATGTAGGTTCTAAGGCACAACCACATTTAAACTTTTCTTTTGCAGACAGAAAATAATTCTGTCAATTATTAACTGAATTGTCAGGTTCTGGCTTGAAGGAGAAATGGATAGTTACCAACATTCACCCTAGGATTCTACAGGGTGTTAGAAGATTTCAGTTCCCATTGAGTTCAATTATTTCAGTGGCAGCTGAAGTTCACCAGCACCTAGCAGGATGGTGCATTTAGGACCTGATCCAAGGCACTTTCCATTGTCTTCAGTAGGCTTTGACTCAAATTCATTTTCAGTCAATGAGAGCTTTTCTGAAGCCCATTTATAAAAACCTTGTCCAAGTCCTGTCTCTCTCCCAGTCCCAGTTTCTAATTATAGTACTTTTATTTTGTTTGTCATCAGCAATATTCTTCTTGAAAGCCACATACTTCTGGGTTTTCTAGTTCAATAGGATCCAACCCTGCATACCTCTCCTTAACTTCAATAGGGATTTTGGGTGCACAAAGAATGCAGACGGGCTATGCCACTGGCAGTGTTTTCTGCAGCATGCTTTCTTCCTCTTCTAACATAGATTGTGGCTTTTGTTTAAGCTTAGATGCTGCATCAAAAGACCAGGCCCTAGAAAATATGTATTTCCTTGCATAATACACTTCCTCCCTCCTGAGCCCAGGAGCATTAAGTCAAAGAAAATATATGTTTCTTTATTCTTGGTTATGAAAAGTGAACTTCAGCAACCTACAGTAACCTTCAGGATACTGATAAATAACCTTCAGATTAACAGGGCTTTCATTTCACTGTCATTTCTCTTGGGAATTACAAGCCAACAGTTGCCTGGAGCCAGAAAAATAGCTGAGTATTAAAGCAAAATGTGACATCAAGGCTATTTATAAACAAGTAAAAAAGTACACATTCTCAGAAAGTTTGTGCATTTGCAAGGCAAAAAGGGTGGAAAATAAGTGCAATTTGTTCCAGTTTCATGGCCCTGCAGCAGGTTTCACTTGAAGGCCAGCAAGCCTAGTGCGCAGGCTGTGTCTCAACAGTCTTTCCCACCAATTTGTAGTGGGTTCTGCTCAGAGGCCAGCAGGCCTAATGGGCAGGTGATGGCTTGACAGTCTTTCCAAAGTCCTGGGATAGACTTTCCTGACAGGCAGCAGGCTCACTGGCAAGGAACAGCCCATTGCTCCCCAGACAGATGTGGGGGATAGCTAGGGGGACTGGCCCTCCCTGTAAACCAGGTCCCAGCCCAGGGCCCAAGGGAGAGAGGCACTCGGTCACCTCATTCTGGCATACCTAGCTAGCCTTTCCTGGGCCACTTCCTACCTTTCCTTTGCCTTGGGGCCTGGTCACAGTCCCTATCTCCCTCAGTGGTTCAGTTGGTCAAAAAGTGTTCCCCAGCTCTCTTCTCGATGATCTGTTATTCTCCCTCAGCAGGGAAGGGGAAAGGATGGGGCCCCTGTTGGGGTCTGACCCCCAGTCCAGACAGTTCTTTGGTAGATTACTCTGTCGCCAGAAGCTGCAAACTGACTTTTACCTTTCAGACACTCTCTCTTTCACTCTCCCCTGCTTGACTGTTACACCCCCTGCTTTAGAGGAGCTCCTACATTTTAAAGAGGTGTTATTTACATTTATGCAACAGTGACGTGGGCAAAGAATCCTAATGAGAATTTTTCAAGGAATGTGCTATTGGACAAGTGCTACAGATTTCAAGATCCAGTGACTGGAAACTGAAGCTAGACAAATTCAAGCGGGAACAAAGGTGCATACTTTAAAGTGAGGGTAGTTAGCCATTGGAACAGTTTAACCAGGGATGTGGTGAATTTTCTATCCCTTGTAATCTTGAACTCAAGACTGGGTGTCTTTCTAGAAGATAAACTTCAAGTCAACTGTAAATCATTGCGATCAATGCAGGAATTACTGGGTGAAATTCTCTGGCCTATATTACGCCCAGTGATCCCTTCCAGCCTTAAAATCTACTAAAGACCCCGTCCTTCCCTGAGAACAAATGAAACTCATGGAGTTTACATATGAGGCTGATTTTAATAAAATATGTTCATCATTGTTTTTAATTTTTTTTTTTAGCTAA